>NC_143021.1:6672500-6972500 GCF_055824585.1 Amblyomma mixtum | reverse complement strand
CTATGTCAATCTGTCCTATGTGGCAGCTTTGACTGCCGGACTACCGTTTCATGTCATATGTCGCAAATAAATATTATTATTATTATTATGTTATGTTAGTCTATAATAACTCATGACTGAGTCTCTGTACTATCTTTATCTTGCAGCTGGTAAGGAACGACTAAAGGACCAATGCGGCGTGGTTCGGTATGAGGTGAGAGTAAGGCCGCATATTGCGAATATTTTAAATCTAGATTTATTAGCGAGTTGTAGCAGTAGCACCGATCTCACGCAGCAGAGATGGCAGGGCAGCCGACGAAGACGACACCGAGGAGAATCCTGGTTGGGCACCTCCTCGCGGTGGACCCTCACGCGAGTTTGTTTCGGCTGGCTCAAGGCAGCACATGGAACCCTGACACTACTGCCAGTAAATCAGCCGATGTTTCCCTTCATCGCGGCCTCATAGTGGCTGACGCGACAAACTGGTGACCGGGATGTCAGCTAGAACATCCGCACGCAACATCACCAACGCCGACGGCAACGCATCCGCCCTGCCCGATGGTGGCCCTTGAAACCTTTCTACGCTGTCGCTCGCCTACCCCGTTATGGCTGGCGCATTGTCTTTCGAGTAGCTCGCCGAGCTTGTGGATTTCATTATGGACATCTCCTGCTGCCCCGTTTCTCTCGGCGCTGTCCCAGATCTGCAGAGCCTCCGTGACAAGTTCCACTCCCAGTTTACCCGCCTCTTTTATCAGCTCATCGCATCGTCCACTGTCCACCCTCGCTCCCCTTATCTCCGCCGGATGTCACCTCACTAGCGTAGTCCAAAGCCACCTGCTGAAGACGGCGAGCGCTGGTACCACCGTCCGTTCGAGGGAGAGGCTCGTCGGTTTGCTCAACCCTGTCGTCTCCAGGGATCTCCCACGGTGGCCGCTAAAAGCGGCCAGTGGTGTCGGCACGGAGACCAGCCGCTTATTCTTTCTTCGTGAACGCACGTCTTGCCTCCATTTTCTTCTCGACGCCCCTGGCATCGAACCCTGTTACTACTGCCAATAAATCAGTCGATGTTTCCTTCAGCCCGGCCTCACACTGGTTAACGCCACAGGATGCTATTTCCTCGCTACTGCATATCTATGCGTGAAAATTTGTTTCATCGCGAAAAAAAATGCTTGTAGTCCTTTTTGGTTTTGGCCATATTACACTCTTTTATTTTTGACTTCTGAAGAGAAGTTACAGCCGCTAAATGCCAGAGTACGCATGACAAATGAACAAAGTGCGATTGCGTCACAGTACTAGCGTACACTGAAATGAGTGCAGGCGCCAGTTCACAGTATTTTGCATTCGGATACGATGTTTTCTACATCTTTCCCCATCAACATGCCATATTCAAGCGTCGAGAGTCGGTTGCCTAACGAGTACAGTTGAGGGCAGCTCGGCCTTCGAAGCTGGAAGGTTTCAAGCCAGAATAGGTTCTTAGCAGCAAAGCTCTCCTACAGGTGTATACCGCTTGTGACTGCGCCTCATAAAACGTCTTCAGGCCCTCTCTGTTCAATAGAGGTTTCTGAAAGGTACCCCAATAGGCACGTCTTTCAGCTTCCTTCTTTAGACTGGGTGCCGTCCGCTTCCGATTGGATACTTGCCGGATCTCACAATTTCACTAGAGTCTCTTCTGGAGTGACAGGATTCTTGAAACAGATGGCCCTTCGGTGGACAACACTTCTCGCTCCTTTCAGTGTTGCGCCGCGTGCGTTTTCTTTTGAACTCGCCATGGCTGTGAGTGCAGGCAAAAGTATGCACCACCGATGCCCCACACCGGTGAGTGGCCATCCTCTTACTCCTCACCTTCAAAGCAGCCTGTAGCTGAAAGCAACCTTCCGAAGCATGAACTTGAACTGCCACAAATATCGCAAGAAAGCATGCGCGTGCTATCGCACAAAACTACCAAAGGAGAAGCAACCCTCAGAACCCCGAACATCCCAGAAGCAGAACGCGTGGCCATATATACGGCCATAGCACGTATGCACCCTGCTCGCAAACCGTACGACCCTCTGTACAGACTCTCAAATAGGATACAGACTTTTCTGTAAAGGATTTTCTACACCTTCATAACGTCTAGGCCACCAGCATCACAGAAACAAATTTCAATTATAAGGGGACCTAGGCATGAGGCCATCCCCGGAAATGAGCGTGTTCACGCGTTTTCCCGTGAACGTAGCATCCGGGCGCCCGTGGATGGCCTCCCCAAACCCCAACAAAGCTCTCACATCCAACATAAGCCCGTCGGCTACCGCACCGCCATACAGCCACCGCTGGGAAAGCAGTGTCATATAACCTACTCCACACTCCACAATAGACCACTTACAAAGCATACACTGGAGAGCACCTGAAACCAAGCTTATTTCCAACTACTAAGTTTGCCCGCTTTCACCCCATATAGACCCACGCCCACTGACGGAAATGAGGATTCTCGGCCACTGCCCGCGGCGATCATCGGCGGTGAAGGCCTCCAAGGCACTGTTCCGCTTCTTGCGAACTTCTGGTCTGCATGATAGGCTGTGACATTAACGAACGCTGACTTTCCATGGGGCTTCAATTTTCTTCTACTCTCCTTTCTCTTTCATTTTTTTATCACCACACTCCTTTCCCCCAGTGTAGGGTAGCAAACCGATTATTGGTCCGGTTAACCTCCTTGCCTTTCCTCTTCTACCTCCTCCTCCTCCTTTCACCCGATACTCTTCACTACAAACTGTACCACTACCAGAACCAGTACCTTCACGCTCTATGGGTTCGTCTGGGAACGCCCGCACCCAACCCGCATCATATATATTTACTCGCCCACCCCAAACTCCTGGGAGACCGTCCTTATGCCCTCAAAAACCGTTAAACCGCACAGGCTGACTTTTCGGTTTAAGTTGGGTTAGGCTGGAGGGAAAGGCCTGAGGGCTCTTATACTGAGGAGCTTCCTCTGGAAGGTTTTCAGTGGGAAAGCACTCACGTGCTCACCAACATCTTTGAGCCTTGAATCTTAACTTAGCATCTTGTGCCGTTGCGTAACGAAATCACCGTCATGTTAAGTACTAAAGACATCAAATCAATATCAGCTACTGGGAGCCGAATCTGTGTAGGCGCGAACAGATCAACTGCGCAGGCCCCTGAGCAAGAGCACTAGGCTATCACCGAAGCCAAACACGTGTTGTACTGCATCACACTCTCTCATTGCACACTGCGCATAGTCGCCTTTATCAGCTTCCATCAGCGGCGCCAACAGATCAGATCAGCTTAACAGCTATCTGAGCTTAAACTGAGTCTAATAATGTCACGTAGTGGTGACTGAAGTCCGGCGAACAGGAACACAGCGAAAATGTCTTCGAAACGTAACTCTTTATTCGGGCTGACTTGCGCCCGCAAAGAACTGAGTCACTCGGCGGCGGCGTAGCAACTAGCCTGCTCGGCGGTCGTCGAACCGCCGCTGACGGCCGTGCTCTTTTTAAAGCTGATAGCGAACCTTCGAGATAAAGCTTTAGAAGTTACTAGAACATTCTGGCACAAACTAGAATCGGCTCCGTCCGGATGCGATCCATCGAGATAATTCTAGGCGTCTCTTGCGTCACAAACGAAGCGATAAAGCGGCGTGCCGGCAGGCTTGAAGCATGAACAAATAAACACAACAAAAAAACGCTACAAAGTTTCGCGGCAATATCGTCCACATATGTGCCGACAACCCAACAAAGCAAAAAAATCAGCCAGTAAGGCTAAACACGCGCTTTCGTCCGTCTATTCGGTTTAACTACGGTAAAAAGCTACCAATGTTTTTAAGTTTCTTTAAAATAAAGTTTATTCTCCTTCCTTAGTAAGACAAACTTCCAGGCAATACAGCATATTTGTGAACGACAATAACTGAAACGGCTTTTTGTGTGTTATAGTTCGCGCGTATCTGCATGTAAAGTGCCTACATAATCTTGTTCCGGATTATCTTCCGGATGTTTCCAATATTTCCAGAAAACAACTTCCTTCCTAGTTTTTTTTCTAGCATTCAGAATTTCTGAAATTTTTTCATGTCTCTGCAATAGCAGGTGAACGTAAAGATGTTGATTCCTTCATTATGAATTTATTTATTTGGTTTTAGGAAGAAAAGGGTGCTGTAACCGTGACTTCTAGGTGGGAACCCGGACAGCGCCGTGATGAAGAGAGTAAGGAAGAATTGCAAGAAGATGCATCGCACAGGCGAGCTCCAGAATAATTCTGATCATCATAAGATCTTCAATGCCAGCGTTACGTGTAGCTTTCGGAAGCGATGCCCCAAGGCAGTGCGCCTCACCTCGGCTGAAAAGGCCGTCATGTGTCGGAACAGGTGTACCGCGTTCACCAGGTTGAAGTGGCTGAGTGGAATGATCTTGGGTCGCCCCGTGGAGCCCTGAAATGTGGGAAAACGTCCTTGAACACTGCGCAGCACAGCACCGGATCAGCACCGCGCACCTTCGAGGTCACGCCTCAAGGCACCACAGGCGGCGCAAACAAAAAAAATCGGATCCTGAATTGAAATTTTAAAGAAAATGCGATAGCCTGTAGGTTGCCTGTTATGGTGTCTACAATGAGTGTCTAATGTTCTCGTGATTCTGCACCGAAACTCCGGTTGGAACCGGTTTTATGGTCCTTGTATGGTGTGCATGAGTCATCCCCTTCCAGAATGTTCGAGTACCTTCCACTGCATTATTATAGCGTCACTTAATTGTGACGGCAGTCAGGAAGGCAGCGATAACGCTTCCGAAAGAGACAGTTTATGGGGCTAACTCGCCCCCACAAAGAACTGAATGATTCAGCGTCGGCGATAACAAAGCGTGCTCGACCGTCGTCGACCAGAATGCCTGCTGTTCGCGGCCGCGCTAAATTTAAAGCTGGCAAGGAATCGTCGGGAGAAGGCACCAAAACAAGTAGACATTCAGGAACAATGTGGAAGAAGTTGCGCGTGATTGCGATCATTCGAAGTTCGTCCGGTCTTAAGGCGTGCAAATAGTACTTATTCCAAACCGATTCGAATAAGAATAGCGCAACATTGCTGCGAATCGAATACGAATAGTTCAGCTAAGACCGAACAGAACACTAATCGAAAAATTAATACGAATATTCGGTACTTGTGCGAATATTCAGTGAGCAATTGTAGGTAACAGCGAAGCGCTGCTCTCGCAGTCATACTTCTATCTGGTAACAGATGCAACTCTGATCAGTATTTGGTTATCGCAACACGAAGGCAGTCTATTTATCGTTGTCATAATATTCGTATACGGAAAACACTTTTGCTCTTGATAACGGAAGAAAATAAACTAGCGCCACACATCTCAGCGCATAAGACAGGCGAGAGCTACGTATAAGGCACGTCCTCCGAGGTAAGGAGTAAAAGTCGGGTTTGCTGAACCTGCCTGAGCCCTGCCGCGGTGTCGAATCTCTGAGACCATGTAGGAGGATTATGGATGCCTCCTCACGAATGGACCGCATCCCGGCGCTGAACCCGCTATCCCGCGCATGCCGATCGCTGCAGCATGGTGCCCAGGGTGTATGGTCCCTGTTTTTGGAAGAATCGTTCAAGAAAAATACGCCGGGCGTTATTAAAACTTAGCGCCAATTGTTCGAAAAGAATTCGAAAACTTGAGGACATATTCAATTCGTTTCGAATAATTGCACACACAATATTTGATTAGTTCGAATAGCCTAATGGCAGTATTCGAAATTTCTGAATATTCGCGCACCCCAAATCTGGTCACATCTCGCGTCCCTAGGCAAATGACGAGGCCGAATGCCGATAGCTCTGAGCATAAACAAAGAGGACAAAACTTCGCGGCATTACTTTTCTCAAAGGAGCATCGGCTCGATGTTTTAAAACAAAAATAAGAGGGTGAAGCAAGTAAACACTGAGAAGAGAAAAAAACTGGCTCCGGATTAGCTCAGCTAACCCCGCTAACAAGCGAAAGTCAGCTTGCATAACCATCGTGAAATCACACTGCGGCCTATTGCTGCAGTACCGCGTGTCGGCCACAACGCTGTCAGCGATAACGCATGCAGCCTACGTCTCTCTCTAATCACCCCATGAACCTATAAGCGCGATTGAGGCGTCCACTGACCCAGGGAGCCAGTTATGCGCCCTTCCTTTCCTCAAAATCATCGGAGTCTACAATGTTGCCAATGGCAACGCCAATGAACACAGTGAACGCCGACGACCTAAAGCTTCAGTGTGGCGTTTCTGTCACAACTATAGTGAACTAGAATACTATTCTAGTTCACTATAGTCACAACGTTCTCAACGCCAGCACATGCAGCGCACTTCTGTCACTACTGCCACGTAGCTTAAAGCGCGACAGAGGTGTCAGTTATGCGCCTTTCCTGTGCTTTCGAAGCTCAAGCTTTTCATCGGTTTCGGCTGCCCGTTTAGCCCGTTTACGCCGCGCTTTTTACTAGCGGCTTGACGTCACATCGGCAGTTTCCATCGCGTGACCATGTTGTCAATCCATCACGTGTGCAGCTGGTTTTGCACCACTTATTTGCGTCAATGCATTCCTCGAAGGTCAATGGACGATCGACTTTGACCTTGACATGTCGGCTGTGACCTTGACCTCTGGCCTGGATTTGACCTTGTGGTGCAGCACCATAGTGGACCGCATATGGCAACGTGACATCGGCTTCGGTTATGAAGGTCATTTGAAGGTCAAACTTGGGGTACCGCGGAACTGGCTTCCCTAGCGTAGTGAAGCTTTCGCTTCACTATAAAACACTGAGACTGAAAACTTAAAGTGTCCATTAGCGTCCATAAAAAGGCTTGAGGCGCACAACACGCATAACTTGTCGGCGTGAATGCCGCCGCTGAGATGCTGTAGCGCCATCGGGGACGACCTCGTAGTCATGTTCACCGATTCGACGAAGTAGCAGCGCAAACGCTTTTCACCGAGTCCGCCGCGGCGAGTGGGCGTCACACACACACACACACGCACACGCACACGCGCGCACGCACGCACACACACACACACACACACACACACACACACACACACACACACACACACACACGCACACGCACACGCACACGCACACGCACACACAACACACACGCGCGCACGCGCTCACGCACGCACGCACGCGCACACACACGCACGCACGCACGCACACACACACATACACACACACACCGCGTTTGTGTCCCGCGCGACGTCTGCGTGGATTGTATCGTCGGGCGTCGGTACGCTGCTGGTCCTTGATCCGTAGACGGGCAAGTCGTCGGGCTTGTGGGCACTCAAGGTAGTCCGGTACGTCGATATTGTTTTGCTAGATGACGTGTGGGAGCGAACTGCCGAGAATGGCAGTTGCCTCCATGCAGTGGACGAGTCTAAACGGAGTCATCTGGTAGCTCTCGTGCACAGCGGTGTTGTACGCAAAGAAGATGTAGGGGAAGATGGCACCAGAAGTATTTTTGTCGGTGTCAGCATACATGTCGAGCCCGTCAGAAATGCTTTTATTCAGACGCTCTGTGAGTTTGTCTGCGGATGGTATGCAGCAGTTCGCCGGTGGCTTGGGTAGCTCTAGTTCAGAATGGCTTGGGTAAGCGGGTACACTGTTCTCCCACCCGTAAGGACAACTTCTGGGGCGCCGGTGCGCAAAAGGACCTACTCGACAAAAAATTTTTGCGACTTTCGCCGCAGTACCACCGGCAGGGCTATTGCATCGGTGTAGCGGGTCAAATAGCCGGTCACCGCGATGATAACCTTGTTACCCGATGTTGGCGTTGGGAAAGGGCCGAGGAGATCAATTTCTATCTGTTGCTCGGTGGCGGTATGGGCTCCAAAATTGCAACGGTCCTGATCGGTGGCGTCTTTCGTTGTTGGCACTCAAGGCATGTTTTTATGTGCAGTGCGACATCGGCAGACCGTCGTGTTATTTATCGTGAAAGAAAAGAAGGGTGCGGGCATACCCCAGCTGCTGGTTCGCCGTGCGAAGCGTACAGAATTTCTTCTCGTGAGCTGTTCGGAAGGGCGAGAAGGTCTTGTTGGGGTTCTTCACGATGGTGCCATTTTGCACACAGAAAGAGGACATACCGCGCTTGAACACTGCTGTAGTTGAAGAAGCCTTGCCTTCCTGATACCGAACGAGAAGCTGTTGGTCGGGGTGCGTGTGTTGATCTTGCGCGAAGTCGCTGGCACTTAATGAAGAACTTGTTGTTGGGCTAGTTGGTAGTTATTCATAATTAAATTCAAAGGCGCCAAACCATACGCACACACAGGAGGCGCTCTGTCTCGTCTTTCTTTCTTCTCCTGTGTGTGTGCGCGCGTATGGTTTGGCGCCTTTGAATTTAATTATGGCACTTAATGGTACCCCCCCCCCCCTCCCCACCACAAAAAAAAACGTTACAGATCGCTGCGACACTCGCATTGGAGGAATGCGTAAGTATGACACATTTCATGACGTTACACCTTATGAAGTCAAAAAAAGACGTCCATGTAACACTTTCACATTTTTCACGCCAATTGAGATTCGAGACAGAAAAGGAAAATAGCGCTGCAAAAAGACGTACACAAGAGAGACTGACACAGGACTTGCGCTAACAGGACTGACACAGGATAGCGCAAGTCCTGTGTCAGTCTTTCTTGTGTACGTCTTTTTGCAGCGCTATTTTCCTTTTCTGTCTGGAATAATGCACCATCTAGCCCAAATTGACGTTCTTCTAAATTGAGGCTCGCGACCGCAAGTCCGGGCCCTCAAACCGGAACTCGATCACTTCTCGATCACTTATAGATACCTTATCGAAAGGACAATTAATTGTCTTACTTAATCAAGTTCCATCAATTGCCCACCTGAAGTTTCAAACTTCGCGACACGCTCCGTTTTCAAATCTGGCGCGCGCGTTGGCACCGCCCACACTACCGGTCACGTGGTGCCATACTTCCGGCGTTTTCAAATTTTGCGTCACTTTTGCTCCGGCCCTGCCCACTTTTTGTGCAATTTTGTTGCTCTAATTAACTAAATACTTATCCCACCCCAACACCCCCATTTCCCGTACCAGATTTTTTATACTTTATCCGATGATACCATTCTTTCCCGCAGAAACCATGCGTTCGGACGCAATCGTGCGGATAAGCCCATGAAGACACGAAACCGCCAACTTTTTGGGCATTTTTCGCTGTAAATAATTAACTAACTACCCCCCCCCCCCCCCATTTGGCCTTGCGCGATTTTTTTTTTTGATGCTATATCCGATGGTACGATTCGTTTCCGCATAAACCAAATCGTTCGGGCGTAATCGTGCGGCCAAGCTGGGCCCACTTTTCGGACATTTGTGGCTCTAGTTAATGAACTAATTAACCCACCTCAACTCCCTGACTTTCAAGTACGAGATTTTCTGATGCTCTATCCGATAGTGCCTTTCTTTTTCGCACATAAACAATTGGTTCGGGCGTAATCGTGCGGACGAGCTCGTGATGACACGAAACCGGAAATATAGCCGTACAATGCTTGCGCACTAAAAGGCGTCCTTGTCTTCCTATTCCGGTGGCTTGTCGACAGGGGCTTGAGATGGGGAGTTCGCACCGGTGTGCATGTGTCCAGATTAGTAGACGACTGCGATGTCGAACTCCCGGAGGCGCAGAGTCCATCGAGCAAGGCGGCCGGAGGGATCCTCCATGTTCGCAAGCCAGCACAGTGCCCGGTGACTGATGACTGCCTTGAATGATCGTCCGTACAGGTGGGGGCGGAATTTCGGCGTAGCCCAAACAATGGCGAGGCAGTCCTCGTCGGTCGCCGAATAATTAGTCTCGGTCTTGGACAGGGAACTCGGTCTTGGACAGGGACCGTAGCTCTTCTGACCTATATATTCTGTAGCCTTCCTGATAAAAATACTGGGTGGTGAGACGGCGCTCGCCTCTGGCTTCTTCCTTTGTCCCTTCGTCCAGGATACGAATCGTTGAACCTGGGCGGTACTCGGAGCTCGGAGGCTGGCGTCGTAGTCATGGTTGACGTCGGCGCGTCGGCGCTGAGGAATACTGTCAATTGGTTCAAACAATACACGCCTTTGCAAAAGCTATAAAAAATGGTAAACGAACAGACGTCATTTTTATGATTTTTTCCAAAGCTTTCGACAAAGTATCTCATTATAATCTACTGCATAAACTAAACAAAATTATAAATCATCCTCAGCTCTTTATTTGGATATCGGATTACCTTAGTAATCAATTCGTTAATTTCAAGAATCAAGGCTCAGAAAAGCTTTCCGTTGAACCTGGCGTTCCCCAGGGCTCGGTCCTTGGCCCTCTTCTTTTTCTCCTTTATATTGTTACGCGGCGGCCAGCCGAAGAATGAGACGTGGTGAACCATGGCTATGAGATGATTTAATGGCCGCTGGCCTAGCACGGGCGCTCCGTCCCGCACCACTGCCAGCTTCGTCTTCGTCACACTACCCGGGGCCTCCGAGCGATCGTCCCGATCGGTGACGAACAGACGGCGAAATGGCGATGGTCTTGAGTGAAGGATCGAACAATACGTAGAAGATGGTGCAGTGCTGGCCGCCACGATGAGAAAGCTGAGAGAATGAGTCCCGGTCAACGAAGCATCCGGGCCGTAGGGTGCCAGGAGCTGACGGCCGAGGTCTCTGGACGCACCGAACGGCAGAGGCAGGGGGACGGTAGCACGGGCGCTCCGTCCCGCGCCACTGCCAGCTTCGTCTTCGTCACAATATCAATGATGTAGTAAAAGATGTCCCTGTAAAAATAAGATTATATGCAGACGACTGTGTACTCTACTCGGCAATAGAAAGTTCCTCGGATCAAGTGTGCTTAAAGTTGTTGCTTGGTGTGACGAGTGGCATAATGTCGGTAAATTTTGAGAAAACTGTCTATATGTGTGTTACTCACAAAAAGAATAAGCTCAATTTCAATTGCTCAGCTAACAATATCTCTTTCTTTCTGAAGTAACAGAATACAAATACCTTGGTCTCTGGATAACTAACAACCTCAAATGGAATCTGCACATCGATAAGGTAACCGCTAATGCTTGTCGTAAATTGTTTTTTTCTCAGAAGAGCTTTAAAACTGTCTGCAATCAATGTCCGTTTACTAGCATATAACACAATTATACGTTCAGTACTCGATTACGCCGCAATTATCTGGGACCCTTTCACACAAATGAACTATTAAAAAGCTTGAACAAGTGCAGAAAGAGACGGTTCACTTTATTTATAATACTTTCTCCCGTACGTCAGTCACAGAACTTTTAAGACAAATCAACTTGCCTCAACTAACCCAGCATAATCGAGTTTCCCGACTAAAGTTTATGTATTAGATTGTAAATAGACATTGCAACGTTAACATCTCTGATATAACTACATTTTCTTCCGGATATGCCACCAGGCAGAGGCATCAACTATGACACCATTCTGTGTAAGAAATAATTGTTTTAAATATTCTTTTTTCCCAGGACTGTAACTGACTGGAATCACTTAAATAATACGGCAGTAACTCAACCCTCCCTTTCTTTGTTTGCTGCCAGTCTCTGCTGACGGCCAAAAAACTTAATTGATCATATTTTGCTGGTTAGTGCATTGTGTTAAAAAATGGCGATTGTTATGGCGTTTGTTGTTGTACCTGGCAGTGTACTTTGCCTTCCCTTTGTTGTGTTGCTTTTGATTACGTTTGCGTTATATTCCCACCCTGCTAAAATCCCTTGTGCATTGCAGTATCTGTAAATAAATAAAATAAAATACTATTGAAGTGCCGACGCCGGCTGCTTCGCAGTTCGTTTTACGGTTGGAACGGCTTCGGTCTGCATCATCGGTACTGCTCGGGCTCCTTCGAAGGCTCTCAGGGCGACGAAGACGGGCGTTAGCACTTACTCCAGATGTCATGCGTGGGTGACGGCAGTCCGGAACATAGCGAAAAAGCTTCCAAAAGAAATTTCCCATTCTAGAAAAGGGCTAAATATCTCGGCGTCGTGGATATCGGCAAGCTTAATCAGACTGAATGCCTACCGCTTTCGGCCACGCTTAATTTCACCCTGGCAAAGGGTCATCAAGGTAATTCGCCAAAAGGACTACGACAATCTGGATCAATGTGGAAGCAGCTGAGCGTGGCCGCGATTATTCGAGGTCATATCTCGCGTCAAAGGGCAAATGATGAAGCCGAGTGCCGGCGGCTCTGAGCGTGAACAGCGCGATGAGTCGTGGGAATACACGTATGTTATTATACTAATCCACACTAATTCACCCGCTAAACCCCACTAATACACATTGATCCATTTTATGGGGAGGGTCTACTTCCGAAATATGGGAGGTCCTATGGAATTTTAGGGGACATGAGAACTTCCAAATTTTGGGGGTCCACCTGATACTTGCCGCGGTGGGCAGGTTGCTCACAGTCTAGAGGCCAGGTTGCCAGTTGCCGCGGTGGACAGGTGTTGATGACGTCACTGAGGCACGTAACCTTTCTCCACCAATCACGATGACCCGTCAGGGCAGTTTGTAAACTCGTCGCAATGTCACGTTACCTCTCTCGTCCAATCAGGGAATTTCGTTAAGGAGAAACCAGACACTGCATGCTATCGCATTATTACATGTTGCATTAGACAGCCTTAGCACATCGTAACATCGTCTTGCGTTTCCGCATGTAAAGCCGCATGTCTCCCTGCAGTCACTTTTAGTGGATCGTACGTCAACCGTTGCGACCGAATACTGCGGAACACTATGGCACGTGTTTTGTATAACAAATACTGAAAGCATTTAAGCGCTACAGAATTAAACAGCTGACCCCACAATGTTCAGAATGCAGGGGTGTATTAATAACCTTCGTGTTTTTCAGGACTGCAAGCGGAGCAATCGCGAAAAACGAAAAAACTGGACGAAGAGCTAGAAAACTGCTCCTTCCGGAGTTGTAACTTGGGGAATTAAGTAGTCCAGCAGGGTTGAAATGCGGGCCAGTTGGTACATTGTAAACGGAGAAAAAACCAGTCACACAAGACGACGGACAAGAAGAGTGTACACACCACAACGACTGGACTAACAACTGAAGTTTATTGGAAAATACATGGTCCGAGGAAGGCCAGCAGAGCATGCGCAACAGCATCATCACTAATCACTGCGCAAAAAGAGACAAAGACAAGAAATCTAAACTATCGTGGACGACCTAAAAAAGCAAATTCTTTTTCAAGTAGGCGCACCGAAGTTGTGCTTATACAATCAGAGCCTAACAAACCGATATGATATGCCTCCAGTATTTCCCGCTCCTGTTTTCCCTTGCCTCTACCAAGAATGGTGGCATTGCCGAACAAAGGATAACAGCCACATTCATTGCAATGGCGAGGCAAGTTTGCACCGCCATCGGACCCCAGGGAGGAGTGATGCTCACGAAGCCGGTCATTAATACACCGGCCAGTTTGGCCGATGTAAACTCTCTCGCATGTGAGGGGGAACTTGTACACCACCTGTGCGACACATGTCGTGAACCGATTCTCATGCTGCGTTGTGCAAACGTGGTTCCTTTCCCTGCCTCGAGAAATGCGCGAACAGAGTCCCGACAGCTTGCAAGGAGCAGAGAACACCATGCTCACTCCCTGCTTGGCCGCCACTTTTTTCAAGTTGTGGCTCACTTTGGGCACGTACGGCATGACCTCGAACTTCTTTCGTTCAGTTGGCCCAACGTCAGTCTTCTTCGAGCGTCCTTTCTTGAGGTTCTGAAGCAGCGATTCAGCCACTGCCTTCAAAAGGGGTTTAGGGAACCCCGCGGCTTCCAAACCTTTGCACTGATTGTCAAGGCTAGTTTTGATGGCATGGTGACAGCTTTTTCCCAGTGCATTGCGGAAACAGTTCATCGCAATCCCTCTCTTTACAATCTTAGAGTGCGCAGAACCGAAAGGTAACAAAGCTTTCTTGCTTCTAGGCGAAAACCTGGAAGGTGCGACAGTGCCCAAGGATGTTGATGACCTGCTGAAAAATGGCCCTAAGTACAGCCTCACACCAAGCTTAAGGAGCCATGAGCTGCTAGCCACCGTACATCGGCTGGCTGATAAAGCACACAAGGATGAGAAACAGCGCTGTTTGTCTGAAGGGGTGGACGTTCTTTTGAAGGTTGATGGCAAGCAGTTAGTGCAGAGCAAACGAGCGCTAAACCGAGTTGTCGACCACTTCATCGAAAATGACCTGACCCTCCTCCAAGCGGACAAGGAAGGTGGCTTCGTGGTCCTCCCGACAAAGTCTTTTGGAGAGAAGGCATTGGCTGCTGTGTCGAAGAACTTCGTGCCTACTAGTTGGAAGCCCTCAAGGATAAAGACCGCCGCCATGAAGCTCCTGAAAGAAAACAACTTGGAGAAACTTTCGAATGGTGTCATCAAAAGCAAGGGTGACCGCCTGCAAGTGTTCTTTTCAGCCAAAACACACAAGGTGGGTTGCCCTCTGAGAGCCATCGTTACGGAGACTGGTTCATGGCAGAAGGTAGTGAGCCAATTTCTTCAGCAGCAGTTGACGGCCCTTCCTGTACAGGACCCTTATAGCGTGGCCAGCTCGGCTGCGGTTGTTGACGCACTTAATCTCGGCATCCCCGGTGCCACCACGGCTTTTTCGGTTGACATTGAGGACCTCTTCTACAGCATTCCCCACGATGAACTCTTTGCAGCCGTGCGTGATCTTATTGATTATTGCAGTCCTGTGAACTTTCAGAACGCATGTGGCATGCCGGTTGATTCTTTTTTGGAGTTGTTATCTTTTTACCTGTCATCTACTGTTGTTGAATTCAAAGGTTCCTTGTTCCTTCAGAAAAATGGAATATGTATTGGTTCTAGCGTTGCCCCAGTGCTTTCCCAGATATTTTTAGCAAAATTTGACAGAACACTTCAAAACTTACTTCATGACAAGCGTGTGTGCAAAGTTTTTAGGTACGTGGACGATTTTTTAGTTTTTTTAGTATTTTTAGACCTTTCACCTAATGACACTCTGCCCGCAGCAGTAGACGATGTTTTGACTGCTTTTAAAGCTTCTTCACGCACTCTTAATTTTACTCATGAACTCCCTAGCAATCATTCTATCAGGTTCCTAGAACTGCCACTAACATTCCTTGACGATGGCCATTTATGCTGGATGTTTTCGCCTAGAAGCAAGAAAGCTTTGTTACCTTTCGGTTCTGCGCACTCTAAGATTGTAAAGAGAGGGATTGCGATGAACTGTTTCCGCAATGCACTGGGAAAAAGCTGTCACCATGGCATCAAAACTAGCCTTGACAATCAGTGCAAAGGTTTGGAAGCCGCGGGGTTCCCTAAACCCCTTTTGAAGGCAGTGGCTGAATCGCTGCTTCAGAACCTCAAGAAAGGACGCTCGAAGAAGACTGACGTTGGGCCAACTGAACGAAAGAAGTTCGAGGTCATGCCGTACGTGCACAAAGTGAGCCACAACTTGAAAAAAGTGGCGGCCAAGCAGGGAGTGAGCATGGTGTTCTCTGCTCCTTGCAAGCTGTCGGGACTCTGTTCGCGCATTTCTCGAGGCAGGGAAAGGAACCACGTTTGCACAACGCAGCATGAGAATCGGTTCACGACATGTGTCGCACAGGTGGTGTACAAGTTCCCCCTCACATGCGAGAGAGTTTACATCGGCCAAACTGGCCGGTGTATTAATGACCGGCTTCGTGAGCATCACTCCTCCCTGGGGTCCGGTGGCGGTGCAAACTTGCCTCGCCATTGCAATGAATGTGGCTGTTATCCTTTGTTCGGCAATGCTACCATTCTTGGTAGAGGCAAGGGAAAACAGGAGCGGGAAATACTGGAGGCATATCATATCGGTTTGTTAGGCTCTGATTGTATAAGCACAACTTCGGTGCGCCTACTTGAAAAAGAATTTGCTTTTTTAGGTCGTCCACGATAGTTTAGATTTCTTTTCTTTGTCTCTTTTTGCGCAGTGATTAGTGATGATGCTGTTGCGCATGCTCTGCTGGCCTTCCTCGGACCATGTATTTTCCAATAAACTTCAGTTGTTAGTCCAGTCGTTGTGGTGTGTACACTCTTCTTGTCCGTCGTCTTGTGTGACTGGTTTTTTCTCCGTTTAAGTAGTCCACTCTCCGGAACTCGAACGGCACTAAAAAATTTTCTGACTTATGCTTAGTACGACGTAAAGAGATCCACTTTGAGAAATGAGAGGATGGCGATGGCACAAAAGCTTTTGTTCGGGCCCGGAAAGAAAACTCGCTTCACTGTGCGCATGCGCATTGCGCCATTGGGAACAGCACGCAATCTATCGGACCTTGCGTTATGGTGTTTCCTGTCTTGTTTGGGCAGCAGTGACACCTGCACGCTTCCCACTAAATGCGTGCATCGTCACCGCTGAATGCTTCTGCTCGCTCTGAGCCCTGCCATTCACTTCCGCGCCGCGTTTGCGCGCCTATGCCACAAGGTCCAGTCCCGGCCATGATATTACAGAGTGCGCTTCGGCGAATCAAACTCTTCTTCTCGCGCCTTACCAAGCGAAAATTAGGAAGAGCTCTGTAGATATTGTCCCGTAGTGGTGACTGCAGTCAGGCGAACGCGAAGACAACGAGAATGTCTTCTAAGCGAAACTCTTTATTTGGGCTGATTTTCGCCCGCAAAGAACTGAATCACTCGGCGGCGGGGTAAGCAACAAGCGTGCTCGGCGGTCGTCGAACAGAATCCCCGCCGCTGTTTGCTGTGCTCTTTTTTAAGCTGATAGCGAACATTCGAGATAAAGCTTGGAAAGTTACTAGAACACTCTGGTACGAAGTAGAATCGGCTCCGCCTGGATGCGATCAATCGAGGTGAATCTAGGCGTGTCTTGCGTCACAAACGAAGCGATAAAGCGGCGTGTTGGCAGCCTTGAAGCATGAACAAACAAATACTACAAAGATTCGCGGCAATATCCAAGACCATGCCACTGGTGGGCTCGCTTGCGAACGAAAGAAACCATCACATCTACTCTACAGGAGGCGTGAGAAAATTTCAAGCTCCGAAGCGTGCTTCGTAATATTTTGGACGCGCTTGTACGTATATAGGTGACAGGTCGTTGTTTTTTAAATAGCTTGCTTATGCTAAAGCTCTTCGACCTAGCTTTATAGTACCTCTAATAGGCTCAATTATTCCATCTTAATTAATTCCAACCTCCGGCTTTCAAAAACTGGTTTACATCCGCCAAGGAAGATTCGAGCCCATTTTGATAATGGAGCGAGTAACGTTGGGTATTCTCGCGGTTTTTGCGCCACTCACCGAAGAATGAAGCATGGTGGCTGCCGAGTGGACGTCAGTCGCAGCGTCGCGGAGAAGCCAGCTTTTCCCCAAGGAGAGCAGCTCCGAGAATCCCATGACGCCCCTGGGTTGGACACCGGAACGCTTCAAAGGTCTCTCCTTACAAGGCGTCCTTTGATCTGGACGGCTGAGTGTAACGCGGAAAATGCGTTCATGCTACTGCGGCCTCGTTAGTGAAGTATACCAATTGTTCGGGGAAGACTTTCTGTAATTCCCAAAAGTTGGTTTTTGAGACAAACACAACTTTTTCAGCATAGTATTACCTGTGTTGGCGGGCACCAGAAAACTGGTGGATCTTTTTGAGTAGTAAGCTGGTTACTAATTTTTAAAAATTAAGCTTTTATTTTAGAGTTAGGCCCCTAGCTGCAATTAGAGATTTGTAGCCGGCCATTAGTAACAGCCTTATCAGTTTTTGGAATTGAGAAAACGCGATTACCCTTGGCTTTGATTTTTAAAATTTGGCTTTTTTTACTAGTTACGTAGACTGTAAAGCTTGCTTTGCCTGCGTGCTTTTCAAAAGCGCATATATTTTGGCACAGTGTAGCCAGATTTTGTCGAGCCACAGCGCCAAGATGGTTTGGTTTGGTTTGGTTTATGGGGTTTAACGTCCCAAAGCGACTAAGGCTATGAGAGACGCCGTAGTGGAGGGCTCCGGAAATTTCGACCACCTGGGGTTCTTTAACGTGCACTGACATCGTACAGTACACGGGCCTCTAGAATTTCTCCTCCAAAGAAATTCTAGCCGCCGCGGCCGGGATCGAACCCGCGTCTTTTGGGTCAGCAGCCGAGCACCATAACCGCTGAGCCACCGCGGCGGCCCACAGCGCCAAGAATAATCGCGCTTTCGAAATGCTAGAAACTGAGATGGCTATTACTAAAGACTGGCTACAAATCTAACTGCGAGTAGGCGCCTAACTATAATAGTAAAAAATTGATTCACGAAAACTAGTTCACCATCTTACTATTTAAAGCAATTCATCGATTTTCTGCTGTCTGCCAGCACTGGTTATACTATGACGCAAAAGCTATATTTTTACTCCAAAATGCCTATTGTTGAAAGTTACTTAGTTTTCCTTCCGTTGGCAAATTGGGTCTATTTTGTTAATAAACCGCAAGGAGGACTGTCTAAACAGAGGCCGGTAAAGGCGTTTACAGGCGCCCTATGAACTGTTTATTCAGGTCCACAAGAACACGTACACCCGACTCCACAAGCACGCGGGGCAAACGATTCGCTGCGTTCCGCCACCGAAGCCCAGCCTGCAGTTTTCACTTTCAGGTTACGTCAAATAGCTGGGACGAAATAAATTGCCGGCCCCGTCAAAAGTATGCAGTCCAAGAGGGTTGCTTCTCAGTTGTTTAGCGGTAATGTAAAGTAAATCATCTATTCATCTAATATGTATCGATTCATTACGCCGCTGCCTTGTAATGGTCTCTTGGGCCTCGTCAAGCTTTGGTGTAGCTTTTAGCCCAAGAGACCATCCAGTTGTTTTCTGGAAAATAAAGATGTATTGTATTGTATTGTATTGTAAAATTAATTGCTTTAAAAATGCAGCCCAGCAACAGGGACAAGGGAGAAGACACGACAGGCGCTGTTTTTTTCAGCGCCTCTCCCGTCTTGTATTTTTTTCCCTGTTGCTGGGCTGTTTTCTTCAAGTATGTACCAACTCACTCAACACGCCGTTTTACTCAATTAACTGCACTGAAAAGAAAACTGCACGAAGATGGGAATCGAGCTCGCGCCCCTTGCATTCTAAGAGACGAGACTCGTGGGCCACCGAGGCGTGTTCCTTCGATTTGGCTAAAGATATGCCTTGTCCGACAACGTCCCTATCTGGAAAGTGGTATGCGAAGAGGACCCAACAGCATCATACCCTTCAGGAGGATCCTAGGTGTTCCCCGAATTCTTTCCAACTGCGGTTCCGCCCCTGCGTGCGACAGCGCCACGAAGCGCAGTCGCGTCTATCCCACAGGTTGCACCGGCGACACGGCGGCGTACCTCGGGCCAGTGCTGCCGAAAGGAAGCGCTCCTCTGCGTCCCTGACCGCTAGACCACCTCGTGGGCGAATGGTGAGGGTCGCTGCGCTGCCTGGCATTACGACGAGAGAGACCCGAATCGAGCGCGGCTCTCGTCTATCGCGCATGCGCCCCTGTTCTTTTCACCGATCTGGACGACACCTGGCACTCAGTCAGCACGAGCACTACTTATCGCCGTGGCGTTTTTCTACGGGAGGTCTCACCTCAGGCATTAAGAGGCGTAGCCTAAATGTGTCAAGGAGCTAGCTACGCCTTTCTCAGGTCGAAAACTGCCCGGTAATGTACCGAAGTAAAACCTCTAGTGGCGCCTGTTGCTACACGTCATCGTTCGCAGGATCTCTTTAGCGCGACAGGAGAGAACGTGCAGGACATTGTTACGCTTCCAAGGTTGCTTTCATGACACAGCTTTAAAATGCTTTAGAATGAAGCATCGCTTAATAAGCACCGCTGTACTTTCTCCCTGCGTCGTCCCACTGCGCTGAAAAAGTTCTTGCAAAAGCGAATGTATCGAATGTATCCAACTTTTCGGGCATGAACCTTTTGATGTAAAAAAAGTAAGCTAGTTTCTGAGTGCTGAGCGAGCTTCTGAGTTCAGATTCCTCTTCAGTGCACCTTTAATTAATAAAGGAGAGGTCTGCCTGCACATGCAAGGAGATAGCACGTACAAATACTTGAAGACATTGGCCTACAAAGTTCAGAGCCAGTATGAAGATATATTGAATGCACTATACGAAACACGCAAAATAAAGCGACAAGAAAAGCTTGCCCTAAATAAATTGGACAACAGTTTGACCAAGGATTGAGCTCTATAAAAATAAACTGTTTTATTTGGGAAGTTAACGATGTTGTTTTGTTGGTCTTGTTTATATATTTTTCTCTATATTTAACAATATCGTTTATGTAGATATTAAAAACAGCCGCCGCGGTTATGCGTTCGGTTGCTAACCTGTAAGATGCGGGCCGATGCCGGCCACGGTGGTCGCATTCCGATGGAGGCGAAACGCTAGATGCCTGCGCACTGTGCGATGCCAGTGCAGAGCCCCAGGTGGTTGAAATTATCCGGAGACCTCCACTGCGGCATCCTTCATAGCCTCAGTTGGATTGGGGCTTTAAGCCCTCATGAACCAATATATCGAAAAGGAACGGACCCAAGATACAGCCTTGCGGAACGCCACCAGAAACTGCTTATAGATATGAGGATAACCGATCTATATCTATTATTTGCTTCCTATTTTTTAGATATGAGTAGATTAGGGACACTGAAACACCCCGAATACTGTATCTTTCCAGTCTGCTTATTAGTGGGTGATAATTATTGAGGACAAAAGCCCTTAATACCTTTCAATATGCCTAGTACATCAATTTATTTTTCGATACAAGTATCCGACTTAGTACTCAAACCCTCCCATAAGCCATTTTGTGAATCAGCTTGATGTTAGGTGTTTGTGGAAATTTAGATTGTAATGTGGAAACTCGCACAGTTAGCGTGGACGGGCACAGTCCTTGTCCCAGCGGCGCCGCTCAGCAGGCCAGCATTCGCAAGCGCAAAAACCCGAACTTCGTCGGCTTCGCCTATCTTCTTCCTCGCCTTCGTCGGCGCTACCTGCTGGGGCATCGAACTCCAACTCTCTTTCTTACAATACCCCCGGGGTGAAGAGGCGCCATCCTGGCGGCCTAAGGGCACGAGACGATGGCTGGGTCGTAGTAGGGCTTCAGGCGGTCTAAGTGCACAATTTCTCGACCGCGGCGGCGATGGTCAGACGAAGGCGTGATGGGCTCGACCAGATAATTAACTGGGGAGACCTGCTGAATAACGCGATAGGGGCCCTGGTATTTGCTCAGTAGTTTTGTAGACTGTCCGGGGCTGGAGGAGGGCACCCACAGCCAAACGAAGGATTCAGGCAGATATGACGGCGGCAGACCGGAAGAAGCGGCGCGGGCGCTTTTCTGACGGTGCTGATCGTGAGAAGTAAAGGAACGGGCGAGTTGACGGCATTCTTCGGCATGCGCAGCGGCTTGAGAGACGGTTGTAAATTCGGACGAATCGGGGCGGTAAGGGAGTATGGTGTCCATGATGGAGGATTGGTTTGGTTTGGTTTATGGGGTTTAACGTCCCAAAGCGACTGAGGCTATGAGAGACGCCGTAGTGAAGGGCTCCGGAAATTTCGACCACCTGGGGTTCTTTAACGTGCACTGACATCGCACAGTACACGGGCCTCTAGAATTTCTCCTCCAAAGAAATTCCAGCCGCCGCGGCCGGGATCGAACCCGCGTCTTTCTGGTCAGCAGCCGAGCACCATAACCGCTGGGCCACCGCGGCGGCTTTGATGGAGGAAGGCTCGCGTCCGTAGAGAAGAAAATACGGGGAAAAACCAGTAGTGGCTTGCGTTGCAGAATTGTAAGCGTAGGTAACGGAAGGTAGAACGCGGTCCCAGTCGGAGTGATCGGTAGAAACGTACTTGGCCATCATGTCGCCGAGGGTCCGGTTAAAGCGTTCGGTCATGCCGTTCGTCTGCGGATGGTACGAAGACGTCGTGCGATGAACGATATGACACTCCCGAAGAAGGGCTTCCACTACGCCGGACAAGAAGACGCGACCCCGATCGCTGAGCAATTCCTGAGGCGCACCGTGACGAAGAATGATATTCTGTAGTATGAAACTGGCTACGTCAGAGGCCGTCGCAGCTGGCAACGGGGCAGTTTCCGCATAGCGCGTGAGATGATCAATGGCGACGATGATCCAGCGGTTCCCGGCGGCAGTGCTGGGAAGAGGGCCATAAAGGTCGATTCCAACACGGTCGAATGGTCGGGCCGGACACGTCAACGGTTGCAGAGGAGCAGGTGAGTGTGGTGGTGGGTTTTTGCGGCGCTGACATTCCAGACAAGAGCGTATGTACTGGCGCACAAAACGGTACATACCCCGCCAATAATACCGAAGACGCAGGCGGGTGAAAGTTTTCAGCACACCGGCATGAGCACATTGCGGGTCGTCGTGATAACTGGCACAAATGGCGGAGCGGAGATGCCTGGGGATCACGAGCAGCCATTTGCGACCGTCGGGGAGGTAATTCCGACGGTACAGCAGCTGGTCACGCACGACAAAGTGATGAGCTTGACGACGGAGCGCCCGAGAAGGGAGGCGGGCTGATCGGTTGGCTAAGAAATCCAGAAGAGAAGTAATCCAAGGATCCTTGCGCTGCTCAGAAGCCATATCAATAGTGTCAAGAGAAGGTGTGAGGCCGGAAATAGATGGCGGGTCAGGCTCAGAGGTCACAGGGGAGCGCGAGAGAGCGTCGGCGTCGGAGTGTTTACGACCGGAACGATAAATGACCCGAATGTCGTAATCTTGTAAACGCAGAGCCCAACGAGCGAGGCGGCCAGATGGATCTTTGAGTGACGACAGCCAACAAAGGGCATGGTGATCTGTAATGACATCGAACGGGCGCCCATATAAGTAAGGACGAAATTTTGCGATCGCCCAAATAATCGCCAAACATTCTTTTTCAGTGACGGAATAGTTAGTCTCCGCTTTTGTGAGCGCACGGCTGGCGTAGGCAACGACGTACTCATTTAAACCAGGTTTCCGCTGAGCTAGAACGGCACCGAGACCAATGCCGCTGGCGTCTGTGTGCAGTTCTGTAGGCGCGGAAGGGTCGAAATGGCGCAAGATCGGAGGAGAGGTGAGGAGCTGGCGCAGCGTTGCAAAAGCTTCGTCACATGCAGGGGACCAAGCCGACAGGTCGTGGCTACCAGCGAGAAGTTGCGTCAGCGGGGCGATAACGGCAGCAAAATTCTTGACGAACCGGCGAAAGTAAGAACAAAGGCCAAGAAAGCTTCTGAGTTCTTTCAGGGATGTGGGCTTCGGGAAATCAGCAACTGCACGGAGCTTGGCAGGGTCCGGGAGTACACCATCCTTGGACACGACGTGGCCTAGGATAGTCAGCTGTCGAGCGCCGAAGCGACACTTTTTCAAGTTCAGCTGCAGGCCAGCGTCACTGAGGCAGCGAAGAACACTCTCCAGGCGAAGAAGATGAGACGGAAAATTCTGGGAAAAGATGACAACATCGTCCAAGTAGCAGAGGCATGTCTGCCATTTAAGCCCACGGAGGATGTTGTCCATCATACGCTCAAAAGTGGCAGGCGCGTTGCACAGACCGAAGGGCATCACATTAAATTCATACAGCCCATCAGGCGTGATAAAAGCTGTTTTCGGGCGATCGACGTCGGCCATCGGCACCTGCCAGTACCCAGAGCGCAGATCCAATGAAGAAAAGTACTCCGCTCCCTGCAGGCAATCGAGCGCGTCATCTATACGAGGCAGGGGGTAGACGTCCTTCCGAGTAATTTTGTTTAGCCGGCGGTAGTCTACGCAGAATCGAATGGAGCCGTTCTTTTTCTTGACGAGCACGACTGGAGAAGCCCACGGGCTGTGAGAGGGCTGGATCACGCCGCGGTTCAGCATGTCGGTAACCTGTTCATCAATGATGCGGCGCTCGGCGGAGGAGACGCGATAGGGGCGTGGCGCAAGGGTCCATGGGTGCCAGGGTCGATATGGTGGCGAACCGCGGTTGCACGACCCAACGGTGCGTGAGGAGAGTCGAAGGATGCGCGGAAGCGCAGCAGCAAAGGGATGAGCTGGGCGCGTTGGTGACGTGGTAGAGCGGCATCGACAGAATGGGAAAACATATCCGGGGAGGACGGGTCGGCGACGTCGGCGGGAGGGGTGAGGGCGTTGATGTCATTGGTGTCAGGGTCATCAAGGACAGAAGAAGCGTCGTCGAGATCGATGACATCAACCGTGCCGAGCGATTCTCCCCGATGTAAAGTGGTGGGGAAAGGCAACGGGTTCGCGACGTACAGAGCGCCACAACCACCAGAAAGGGTGAGCACGGCATGAGGGAGCAAAACAGACTTGCGGTGCGCACAAAGAGGAGAGGGTGAATAAAGAACAGTATCGTCAGAGAGGGCAGCACAAGTCAGGGGCACAAGAACAGAAGAGAAAGCTGGCAAGTCGACGTCGTCAGCGGCGAGAATAGGCGCGGCGGTAACAGGGGAGGCGTCCACAAGAGCATCACACAGCGGCGATAAATCAATTTGAGCACGTGCACAGTCAATGATGGCGCGATGCGCGGACAGAAAGTCCCACCCGAGGATGATGTCATGAGAGGAGCGGGCGAGAACGAAGAACTCAATGGTGTAGGAGAGACCTTGAATGACGAGGCGGGCAGTGCACGCTGCGAGAGGGCGAATGGGGTCAGCGCTGGCGGTGCGAAGCGAAAGGTCAGAAAGCGGCGTCATCACTTTATTTAATTTGCGGCACAAGTTGCGACTAATGATGGACACGGCAGCACCAGTGTCAATAAGCGCGTCAACAGGAAGACCTTCAACGATCACTTCAATAACGTTCATAGGAGCGGCGATAGGGCTTGAGACGGTCGTTGACGGCGCAGGTCTTGCCTCCGGAACTGCGGCGCCTAGTTTTCCGCTTGAAGTGGTGGGGACCGGCGGCGCATAGGAGAGGGCGAACGGCGTCGAGGAGACGGTGACCGATGGCTTCGGTTGTAGGAGTCGGAGCGAGGCAGAGAGGGATTCGGAGGCGGCAGAGGAGAAGAGACAGGGACGGAGGGCATTGGAGCGTCGTACGTTGACGAGCGCCCGTAGTCGTAAGGACCGGAGCCGCGCGTGCGGCACCAGCGGGCCACATGACCAGCGAGACCACAGGCGTAGCATATCGGCCGGTTATCTGGGGTGCGCCACGGATTGATAGGGCGGGGACCGGTGCGAGTCAAAGGATGGTGAGTGCGTGGCAGCGCAGGGGCGAGCTGCTGCTGAGGGTACACGTTGACAGGTGGCACATAAGTGGGAACAACCGGCTGAGGTCGTGGCCGGATGAGTGCTTCCGCATATGTCAGCGGTGCAGTGACCAGAGGGGCTGGATTAGTGGGCGGCAGTACCTCAGCTACCTGCTCCTGGATGACACGCTGAATTGAAGGCGACAGCGATGGCGAAGGGGCGGGTTGAGAGGTAACCAGCGATAATTGACGAGCCACCTCCTCCCGCACAAACTGCTTGATGTGCTCAAGAAGTGTCGGCTGATCGTGGGCAGGACTGCCTGCTTCCAAGCTCGAAATGGTGGCGTCCGAGCAAGTGGTACGGCGGGTGACATGTCGCTGTTTGCGGAACTCGTCGTAGCTCTGGCACAAAGACACGATGTCGGAGATGGTTTGGGGGTCTTTAGACACCAACATTTGAAACGCATCGTCCTCAATGTCGGATTTTGTCAGCCTCGCTCATAGATGGATTGAGCCACTTACACAAATCAACGACGTCCTCGATATAACTTGTGAGTTCTCGCCGTTCTGTTGGGCACGACTGCGCAACCGTTGTTCAGCACGAAGTTTTCGGACAGCGGGGCGGCCGAAAACGTCAGTCAGGCTGCTTTTTAGAGCCGCCCAGGTAGTAAAATCCGCCTCGTGGTTGCGGAACCATAAGTTGGCGACGTCGGTCAGGTAGAAGATGACGTTCGTGAGCTTAACGACGTCATCCCATATGTTGTATGCGCTCACGCGTTCGTAGGAGGCGAGCCAATCCTCTACGTCAGTGTCGTCAGTGCCGCTGAAGATCGCCGGGTCGCGCTGACGGACGGCACCAGAACAGAGGAGAGGCTGGGCAGGTTGGACCGAGGTGTTGGACGTCGTGGTAGAGCCTTGTAGCCTGGGCATCGTGGCGTAGGTCCACGGGGAGAACCAGCAGCACCTCCACCAAGTGTAATGTGGAAACTCGCACAGTTAGCGTGGACGGGCACAGTCCTTGTCCCAGCGGTGCCGCTCAGCAGGCCAGCGTTGTTGTTGTTGTTGTCCTCTAGAAAATGGCGCATACCCACTGCGGGGGATTGGCCAAGACACAGGCGGCAACTGATAGGTGTACAAAATGTTAAACAAGAAAATAATGGTGGGGAAAAATTAAATAATCATGATAATCGCAAGCGCGAAAACCCGAACTTCGTCGGCTTCGCCTATCTTCTTCCTCGCCTTCGTCGGCGCTACCTGCTGGGGCATCGAACTCCAACTCTCTTTCTTACAAGATATTCATTTCAGAATTATTTTTTAATGCCTTTGATAGGATGGTTAATATGAAAACAGGTCTGTAATTGTTGTTGTCGTTATTATCCGCTTTTTGTTGACCACTTGTAGACAATCACTCGCCCTTGGTGGGGCAATACTCCCCGCGTAAGACATAAATTAATTGTAAGGTGTATGCACGATAGAAGGAAAGAAATAGCATGTTTCAAGAGCTTTATATGCATTCCATTGATATCTACAGCTCTGCTGTTGTTGTATAGTTTTCTCATTGCCTCCATCTCCTCAGCTTCGTCGGCAGGTGCAACGAAAACAAAGCTGCTGTTGTAAGGAACACTTGTTAGATTATTGTTTACCCTCACCCGGTCAACAGTCATTCGCTCATTAAAAAGAAAGGCTAACACTTTGCATGAAAAACAGGCCACATTTTGTTTTATTTTAAGAACTGGGTGATCTTTAGCGTTAAAGCTGAAAAATGAGTTCAGCTTCTCCCATAGCATTTGTGCTTCCAGATAGAGAGCTTAATAAATTAATAAAATGCTGCTTTCGAGCCTTTTTAGCCCCTTCTTTGAAAGATTAGGGTAAGGTTTAAATTTCCTAAGGCTGTCTCGATCTTTGTGTTTAAGTAACTTGCTGAACAGTGTATTTTTGCCTGTATTTTCATTGCCAGGTCCGCTGTTATCCACGGTTTCATATTCTTCTGTGTTGTTTCATGCGTACAAAAGGAAAATTGTCTGCATATGTTGTCTTCACAGTATTAAGGCATTCCTGGTAAGCTGCGCATGCATCGTTTATTGCATACACCCCGTCCCGCGATGCTTGTGAAATTTTTCATAAACGAGGAATGATTTTGCGCTGTAATACACTCTATTAAGCTTGGAGACAGAGATTTGTTTTTGTTGACTTTTTTTACTAAAGGACAAAAAATAGGCGAATTATCACTTAATTCACCTCAAAAACCCCGGATTTACTTCTTTCTTTCGATATATTCGTAGCGAAAATATCAATTAGTGTCGACGTGTCCAGTGTCACTTTCGTTGAAATATTAAAAACATTTGTAAATCCATTCGCCCTCAACAGAACATCGAGCATAGCTTTTCAGGAGTCATTGATAATATGTGTGTACTCTTACCTTCACCAAAAATCAGATTGAAGTGATCATTATATACAAATGCAAAATAATGTTTTAAGTAATTCAAAAACTGTGCTCTCATTTCACTCGGAGGTAAATAATTATCCACAAGCGCAATGTCCTGAAATTTTACTGACATAGATTCACAGTCAAATGTGCTCACCTTGAAGGTTTGTAATAGTTCACACGGTAAAGTATTCCTTATCATGATGCACATCCCATCCCTGCGATCACTAGCGCGATTCACATGAGATACTGGGTATGAAGGCAGACGAAAAACTTTGGAGTTTGAATTTGTTCACATTGTATTTGCCCTCCTGCTCGGGCCAGTCAAAGCTGGAAGTATTCAATAGAAGAATTTAGAAAATGACTACGAATGCACCAGAACTTGGTGATGCTGGCAATGAATCTCGCTTGAGGATCCGCCCTGGCTGAGATTCTGAGGGCGCCACATTGGACACTATTTTCAAAATACTGGCATAAGCTGACTGAAATCGAACGCTTACCTGACGTCGCTGGTGTCGTTCAGAGAGATGACGTACTTTAGAGCCGGATACCTGCAAAAACGTAATTTCGCCGCATGGAAACACTTTTTTTCTCCGTGACCCGAAGAATGGGGAAAAAATTCGCTGTGGTTAGCTTGGTTACGCCCGGTAATTGCGAAAGCAATATCCGTACCTACGCCATGGTACAGCTGGTAGTGCAGCTGGTGGTGGTGCTTGTGGTTAGACTTGTGGTGATGCATCGGTTATACAATCCAAACCAATCCAATCCAAATCAATCCAATCCAATCCATTCTAATCCAATCCAATCCAATTCAATCCACTCCAATCCAATCCAATGCAATCCACTCCTATCCAATCCAATTCAATCCACTCCAATCCAATCCAGTCCAGTGCATTACAATCCAGTCCAATGTAATCCAATCTAATCCAATCCAGTCCAATCCAGTCCAATCTAATCCATTCTATTCCAATCTAATCCAATCCAAACCAATCCAATCCCATCCCATCCAACCCAATCCAATCAATTCCAAAGCAATCCAATCCAATCCAATTCATTCCACTCCACTCCAATCCAATCCACTCATATCCAATCCAATCCAATTTAATGTAATCCAATCTAATCCAATCTAATGCAATCAAGGTCAAATGAAGGTGACCCCTGGTGCCCTCCATTTAACGATAAGCAATGTAGACAAGTCTGTTTAGCGTTCAACAGCTGAAGGTCAAATGAAGGTCAATGGTGGTCACCGCCGCGGCACGATGGTGGTCACCCCGCAAAGTGCAAGTAGTATTGCTTTCGCAATAAAATTGTTCGTGTTTACAAGGGCCCGTCGTGCAAGGGAAGTGGTGCATAGAGGACGTGCGTCATCGGCGCAAGGCCCTTAAACATCGATGCTATCCACGGTTATTACTTTCTAGAGCGTGGACAAGCAAAGTGCAACAAAAACATTCGCTTGCTATTATTGTATTTTCTGAAATAAGCAGGGCTTTCCTATTGTCATTCACATAAAAAAGCACCGCCGAAATTTCGGTCGCCGCGGCACAATTTTCTCGTGTGAGGAAACTTTACGTTTTATGTCATAATGCTGCAACAAGTATTTTCCATTTAATATTTATTTGAGATAGATTTAGACATACCTAGGCTCTTACATTAGTGGGCAAATCAGTGGGCACAGGACACGGTTAACTGGAGGATATGGGAGAGGCCTTTGTCCAAAAGTGGGAGTAGTGAGGCTGTTGATGATGATGAGAAAGGATAATTCAACACATTGATCACACGAGAAGGACAACATGCGCACTACAACGTATGGGAATGGTAGAGACAGTCACAAAGAGCACGAAAACAACACTTTGTAGCAAGGTGTAACAGCATGCTTGTGCATCTGTCAGCATGCACACAGCTATATTTATTCAATGCTTGCATATCTTCAGTAGCGGGCACAAAGATTTCCCCGCATTACAATTCTAAATAAACCAGGGAACCACTTATTTTCCAACAGAATGCCAGTGGACTGGCACCTTGCAATTCATACCACTAATGGTAAATATACAGAAACAAATTTTCTGTACTTGTCACTGCTGATCGAAATCTATAGCAAATCCGACTCTAAGGCTATGGAGGCATTTGCGTTCCCCTTGCAGTTAGGAGACCGGAAAGTAATTCTTTGAACTAGACGTGATATTATCTACGTACACCATCTGTTGACTGTCATATAAGACTTCAATTTTCTTTAGATTAATTTTAAATGCGTACGGTTCTGCTTTGCCTGTCGAGTTGTCGATCATGCTTCACCGTTCTTCTCTAAAGGTACATAGCAAGACATTGTCGTGAGCGAATCGCATATTATTCAGGTGTTCTCGACTAACTCTTTTCCTCAAATGTTCCCAGTCCAGGTTTCTGAATACCGCATGTAAACATATGCTGAATAGTAGTGGAGGCATCCTTTCTCCCTACCAGACATCCTTTATGATCAGTAATGTGTAGAGTAACTCAAGAACGACACACTGCTTGCATGGATAGCAGCTTATCTCTCCTGTAGAGGCCAATGTGTGGGAATTGATGGAGTGTGCTCGAGCTATATGTTTGTCCAGTCGGGTGTTCCACAGGGATCTGTTCTTGGGCCCCTTTTCTTCCTAGTTTTTATTAATGATATTGTTAGTGTAGTACCCGTGAAAATAAAACTTTTTGCTGATGATTGTGTTATTTATCAAGAAATTAAAAACTCGAATGACCAATCTCAACTAAATTCTTCGCTAACTCAAATAGAAAACTGGTGCTCAACGTGGCAAATGAAAATAAACAGGAAGAAAACGGTAACAATGACAGTAACACGCAAAAGAAAACCCCTCCTATTTCCCTATTCCGTCAATGGACACAGTTTATCTTCCGTTAAAAGCTGTAAATACTTAGGTATAATCCTCACCTCAGATCTGAGATGGAATGAACATGTTTCATACATTACAAAAAAGGCTATGCAGAAACTCGGTTACATGAGAAGAACCCTGCGCAATTCAACACAAGAGATAAAACTCCTTGCCTTCAAAACTTTTATCAGACCCGTTCTTGAATACGCTTCTGTAGTCTGGGATCCGTGCACTCAATTAAACATTGCCAAACTCGAAAGCATCCAAAAAAAGGCAGCTCGATTCATCTATAGCTCATATAGTTGGCGTACCTCAGCAACTGCACTTGTGGAAAAAGCTAACTTAGAACCATTACAATTGCGACGGTATTATGAACGAATGAAATACATGCATCTACTCTACAATAGTAAGATAGGTATAGATAGTAGCATTTATATAGAACCTGTTATACGGCGATGTACACGATCAAACCATTCCAAAAAATTAAAAGAATATATGTGCCGAACAGATACCTTTCAAAATTCCTTTTTTCCGAGAACCGTCCGTCAGTGGAACGCTTTGCCTTCTGAAGCTGTGGAATGCCCGTCTGTCGAAACTTTCTTATCAAAATTGAAGGCCATCAGTTAGCTCAACGTAAGCGTTTTTGGTTCCCGCTATTGATATTGCTTTGTGGTTGGCATTATTGTGATTGCGGACGGATCAGCGTATGTCTACCGTTAGTGTTTATTTCCTCAAGCGTGCTATTGATGCCAGTGTTCTTGTGTTATGTGCCAGTGTTGTTTTTATATGCCTGAACAGCGCGAGCTTGTACAAAGCATTTTTCTTTCTTATTTTTTCTTTTTTTCTTCTTGGTGTTAATCTGCTCAAGCAGGCGGATGACACCACTCTTATTATTATCATGTCTTGTAGCGCTTTTTTGTACTTTCTTTACCATGTATGCTCACTCCTGCCAAAGGCCTTCTGCGAAGGCTGGCAGTACCTCTGAAAAAAAAAAAAATAAATAAATAAGTAAGGCGAGTTGTTACGCATTTACAATAACGAAACCAAATGAGTCTCTTAAATGAAGTTAGCTGACATTCCCTCGTCGGCCAATGCTTCTTGCTGTGTTTTCGCACTTTCCGCTGCTTTCATTAATTCTGATCAGTATATTACCACTTTGCCTGCTGAGTACTAAATTTCTATGGTCGCTGTGCCGTCTGCATATTTTCCAGCGCCTTCACAAGCGCCTCTCCTACACTGTGGCTACTCAACGCCTGCATCACTTTTGAGTCCAACGCTTCCAATAATCTATGAATGCTATAGCAATATCTAGCGCATTTTTCTATCACATCATTTACAATGTTGGTGGCATCTAAAAAATTTTTAACTGGAACACTCGGGCGCGCAGATTGAGATAAGGTTTTCGAGCAGCAGGGAAGACGAATGTCTGTTGTCAATGCGCAACCTGGCATTCCTCCTCTAACTGAGAAAAACTTACACACAGGAACGGCAGGAGAAGAAATGCTAACGGTGAGTGAAACCAAGAATCGAAGCAGAAGTGGGAAGAAATCCTTTTTCGTTAGCGGAGGACGATGAACTATTTCTGAGTAGGAGTTGACGCCGTGGCTCGTTTGGAACGCTAAGGAGCATCGCGTAAATGACCTCACTGAAGCGCCACAAGATTTTGGCTACCCACGAGCTTTACGGCCAAGAATTTGCGACGACCAGAGGCCCACACAGAAACTTCGTCGTCGGGGTTGTAGCACACATGCCAGCTGCGAAAACGCTGCAGCGGCGGGTACCATTCTCTTAATTGTTGTCGTCCGAAGTGCACCTGCTCGGCATATTGGGTAAACAGGGGGTTAAAGGTCAGGCAGCGTAGCAATGCGTCGAGCATAGTCTGAGTTTCCATGCGCTCGAGGAGGCCAAACGCTGTGAAACGCGTCGTTTCCTGAATCGCCGTATTGTAAGCGAATCAGGTCTCTGGTTTGGTGCTGGGCATCGCCACGCATCGGTGACATGTCGGCGATTGTTATTCAGCCTCTTCGTCCACTCGTTCATCTACTGGCGAGTAGCCCTGCTACTGGCCATGCCACTCAGCTCACAGACTTCAGCCTTTCGTGTCACAGAAAAAACAGTCTCTTTATCTGTTATTAAGCATGAAATGCTTTTAGCTCCCGTTGTCGGCAGTGGGGTGACGTCACGCCGAGACCTAGAGCCAACATCCGAGCACTGAATTCCACTCATCCGGGCACTGAAACGAGAACATCCGGGCACCGTATGAGATTTAACGAGATTTAACGAGACACTCTAAGCCCTCCTACAGGACCGGCATACAAGCGCCGGTAGCTTCGTGCCGAACGGGTGGTGGCGTTCCTCCCTTCCTGTACGGTGCGATTCCGGTGTCCACCGAGATGATAGAGAATTACTGCGCCATTTCCTTTGGTTTGGTTTGGTTCATGGGGTTTAACGTCCCAAAGCGACTAAGGCTATTAGAGACGCCGTAGTGGAGGGCTCCGGAAATTTCGACCACCTGGGGTTCTTTAACGTGCACTGACATCGCACAGTACACGGGCCTCGAATTTCTCTTCCAAAGAAATTCAACCGCCGCGGCCGGGATCGAACCCGCGTCTTTCGGGACAGCAGCCGAGCGCCATAGCCACTGAGCCACCGCGGCGGCGGCTTTCCTCAAAAAGCGTCGCGTTCGATGGGCATCGCGCCGAACGGGTGGTGGCGTTCCGTGGACTGCCTGGCAGCGCTACAACACGCTGTCACGTTCCACTCCTAAAGGCGAAACTTAAGCGTCATTAATTAGCAGTTAATTAGTATTTTGTCATTAATCAGAAATTAGTCACCAATTAGTAATTTGTCATTATTTCGTCATCAATTATGTGTGACGTAATCCAGTGGTGACGTCAGCAGTGTCACATAGGCAAAGTGGTGCCGAAAACGCTTTCGCCTCTACGCACTTTAGACAGTTTCGAACGCGCTGCATATACATTCTTGTCAGGCCTGCGTCTCGTCATGTCCGCGTACGCTTCTGCATCGTTCTGCATTTCATGCTTACCCTACTCTCGGTTACGGGGGAGGCACAGATTTCATGTACTGTGGAATTCCGTGCCAAAGGATGATGCGCTGTATAATGAAATGACCGACTTGAGAAGCTGCGCCAAGAGATAACACATTGGCCTGGGCATACTCAGGTAATTAAGAATGTGATCCACTGAGAGTCATGCAAAGACAAAGGAAAAGGGTCCTAGTGGAGGGTGGTGGCAACATGGTCGAGCGGTGAATTGGAAAGTTCAGTGGGTTGTAGGAAGAGCGCATGTTTCAATGGCGCGACGTTACGGTATTGATATTGTCACCGACTAGAAGACGACAAAGTGGGCAGTGGCGCGGCAAGGAGCGCTCGAGCTAGGCCCGCCGCCATTAAATCATTCCATCGCTATATGGCGAGTACTCCTGTGTTCATTCGCTTGCTGTCACGTAACAATATTGTCTGAGCGGACAGTTTGACTGCGTACGATGATAAGTCTGGGCAAACAGAAAAATTGTCGTATTCTGGCAAGAGCTAGCGAAAAAGAACCGATGTGGATAGAACTGTATTCGTCCTGACACGGAGAAGAAATTTTTTCGCGAACAGCCTCGATAAGACAGGAAGAAAGTTTAGAGGTTAGCCAGCGGTTCGCATTTCAGAGAAAACAGTATTTGGAAGACACTCTTTCGAGGTTAGGACTCCCTTTGTCTTTACCAGTTATGCTCTCGTTAGGTGCGAGGGCCACGGGATTCTCGTTAAGCACTGTTTGCGGCTACCTTCATGATTACATCATTGCAACTGGGCGCTTACCCTGTTATATCCATATAAAATTCCACTGAATGTCCAAAAGCGTATTTTATTTTGTTTTCTGATGTATCTAATTTGCTTATTATTAACATTTCTAACAATTCATACATATTTTCCGATTTCAAACATTCTACTATTTTACTTAGCTTTTTTCCCGCACTCATACCTCCTTGGCATTCGCCACCGTACCTTGGCCAATCCCCCCGCGTGGGTATGTGCCATTTTCATATGGTGAAGAAGAAGAGTTGGGATTCATTTTGTACAGGACGGTTCGTTTCAAACCAAACTGCGATATACCTCACGAAAAGCCCCGAAATATGGAGACTGACCCGTTCTCTAAATAATCGACTAGGGGTTGTAATTCCGGGTGGACACGCTGCTGGTTGTTCAAATCTGAACTGGTGGCGATCCCAAAGCAACAGCACCCGTCGTCTACGTCGATAGAAGCGAATTCAACACCAGCTCGAGATTGGCCTAGATAATGGCGACAAATTGGTTTTATGCAGCAATGCAGCTAATTTCAGCGCGAGAAGAGGGCGACTTCCATTCGCAATCACTTGCACAACAATGCTTTGACGTGCGCAAGAATGGGCGGCTTTGGGGAGAGCTGACGTAGTTCGGTGAAACTTACTTTTTGCCTGTGAGCCCAAACAAAAGGTGTGTTTTCTCAAGTAAAACCTTTCAGGGCTAATTAGAGCTTCATTTGTTTCGGTAACATTTTAGGGGAACATATAAACATTCACATTGTACAGAGACTGGACAGCGTGCTACTTGGCAGTGAATGTGGCAGCGGTACAGATCGTGACCGAACAAAGTATTCCTTGTCACCCACAGTTGTGGCCGATATGACAAGCTGTGCTGTAATCCACGAACGTTGATTCTCACCTTCTTCGAATGACTTTTTGTGTCCTCACTCAAACGCCGGCGGCGACCAAAGCGATCGCAAGTTGGTCAGGTCAGCGCATCAATGAGCTGCATTGCAGGAGAACCCCTACCAGCAGCCGTCATCTACTTCAAAGCCGGTGGACCATCGCCGTCTTTATTACAGTGGCAGTGGGACAGATCTTGATCTAGCACACATTTTTCTGTCACTCACAGGAGTGCGTTTTGCCGCTTTTACGTCTTTTTTGTTGTAACTTTTGTATCTTTTGCTGCTCTCACTGGCAAACAGAAGTTGCTTGTGAAATATGCCTAATGACGTGGAGAAGCTACGTGCAGAGGTGAGATAAGAGTTATAGAGTTATGTAGCTCAGTCGAGAGGGAAGTTTGTATATAGTGCCACAAATTATCACAGCGTTGCTTTTGCACAAGAAATTTGATGAAACAGATGTTGATGTTTCTCCCTTCACAAGGCACTTAAAGCTGAAATCGCTGCGTAGTCATCCGAGCCGGACGGGCTCAAGAGGCTTTAGGCAGATTTTGAAGAGCGGTACACTGGTCTTCAGTAGCACTCCAGGCACTACAATATCAAGATTGAAGGCATTCTGGAAACTGAAGATGACTTTCACAATACATTGCAGAAGGTTCGTGAAGCAATCAATGAACCCATAACGCTCGATGACGATGTTGCTTCACCCGCCGCGGTGGCTCAGTGGTTACGGCGCTGGGCTGCTTCACCGAAAGACGCGGGTTCGATCCTGGCCGCGGAGGCCGGATTTCGATGAAGGAGAAATTCTAAAGGCCCGTGGGCTGTGCGATACCAGTGCAAGAGCCCCAGGTGGTCGAAATTTCCGGAGCCCTTCACTACGGCGTCTCTCATAGCCTGTTGAAATATACCTGCGCTTAAAAGACACGGACTGAAAGATAGAGACACACACACACAGCGCTGGACTTACAACTGAATTTTTATTCGGGAAACACTGCTCTTTTTATACACCAGCAGCTGATAAAAATGGAAGATGGTAACACCCGGATGATAAAAAATCGACAAACTGTCTCGTCGCATGTCCAGTCCTACCTTCCCTTTTGCAAAAATGCCCTTTCCTTTGATAGTAGTGAAAGGGATGTGCTACTCACGCATGCAACCCCACTGTCCGCTATGCTCATGGCTTCAATTATTTCACGCGCCGTTTGGTCACGGTTCCTGCTTACTATCTTCGTCTCGTTATAGGAAGGTACACATATACACTCTTGACAATGAACAACCAAATTCCCATCGCCTTTCCGTTCCATGTTCTTCCGATGTTCACGGAGCCGCTCATTCAAACATCGCCCCGTTTGGCCTACATATGCTTTGCCACATGTCAGCGGCAACCTGTATACCACTCCTTCTGCGCATGCGACCATGGGGACTTGGCGTTTCTTTTTACACCCCTTAGCTTTTCTTTCTGGGTACGTTACAATTTTGCATAAGTTTTCCAGTTTGTCCTGGGCTGAAAAAACGACCCTAGTTTTTACTTTCGAAGCAATTCTTTTAAGATTATGGGACACCCCATGAATGTACGGAATCAACAACGTTTTCTCCTTTTGTTTTGCTCCCTCCTTGCTAGGCACCGTACCCTTTTTGCCAAATTTCTTGCGCATGCTTTTTGCCACCGACACCAAAACCTGATCCGGATAACCTGCTTCCTTTAGCCTCACCACCTGCTGCTCAAAACTTTCTTTGACTAATTCCGGACAAGATTTCTTCAACGCATTTTGAAAACATAACCTCACGATTGCCCTCTTCACTAATTTTGAATGTGCAGAGCTGAACGGAAGCAAACCTTTGTTACCTCTAGGCTGGTACATCCAAAATGTCCCATCAGGCGCCAGTGACAGCTTGATATCGAGGAAGCGTATCGTGCCTTCGTTCATTTCTTCATATGTGATTAATAGTGGGTTAAGGGTTTTACTAAAAACAGCAAGTAGCTCTTGCACAGCAGAGTCGTAAATACCGTCAAGGTGATTAAAGACCACTAAAAAGTCATCCACAAACCGGAACACTTTTACGCCATCAACTTTGTTTTGATCTCGCAACAGGATAGCCAACTTCCTGTCACATTGGGCAAGAAAAATGTTACTTAGAACTGGCGCGATACACGACCCGATGCAAACTCCCTTCTTCTGCCGATAAACCACATCATTCCAAGTGACGCACGTGGCAGCCAAATAGAAGGACAACATTTCCAGAAAATTTCTCACGCACATTCCCGTTTCATTTTGGAATGCTACACTTCCAAACTGATCAATGCAATCACCCACGCATTGAAGCAACTCCTGATGTGGCAAGGAATAATATAGATCCTTTATATCGAACGAACTCTGAAGGCCCGAGGAGCACCTCTTGAGCCAAGTACCTGCACCCACAGGAGATCCCTGAACGTACGGACTTGACACCTCCACTCCGATCGTAAAATTCTGCACATCCGCATGCCATGCCCCATCGAGGGCTCGAAACCACCGAAGAGAGCCCTAACTGCTTGCGGTATGTGAAAGCAGTTCACACCCTAGACGACGTCCGCCTGCCTCAGGATGTGCAGCGGGTGCTCTCACTTGGCCCCAAGTTCGCCGTGGAACCACGGAAGACCGCGCCTGAGCTGCTGTCCCTCGTGCGCCAAGTTGCAAGGTTCGCTCCAACGTCCGAGAGTGAACGATGCATATCAGAGGGAGTGGGCGTTCTTTCAAGATGTAAGCCTGCGAAAACCAGTCTTCCAATAGGGCGGGTTATTTCAGTGCTGCGGGATGACTCTTTATGTTTACTTACTGCAGACAAGGACGGTGGTTTCGTTGTTTTAACGAAAGAGATTTTTGGTAAAAAAGCTTAAGGGCAAGTTCAACCTACTGAGCATCGATGATCCGTTTTTGGTGAAGGATTCCCAACAGATTATAACTTTTCTGGACAATCACAAAGACAGTCGGTTCATGGCGTGTTCGTTCGATATAAAGGATCTATATTATTCCTTGCCACATCAGGAGTTGCTTCAATGCGTGGGTGATTGCATTGATCAGTTTGGAAGTGTAGCATTCCAAAATGAAATGGGAATGTGCGTAGCAATTTTCTGGAAATGTTGTCCTTCTATTTGGCTGTCACGTCCGTCACTTGGAATGATGTGGTTTATCGGCAGAAGAAGGGAGTTTGCATCGGGTCGTGTATCGCGCCAGTTCTAAGTAACATTTTCCTTGCCCAATGTGACAGAAAGTTGGCTATCCTGTTGCGAGATCAAAACAAATTTGATGGCGTAAAAGTGTTCCGGTTTGTGGATGACTTTTTAGTGGTCTTTAATCACCTTGAGGGTATTTACGACTCTGCTGTGCAAGAGCTACTTGCTGTTTTTAGTAAAACCCTTAACCCACTATTAATCACATATGAAGAAATGAACGAAGGCACGATACGTTTCCTAGATATCAGGCTGTCACTGGCGCCTGATGGGACATTTTGGATGTACCAGCCTAGAGGTAACAAAGGTTTGCTTCCGTTCAGCTCTGCACATTCGAAATTAGTGAAGAGGGCAATCGTGAGGTTATGTTTTCAAAATGCGTTGAAGAAATCTTGCCCGGTATAAATCAAAGAAAGTTTTGAGCAGCAGGTGGTGAGGCTAAAGGAAGCAGGTTTTCCGGATCAGGTTTTGGTGTGGGTGGCAAAAAGCCTGCTCAAGAAATTTGGCAAAAAGGGTACGGTGCCTAGCAAGGAGGGAGCAAAACAAAAGGAGAAAACGGTGGTGATTCCGTACATTCATGGGGTGTCCCATAATCTTAAAAGAATTGCTTCGAAAGTAAAAACTAGGGTCGTTTTTTCAGCCCCGGACAAATAGGAAAACTTATGCAAAATTGTAACGTACCCAGAAAGAAAAGCTAAGGGGTGTAAAAAGAAACACCAAGTCCCCATGGTCGCATGCGCAGAAGGAGTGGTATACAGGTTGCCGCTGACATGTGGCAAAGCATATGTAGGCCAAACGGGGCGATGTTTGAATGAGCGGCTCCGTGAACATCGGAAGAACATGGAACGGAAAGGCGATGGGAATTTGGTTGTTCATTGTCAAGAGTGTAAATGTGTACCTTCCTATAACGAGACGAAGATAGTAAGCAGGAACCGTGACCAAACGGCGCGTGAAATAATTGAAGCCATGAGCATAGCGGACAGTGGGGTTGCATGCGTGAGTAGCACATCCCTTTCACTACTATCAAAGGAAAGGGCATTTTTGCAAAAGGGAAGGTAGGACTGGACATGCGACGAGACAGTTTGTCGATTTTTTATCATCCGGGTGTTACCATCTTCCATTTTTATCAGCTGCTGGTGTGTAAAAAGAGCAGTGTTTCCCGAATAAAAATTCAGTTGCAAGTCCAGCGCTGTGTGTGTGTGTCTCTAACTTTCAGTCCGTGTCTTTTAAGCGCAGGTATATTTCAATATGGTAAACCAACTCGCCCAACAAACCACTCTGCTCATAGCCTGAGTTGGTTCGGGACGTTAAACCCCAAGAAGCCAACCAACCTTGTTGCTTGTCACCATAACCCCTTTGAACGCGCGAAATAACTGCTTTAAATATTCTTTTTTTTCCGAGGAACTGATTGGAACAAACTTAATAGCGAGACTGTTAATCATAATTCACCTGCCGCGGTGGCTCATTGGTTACGGCGCTCGGCTGCTGGCCCGAAAGACGCGGGTTCGATTCCGGCCGCGGTGGTTGAATTTCGATGAAGGCGAAATTCTAGAGGCCCGTGTACTGTGCGATGTCAGTGCACGTTAAAGAACCTCAGGTGGTCGAAATTTCCGGAGCCCTTCACTACGGCGTCTCTCATAGCCTCAGTTGCTTTGGGACGTTAAACGCCAATAAACGAAACGAAACAAACGAATCATAATTCTTTACTGCTGTTTGAAAAGTGCCTGGAAATGTTATGAATTTGAGTGTGTTTATATGCTTGTATTTTGTGTTGTCCCACCCTGCTATGATCTGTACAAGATCGCAGTATCTATAAATAAATAAATAAATAAACCATGTCCAAACTAGGAACGCTACAGTCCCGAATATCGTCTTGCAGTTTTGCAGTCGCTCGAAACGGGACACCGTTCTAACCAAAGCGTACCGAAGTAAAATTGCCACAGTCGACCTGACCCCCCCCCCCCCCCCACCCCTCGAAACAAAGTCCTCTCTACAGTCCTTGGTGCGGAGGAAAGCTCCACGCTCTACCATATATGTTGGGGAATGCCAGGACAAACCGGACAAAAAGTTCATAGTACCACATCCGACACACTAGCAGTGGAAGGAGGCCCTGACCAGCGATAACCTGGACCAGCAAGCCTGCATCATCCAGTTAGTCTACAAGTCAGCTGCCGCCAGCGGAGCCCTAGACGAGGAGCCCCGACCACCCGGCTCCTGTGAATTAATATATGATAGTTAAAAGATTTCTCTCTAGATATATATAAGAATGCGGATTTGTATCCCGCCAAGAAAAAAACTGCTATAAATGGCGATTTCTGGTAAAGAGGACCAAATCTGCAAATCTGTCTGGGCTAGCTCGTAATGGCAACATTCTAGCTAGAAGGAATTAAAGTTCAGATATTGTCAAGCTCGCTTGCCTGATATACCCCGAGAAAATAATTTTCGTAACCCCATTCCTTGTACTGTCAGGCCGGAATGAAACGCGAACAGAGCCCGTGAACAAGCCAAAATATTTTGCTCGATGTGCTTTCAGCGACCGTGCACAGCTCAGCTTAACTCACGCACTGGGATAAAGAGTCTACCGAAGTGCATATTAATATAGCTTCGTTTATTAGGGTTTAATGTCCCAAAGCTACTCAGGCTTTGAGGGACGCCGTACGTAGTGAAGGGCTCCGGAAATTTCGACCACCTTGGGTTCTTTAACGTGCGCTGACATCGCGCAACACATGGGCCTCTAGAATTTCGCCTCCATCAAAATTCGATCCACCGATCCATCGATCCACCGCGGCCAGGATCGAACCCGCGTCTCTCGGGTCAGTAGCCGTTCGCCATAACCACTGAGCCACCGCACTAGGCAAACTCAAAACCACTTGTAAAGGAACACCTCGCTGCGAAGCAAAATAGTATGGAATATGCGTGTTCGCGTTTCATTCCGGCCTGCCTGTGTCTTTTTTCTATGACCTGCGATTTTTTCGCTCCGAACGATGTTTCATCTCTGTATGCAAAAAGAAGAAAGCCGACACCTTATATCGCCTGAACGCACAGTCACTAAGTAGCAAATGAGATGAAGTTGCCGCTCTTCTTTTTCTTTCTATGTTAACATGGTAACTAGGCTAACCGGTGCGGGTAACATAAGGTACTGCGAGAGCGCTTTGATCAACGACTATTTGTGGACAGACCGCGATGGCAGACAGACGTGTGCTGACAATGTTGTCGCCAATGGAATTGCGTTCTCTTATCCGGTATGAATGGGCACGTGGGACTAGTGTGTCTGCAATTCATGATCCCCTATGTATCGTGTATGGTGAGGAGGCCATGTCTCGTGAAGTGCTTGGTTGTCAAATTCTAAGTGTCGGCTTCCGCAGGAAATGTTACGGCCAGAGTGTTGTGGGACGCCAAAGGGGATATTCGTCCTGTCAACTACCTATGTGTCTTCTCTGTTTTTTGCGCCTAAAAACTGTTTAATTATGAACCAAAACCAACTAGCCGAGCAGCAAGTGCTGTCCTCGTGCAGTGGCAGGACGGCGCTGAGCGAGTCATCGCGTACACTAGCCGGACTTTGTCCCGTTCTGAATCCAATTTTTCCACCACCGAGAAAGAATGCCTCGCTGTTGTATGGGCAGTGATGAAATTTCGCCGGCATCTTTATGGCCGCCGCTTTCAGGTCGTGAGTGACCATCACTCTCGTTGCTGGTTAACGAACTTGCGCAATCCCTCTGGACGCCTTGCACGTTGGAGTTTACGTCTGCAGGAGTTCGACATGACCATCGTGTAAAACTCCGGGCGCCAGAACAACGACGCCGACTGCTTGTCCCGTTCGCCTATCCAGTCTGCGAGCGAAGACGAAGAGCCAAACTTCTCTCGTATCGCAACCGTCGACGCAGTCACTGTTTCGAAGCACCAAAGTGAGGACCCGGCGCTCGCACCACTCATCGACGGAACTACCCCGTCCCACCGCCAGAACACACTCCTCGTTTTGTCTCCTAAACGACGTGCTCTACAAGATCAGCTTTTCTCCAACGGGAAGGGATTATCTCCTCGTCGTGCCAGAGACTCTCCGCGACGAAGTCTTGCAGGCATGTCATGATGAGCTCACCGCCGGTCACCTCGGCTGTGCTCGACCTCTGGTTCGCATTCAAAGGAGTTTTTACTGGCCCAAACTTGCGGCGGCAATGCGCCACTACGTACGAAAGTCAACGATTGGCAGCGACGAAAAATACCGTCTGTAAGGTCAGCTGGTTTACTGCAGCCTGTCCAAGTGCCCAGACTTCCATTCGAGCAAGTTGGCAAGGACTTGTTGGGCCCTTTTCCAACTTCCTCCGAGGGCAGCCGGTGGATAGTCGTCGCGACCGATTACCTCACGCGCTATGCTGAAACAAAGGCCCTCCAACGCGGCATGGCAGCCGGAGCAGCAAAATTTTTCGCCGAGCGCATCGTCCTCAGGCACGGCGCCCCGGCAATTGTCATAACGGACCGAGGCACAGCTTTCACGGCCAAGCTGCTGCAATCCATCATGCGGCTGAGTGGCACTACCCACCGTAAATCCACCGCCTACCATCCACAGACGAATGGCCTGACCGAACGTCTCAACAAAACTATCGCCGACATGCTGTCTATTCATCGTAAAAAAACCAGCGCTAAAGAACACGGAGAGAGGACAAGGTGAAACAGACTGACGGCGCTGATCATCAGCTCTTATGCTGTCTATACACGTACATGTTGAACATCTGTCTTGGGACGACATCCTGCCGTACGTCACATTCGCGTACAATACGGCGCGCATGACGCTCTTCTCTGTGTTGTATGGCCGCGAGGTGTCCACCATGCTAGAGGCCATGTTGCCCCATGACGGCCATGACCCCGAAGTTGGTACTGAGGAATTTACTCAGTGTGCCGAAGAAGCACGGCTGCTTGCGCGACTGCGCATCCGGAGCCAGCAAGGCCGAGACGATGGTGTTGCCTGCCACCTGAGAGTGAGCCGGGACCGACACAGACTCTGTGGCTCTTCCCGGAGGCTTGCTCTTTGGCTTGGGCTACGGAAGAGACTAGCAAGGGTGGAAGAGCGGGCTAGTTGGTAGTTCATTTTCAAGAGACTACCCCTCTGCAGAAGCTTCCATAGGCTGTCTTTGAGTCCGTGACCACGGTGTCCACGCTCGGCTGTGCGAGTGCGAGGGCCACGGCCGCTTCTTCGGCAACTACGGGGTCTGTTGTGTTCAGGGACGCGCGGACGATCAGCCTGTCCTTTGACGTAACCGCCGCACAGTTACTGTGTTTTCGGACCGAGGCGTGTCCGCGTAGAGGACCCTGGGGTTCACTTCCAGCTTCCGGGCTTTGACTTTGGCCCGCGCGGTGAGCCTCTCACCGTCCTTGCCCGGCGTCATGTTCCGGTGAAGGGGTTTGGTCTCAGTGGTCGTCTTCCAGTCTTCCGCAAGGGCCGTCTTGATGGGTACTGGCTCGACCTGCCATCCTATCTTGCGTAGGATGTCTCGTCCGCCTTCCGTGTGACTGAGCCGGATTCTCTGATTAGAGAGGTAGGCTTCGATGAACTCCTCCACCGTGTTGTAGGCGCCTGTCACAAAGTCATTCCTGCCTTGTACGTATTTTACTTTTCCAACAGAGGAAAAAAGGCGCCTCAGTTTTTCACGAAAGGGTCACAATGCGGCGGCGACGATTCTGCACCCCTCGCGGGGGCAGTTGACCGCTCGCGACGCTGGAGGGTCAAGGCTGCTCCGCCCCCTCCCCAGGATTATCGCCGGGAAGCGGGCGCGTGCACGATCTAGGGACGGGAAGCGGCCGGTTGAATGTCCCAGCACCATTCCGGACCTTCGCAAGCTTCTCGTTAGGAACGTAGCTTTCCCTCGCGTCCCTTCTCAATCTGTTCGTGTTTCTTTCCCCCCGTTTTGAACAGCTGAAAATCGTTGGTGCACTGGACCTTGAGGATTCCTTTGTTTTTTTTGTTTGTCACGAGAACGCTGTGGCGGGAAAACCGCGAGCCGGGCAGTTGTCTTGGAGATTTCGGTGCGTGCGGATGTGTGTGAGGTCAGCCAGGGAAGTGGTCGGCAAGCGAGCTAAGGCGGGTGTCTGACGCGTAGAGGGCGTCGACGGCGGCCCCGAAGACGCGTGCTCGAAGTTCGCCCGTATCCGCAACCCCCCATCAGCCCCACGCGCCTCCGCAGCCCGACGCTCCCTGCGACCGTACCTTGCCACCCCGCAGTTAAGCCACCGTTTCTCCCCACTCGCTTTACTCTTTTCTTCGTCATGTCGCTCTTTCTCGTCGTAACCTTTTGTACAGTATTGCTTTGTTGTTGTAACGTGGTTGTATAGTTCTTGCCCTGTTGTTTTCCTCTTCTTGTTAATAGTTGCTTTCTGAATCTGTGTTTATTCGCGTTGAGCCTGCGTATGGCCGCTATTTTGCTGGGCTTTGTGTTGTAAATTTTTGTTGTTATCATTTGCCCAAGTAAAAGGGTTGCTAAAGAAACGTGCCTACGCCTCATGCCTCCGGTCAACGGCTAATCAGGTGTGGCCCTTATCGCCGGTCAGCAGTAGAATCTCCACTTTTTCACGCGGGGTGGAGAAGTTTGTCGCTTCTCCCACTCCGAACTTACGGAGAGTGCTGTGGGGGGCAGGTTGGCCCGATTAATTGTAATTTCGGCGCCAGCGAAACATCTAGCCGCCTACGATATCGTGACAGCACCCCTGTCTAGCATTCTTTTCATGGACGAGTATATGGGCATGCCCAGTGCTTGCTTCGTTGCCTTAAGAAGCATCGTGTTTAAGGTATCCCTATTCGCCTTCTTCAGCTGGAGATACGAGGCGGAGTCGATAACCCTCGACACGACGAATGCGCGTACCGGGCGTATGGCATCATCCCCTTTAAGGCCTCGGTTTCTGTTAGATACCCTCCGATTCATGCTAAATATCTGTTCGGTTGTAGTCTTGATCTTCGTGACGGCGGTGTGCGCCTTCCCGTCGCTGTGAAGTAGTAGGCTAAGAATCCTAACCTGCTGTTTGGCTTGATGGCCGTTCCGTAGATGGGGATGCTAACGTTCGGCAGCAGCTCCTTCTTGAATACATCGGTCTGTTGTACTTCCTGCTGCAGGGTAAAGGGATGGAATAGACAACGCCCGACAAGCATTGTATGAACGGATCCCGATGCTTAATTGTGCATTCTGGAATTTTTTCGCCAGATCCATTGACCCTAAACAAGCGGTTATTAGTGCATAAAGCTACTGCTGAAGATAGAAGGTCCGGTAATTTGGCCATCCACTGCCGTGATTGCAGTCCTTGCCGACGCGTCTACCCCCCTTTCAAGGAAAAAGAAATTCTGGCGAAAAACATAAATCAACTGACCCGAGAGATCATTCAAGCAGCCACAATTAGCGAGCTATAAGATGAGTGCGTTAGTACACCGTCAGTCGCCCTGTTAGACAAAGAGCAAGAACAGAAAGCTGGGCGAGTTGGTTGTTATCCATTTTTTAACAGCGCGAAAAGACGACGACGTTTACACACACAACAACACGAGCGCTGGCGTTGTTGTGTGCGTAAACGTCGTCGTCTTTTCGCGCTGTTAAAAAATAGACAAAGAGCGTTCATTCCTCTCTGCTTCGATTTGATTCAGTGCATTCTTTGGGTTTCATGCCGTGATGTTTTGTTGGTGTCCACTTTTTACGATGTTTCCCATGTTAAATTTTCTGTAAAAACATCTGTTATCTCATCTTAGGTTTTATCCCCCCTCACGTTTTTATGATTTATTGCTTCTTTTTGGAGATCTGTTGTCTGTTCAATTTCATTTTCGCGACCACCTTCCCTTCTTGTTTTCATTCTCACCGGCTTCTCAGGTTTTTCCCTTTATCTGTTTTGACGCTTTTAATTCCGCCTTCTTTTAGCCATGCCGATTTTTTACATCTTCCTCAGGCTTTCCTGCACCTGTTATGCTTCAGTCTGTTCACCTTTTGGCGCCTTTATCTTTGTCACCTTTCGTCGTCAATCGTTTAGCCGTGTTGGTTGTTGGCTTTTTCGGGCTTTTTCGTAGAATTGTTTCTTTACTCTCTCCGCGTTTGTTTCTCCCCGCTTTTTTCATTCCACCCTCCCCCCAGCCCTTTATTTTTTTTTCTCGCTTGTTTGGGCTGCGTTATTGGTTATCAGTGACGATATGAATAGTCGGCCTATCTGTTGGCTGTTTCCGTGCATCCACTTTGCTGATCTTTGCGCGTGCGCATCAGCGCGTGCGCATCACTCCCTCCGGTTCTGTATAAAAGGTGCGAATCGGCTGCCTTCCGAAATAAAGTTGTTAGTCAGCGCAGTTGTGTGTCCTTCTCGTTCTGGTCCTTTGTCTGCAAGCGCTGTTTTTCTCAAGAGGTATCTCAACCAACTCTCCCAGCAACACACCTTGCTCATTTTGCCTAGCCTTTCGTTAATTTGATCGCGGCCAAAATTGCCGTCAGTACTCCTTCTCGCGGGATCTGTGTCGTTCCCGTGGTCGCGGTCCCTGCGGTCGCCGCTTTCTCTCCGCTCGTGGGGCTCTCTTCGGCGCCCATCGCCTCTTTGATGCACGTTGCGTGGCCCCAGCCTCTCCCGCCGCCTGCCCTAGGCGGGGCGAGGAGGGGTCCCTCCGCAGAACCCTGCGCAAGCTTGAGGCGTTGTTCCCCGCCGTGCTGTTGTTTTGGGGTCGTGCATTTGCCGAGCTGCCGTTACTCGCCAGCGTTTTGATCTTATTCATAAGTGCCCATACTTGGGCGTTCTGCTCCTGGATCCGAGCGTTTTGGCGCTCTATGATCCTCTTAAGCTCTATCACTTCGCTACTGTCCTTTTGCGGATTCGCTTGTGAGTTAAGCGGTTGGGAGGGGGTGAGGGGTGGGCACTCAGGGTCGCTGGTACGAGCGACGGGAGGCCAGTTGGGCCAGCCCACCCTTTTCTCGGCGATCCCTCGGCGTCAGGTAGACTCGCTCTGGGACCTCAAAGTGGCCCCGGATCTCGAACTGGCCCGGAAGCGCCAGTGGCGGTTGAAGTCGCAGTTGCCGTCCCCGGATGGTCTCTTCGATCGGGAGCGACTCTGGCGGCCGTTTCGCCCGCCACTGTCGTTGCTGCTGCGGCGTGGCGTGTGTGACCGACACTGTAGCTTGGAGGCGCTACGGTGGGGTCCGCCTGCAAGACCTTCTCCCGGCGTCTGCTTCCTCCGCTTGGCGCCGTTCCCAGCGCCGCCGGCGGACGACGTAGGGCGTCTTAAAGCGGGCTTTGCAGGTCTTGTCCGCGGTCAGGTGTTTGCCTCCGCACAGGCCACACTTCGGGACACATCCATGGTCTTTGGCGGGGTTGGAGATTCCGCACTCTCGGCAGATCGTGTTGGAAGGATCCGGGCACACGTCCATTGTGTAACCCACTTTTCCGCACGCATAGCATACGTCGATTTCTTTTCTGTGCAACGTGCACTGTGTGAGCAGGTTACCATATCTCACGTAATTGGGTACTTTGTGCCCTTCGAAGGCAATGACGATAGATCGAGGCTTACCGATTCGGTTTGCCTGTACGGCCGTTGGGGTACGCTCGTGCACAACAATTTCTTGAATCTCCTGGGCCGTATCTTCGAGCGAGATGCCCCTTATGACGCCCTTCACGGTGCCGTGGGGGGCCGCTTCATAGGTACTTACTTCGTGCGCCGTGCCGCGTATGCCAATCCTTCCTACTGCAGACTATCGGTCGGCGTGCTCTTTTTTGGATGTGCTCACCACGACGGTATTCTGCTGGAGGTTGCGGCACACGACGTCCTCACTTGCTTCATTGGCGGAGATCTTTTCCGCCGCCGAATTGCGCGACTTAGTTCAACGCGGGTCACGTCGCTCACGTGGAGTCCGCCTCGTGGTCGTAACATGTTCTTTATGTCGTCGCGCGGCAAGTATGGCATGCGCGCGCCCTTCCACAATTTTCCCTTGTTTACACGTTTCGCCCTTGAGTGACGTCTATCGCTGCCAGTGGCGCCACCGCCGAGGTTGTTGCTCCGGCTGTTGACATCAGCCGTAGTCTTGGCGCCATCTTGGCTCGTTTGAAGTACGGGATTTAGGCCTAGCTTGCCCATGTCCTTGTGCTTGACTCTCAGTGGCAGTTTTCCAGCCTTGCGATCTTGTGCATTGGTTCGGTTCGGCGAAATTTCGACACCGTCCACCTCTACACGCATAGCGCTAATCATCTTAGGTCAATGCTCACTTGCGTATCACTGATTGTTCGATGTTCCGCTGACGGCTTCACCGAGGCTCGGGCTGGGCCTACCGCTCCCCTGGCCAAGGCCGAAGTCGACCGCCCCCTACTTCAGCCTACAGCAGGGTACAAGCATTTCACACCGCAATAAGAATGGCGATCAGAAATACCCTGGCGCTACACCTCAACACATCTACCGGCCGCGTACTGCAGCTCGGTGTGCACAATACCATTGTGGAACTTCTCGAGGCATTTATCATAATTGTGATGAAGACGAAGCTGGGGCGCGGGACGGAGCGCTCGCGCTAGGACAGCGGCCATTAAATCATCTTTTCATCTACATCATCATCTCTTGTCCATCGTTCATCGCACCTCATTCTCGGGCTGGTCGCCACGTAAAATTTGGTGTGATATGCTGGAGAATCACCGGCAACCTAGTCCTGGAGCTTCCGCGTCCTGTGTCAGCCGTGGTCGTCGGCTGTGAGGCCTGCGTCGCCCTGCTTGCCTTTCAGACGCTAACCAACCTCGCCGTTGCTCCCGCGCCTTGACCACTCGACACGACGAACTGGAAGCGACGCCATGACCGAGCCGACCTACCGACCCCATCGACCGGACAAGCCGCTCACATCTGAAGACACCGTCCCCCTGCCCCTGCCGTTCGGCGCGTCCAAGGACCCAAGCCATCAGCGCCTGGCGACCAGCGGTTGGGAAGCTACATGAACCAGGACTCATTAGCTCATCTCTTTCATCGCGGCGGGCAGCACTACACCACCTTGCCATCTCTTCTACCGTCATCTCAGGCCCATCACCGTTTAGCGTGTCTTTGTAAACGATCGGAACGATCTCCCTGGGGTCCCGGGTAGCATGACGAAGACGAGGAAGCGCTGGCAGTGGCGTGGGACGGAGGGCTCGCGCTAGTCCCCAACAGGGCGTGTATTTCTTTTTTTACTGTCCGAGTTTAGACTGGTCCTTTTCTCTGCGCCTTCCGGATTTCACCCCTATTTTTCAAGCTGAGTTTCTGGCAGTAGTTCTTGCTCTGTGCAAGCTTTATCCTTCTATTTCTGCAGTGGCAGTCATTACCGATTCTTTATCTTTGTGTTCGTCCCTCGCATCGCATGTTGAGTGTCCCACTTTAAGCACTTTTTTATCGCTTCTTCCTTCGCATTTGAGCCTTTTTCACTTGATATGGGTACCCGGCCACAGCAGCGTGACTGTCAATGAGATCGCGGATAACCTTGCAAAGGCTTCCCTAGGCGGCCCTGTGTTGCCCATCATCCCGGCTACAGCGTATATCACAGCATCTAGGTTTCGGCGACGAGCGTTATTAAGCGTGCAAGACACAACACTTTTAACATCGGTGGAATATCAGCATCTTAAATATTCCTGGAGCAGGAAAATTTGTCCATCTCGGCAGCTAGAAGTATCTCTGACGAGGTTGCGCTGCCGCATCCCCCCTCTAAATTTCTATCTGCACAGATCTGGTTTGGCGTTATCTCCCCTCTGTGCATTTTGCCGTGAGCCTGAATCTATCGATCATTTTTGGCTCCATTGTCGTCGTTTCACCTCTTTGAGAAGAAGACTGCTGGAGAGAGAAAGGAATTTTAATGAGGGAAAGGTGGAGAGGTCGGCCGGTGGTAACATGGCCCTGGCCTGCTACTCCACACAGGGGAAAGGGAAGAGGAGGAAAAGGAAAGTGCGAATGAAGGCTGATGATGACATAATACAATGAGTTTCTCGGGTGATGTCTACACACACACACACCACACACACCACACTGGCTGGCACTCGCATCGCGGTGAGTAGACGCACATAAAACTCATAAAACTGGTGTCAGCAATACAAACACCGACACATGTCATTAACCATGTAGGTTGTGCACAGGCGGTCACAGACGAGTATCCAGGCCTGTTTCACACAAAAAGGTGAGCAGGGCCTTTGTCACACGGCACCAATCAGAACGTCTCGTCCTGGCGCCCAGAAGAGTTTCCTCAGAGAGAGGGCGAGAGTCCAGTCGTTTGACGGTCGCCTCCAATGTTGTTCTTTCAGCAGTATAGTTCGGGCACTCGCAAAGAAGGTGTCCAATAGTCTCTGGAGTGTGGCACTGTGCGCAATTTGGGTTACTTTCGATGCCGATCTTGTGAAGATAGTGTTTGGTGTAGGCAACGCCAAGCCGTAGCCGGTGGAGTAAAGTCCCATGACGTCGCACCACCATAGATGGCAAATGTAATCGTGAGCCAGCGTCAAGCTTACAGACGCGGTCCTGTTGATGACTCGAATCATGCCAGTGCGACTGCATTGCTGCTTGCATTAAATGTGCCAACAAGGCTCCAATGTCTGATCTAGAAAAGGCTATCTCAATGAAAGCACCATCACTATGTGCCATCCGAGCCTCGGCGTCAGCACGCTCGTTTCCCGCTATGGCGCAATGGCTCGATATCCATTGAAACTTTATGATATGGCCGCGGTGGAAAGCTTCGGCTAACAAAACCACAATTTGTTGAACCAGCTGCTCGCACGCCCTTGGTTTTAGATAAGTTTGTACGACCTGCAATGCCGATCTCGAGTCGCAGAATACAGTCCATTGCTGCGCTGGCTGGTGACCAATATAAAGGACGGCTTCTCGTATGGCTGCCAATTCGGTTGCCGTAGAGGACGTTTTGTGCATGAGCCTGAAACGGTGACATGAGGCATTTCCTGGGACTATCACCGCTGCAGCTGAAGAAGTGGTCGTCACGGATCCGTCCACGAAAACATGCTGGGTGCTAGTATACATAGAAGTAATGTATGACAGCGCCAGCTGTTTCAGTCCGACTGTTGGAATGTGCGTCTTCTTTGTTATCCCTGGGATTGTTGTCCGTATAGATGGTTTTGGTACTGCCCAAAGTGGCACCTCCGCAATCTGGTGTGGCGCGTAGTTCGAAGGCACCGCATTGCGCTGCATCCTAAGGGCTCTGGAAAAGGCTGCATCTGGACGCGCCGCACTAATGTTGGTCAGGGGGTGATGACGATGCCTGGTCAGATGCCGCAAATGCACACGAAGTGGCTCCTGTTGAAAATAAATTCGTGCTGGGCAGGCTCGGGCCTCATAAAATGTGCCCCATGTAGAAGTTTTACATAGCAAACCCAAGCATACTCTTAAAGCACGAGCCTGCGCGCTTTCAAGCACATGCAGGCCTGATAGTCTGACTCCCGAGAGAACGGGTGCACTGTATCTGAGAAGACCGACTACCAGCACCTGGTACACATGTAGTAAAGATCGCTCAGAGGGACCCCAACATTTTCCTGCCATACACCGCACAATGCTTACAAAGCTGTCGAGCTTTTTCTTGAGCACAGAAATGTGCTTCGTCCAGGACAGGTCACGGTCTATCGTAACACCTAAGAATTTGTGATGTGTTACGTATGGAACAATTTGCCCGTCGATTGTGACCGGATACCACGCCATTAACTTGCGTGTGAAAGCCAATGCTACGCTTTTAGTTGGCGAAAGTTCAAGCCCCTGACGGCGCAAGTACGCAGACGTAATGGAAACCGAACGCTGCAATCTTGCTTGCACTTGGGGACGCGTGACACTTGATGTCCATATGCAAATATCGTCTGCGTAGGCTAGAGTTGCCCTTACAGCAACTTGGCCTTATAGTTTGAGCAGCCCACACTTGCTATCACTTGGTGCCACCACACTTGGGTTCAGCCACAGGTCTGTTTGTGACGCTGTTCAAAATTTCTTGCTGGAATCTCATCGACTACCTTGCTAAAGCTATCAGTATTTTCTTTTTATGCTTCATTATTTTTCAAATTATTCTCTTTTCTCTCTTTCACGCTCTCTCCAATCCAAACTCCTTTATATATATATATTTTTATGATTATTATTATTACTTATTATAATTATTATTATTATTGGTTTTTAGTTTTGTTTCTTTTTTTCATCCTCTCCGTGCCCTTCTTGTGGTAGACTCCCCCGGTGTTCCTCTCCCGTGTGCTTTCCTTTTGCCTTTACTACGTACAGGTGAATACCAACCTTTACCACCCGATTCTTGGCCGATCCCCCAGAGTGGGTATGTGCCATTCTGTCGTAGGCTACAACAACAACAACAACAACGCCGGCCATTCAATCATCTTGTCCATCCTTCATCGTGCCTCATTATTCGGCTGGCCGCCAGGTAACAATATAAACATTCCCCACAGGAGCAATAGACCGGGGACAACCGTAAGGACCGTTCAAAGCCCTCGCTGCGTGTGCGCGAGCTGCAAGTTGTCCATGAAAGACGGCAAGATCAAGTACGGGCTCGCCAAGTGCAAGCTATGTGTTGAAGACGCCGGGACCCTGAAGCTGATCGTAACTGTGCCATAAGCGTAAATCACCAGATAATTACTTTCAAAAGCACAGCAAAAAAACCAGCTAGCGGTCATAAACAACGCTCACTACAACGAATGTTTGATTGCCCCATAATGTTTAGCGCACTAGCACCAGATGAGCCACTAGTAATAAAAAGCTGTCGCTCGCCACGGTGAAGTCTTGGAGTAATTCGGGTAAGCTGGCCGGAACGTCGCGACAGCAGCGGCCGAGTAGAGAGAGGGTGTGAAGAACAGTCAGAAAAGCGCTAGGGAGCACGTGCAGATGTATCACCCAAACTTCACGCACATTTAACGTGAAGTTCCCAGACACGCTTAGAGCGTGTGGGGGTAGCGGTCTCGGACTCAAAGGAGATGCCCTCGACTCAGCGTGGCAAGCTCAGCGGAGACCAGCTACCAAGTGACAAGAGGTTTTTGGTAGTTTGGTGCGCAGCTTTCGCCGGTCGCAAGCCAGAGACTGGGTCGGAGCCAAAGGTTCAGAAACAAAACAAAGTTTATACAGAAATGACACGATACAGAGGATTTAACAATTACTAGTACAAACACATACAAAGTGATTAACAAAACAATGCAACTCGTGCAAAGTTTAACTCGAGAGAGATTACAATACAAAAGGCATATTGCATCTAAAGTGCACTAACGCAAGAGAGAGGCAAACAAACAAAACACAATTTGTGCACTGGACACGGCGACAGTCCGAAGACCAGAGGTCCACGACGATGCCATCCTGCAGACTGGAGCACGTTGCCTCGTTGGTCCGTGGCTGGCCGAGTGGTGTTCTTCCGGGAGTCAAGCGGGCGCGTTTCTCCCAAGCTTAAACGGCGGCTCAGACTAAACTGACAGCGGTCAACGCCCTTCTTATATAGCCTTCGTCCGCGTCTGTTTGTTCTGCGCGCCAAAGTAGGCACACACGTACGCGCAGCATCGGCCGTGCAGTCTCCTTTTCCTTCTAGCTGGGCGCGCGTCCTCATTGGTCAAAAGCCGGGAGTGGTTTCGTGGAGCTTCTCGTAATTTCTGGCGTGGCGCCGCCGCCGATGTGCCAGTGAAGAGGAGGGGGACATGTCTTAGCGCGCGCAAGGCTGCACCGTTTCTGCCAACATCGCGTAGAAAAGACTCCGACGTTCTGGAGAAATCGACGTCGTGGCTGACTCATTCCCTCCGGCGAGCGGTGGTGGAGGGGCAGCCACACACACACAAGGCTAGTCGCTCTCCAGGGGTTTCCTTGTCCCCCGTTTTACGACCGCACTGGCGAGATGCATCCGCGCGGCGCTGTGTTTGTTTCTTTGCGCCGAATTTTGTGACAAGATGACAGAAAGAACAGGCGAAGGATGAAGTCGCCGAAGGAACTTGCAGTGCTCTGTCTGTCTGTCTGAAAAACATTATTCTTACATAATAGGGAGGAAGTTTGAGGTATCCCAGAAAGGGCCACATCTCGACAACCTCGAGGTGCGCTCCACAGTACAGGAGCCCATTGGCGACCGCTGCGGCTCGGGCGCGCTCGACCAGGTCCTTCTGGCTCACCAGGTCGGAGCAGCCGAGCAGGGCTGCTTCCCATTCCTTCCGGGTGGTGTTGGGTTTTGGTCGAGGTCGAGGTTGAGGGCTGACTGACATTCCCATACCACATGGAAGATGTCCGAAGACTTCTCCGCACAGTACAGACACTTTCCTGTTCTTCAATAAGGGGAAGCTTTGGGCCAGTTGGTCAGACATGTTGGGGAGGAGGAATATTACCGCTCGTCCTGTCCTCTTCTCGATCTTCAGTCCTGTCAAGTTTGCGGTTATTCCTCCTCCCCAATTTCCTGTTCTTGCAGGACTAAAGTGCTTTAAAATTGCCGGGCACAGAAGTGTTTTCGTGTAAAGACGGAGCAGTGTGCGTTCCGCCGTCTTTGTAAGGCTCTTACAGGGCTTAGGATAAATTACGTGGCCGGATTGGTATAATTTAGTAATTTGTCGAAAAGTGAGGGCCCGATTTGGTTCAGGATCCGTTTCGCAAAGATCTGAAGGCGTCGCCCCGGGAGTGAGTGCGCGGGCGGCGGCATCTGCCATTTCATTGCCTTTGAGGCCCATGTGAGCAGGAGCCCATACAATCGTTCGAGACGCGGGGGCCCCGAGGTAGTCGCTATTTTGAAGTATGCGATACGCAAAGAAAGGAATGTATCCCTGTTGAATATTTCTGCAGGCCCCTCTCGAGTCGGTAATGATGACTCGCGAGTCCTGGTCTGGGGCGGCTAGCGCAATGGCGACCTTTTCCGCATTTGTTATGTCTTGAGCTCGGTACGTTAGGCCGTTCACCACGACGTTTTGGTGGACGGCCGCGGCTGTGTACCACCCCCCATGGCGAGGGCCGGAGGCGTCCACGTAGAAGATTCCGCGTTTGTCTCCATAGTGGTGGGTCAATGCCTCCGTCCGCGCAAGGAGCCTGCCACTGTGGTCGTCACGTGTCATATTCGCCGGATGAGGACGCACGTGCAGGACGCATCTCCAGACTTCGAGGATGCGTACGCGCTCTTCCATCAGTGTTGGGTGGTGGATGTGTAGTCGGGCTAATAGGCGGCGTCCCGAAGGCATCTTTGAAAGTCTTGTGTATTGATTGGTCAAGTGTGCCCGCCGGAGCTCCGCAAAAGTGTTTACCATCCCCAGGCCCATGAGGCGCTGGTTGGACGTGTTCACCGGGAGATCGAGGGCATGCTTGTATATCTTTCTAAGAATCATTTCGAGGGCGTTCTCGTCAAACTTGCGCAGGTGAAGGTAAGGAGTCGAGTAGAGTACTTGACTGATCACGAAAGAATGCGCCAGCCTCAAGGCGTCTTTGCACCGTAACCCCCGCGTTTTTTGAAAACCCGGTGGACCATCCGACCAACCTGGTCCTCCACCTTGCGCAGTCCGGCTAGTGTTGTATCAGCCCGTCGATGATTGTGGATAAAGAGACCAGTTACTCTAATCTCATCGTGTTCGGGTATCGGGCCACTAGCCAGAGATAGTTCAGTTTTGGTGGTGCACTTAGGCGACGGGCGAATGTACAAATTCTGATTTGGACGGGAGCATTTACCCGCCGCGGTGGCTCATTGGTAAGGCGCTCGTCTACCGAACCGGAGTACCCGGGTTCGAACCCGACCGCGGCAGCCGCGTTTCGATGGAGGCAAAACGCAAAAGGCGCCCGTGTGCTGTGCGATGCAAAGGCACGTTAATGATCCCCAGGTGGTCGAAATTACTCCGGAGACTTCCACTACGGCACCTCTATCTCTCTTCCTTCTTTCACTCCTACCTTCCTCCCTTCCCTTACGGCGTGGTTCAGGTGTCCGCCGATATATGTGAGACAGATACTGCGCCATTTCCTTTCCTCAAAAACCAATTTACCAATTTTACGGGGAGCATTGAAGGCCACAGCAGCGGGCGTATGCGTTCATGATTTCCGCCGCTTTTTTCAGGTTGGCTTCAATGTCCCCAACCGATCCATGTTTGACCCACACGGTTATGTCGACAGCATACAGCACATGCTGGACGCCTTCGACCTGCGCCAGCTGAGCCGGGAGCTTCATCATGGTGAGACTGAAAAGTAGCGGTGAGAGGACCGCGCCCTGTGGTGTTCCTCTCTCTACTAGGTGAACGGGGCCGTGTTCTTCGTCTTGAATTGGGATGAGAGATGGTCGACCTGACAGAAATTGCTTGATATACTGAAAGGTGTTATGTCCACAGTTGGTCTGGAAGAGATGTTACAGAATAATTTCGTGTGTGAGGTTGTCGAACGCCCCCTTCAAGTCTACGACAAGTACTGCCTTATCCCTGAAGGAGTATTCGACAGGGTTCAGTATTTCTCGGTCGAGTTGAAGCAGAAAATCCTGCGCCGACCGGTGCGGGCGGAAACAGTATATGGTGTCTGCGAATGCATTTTGGTTTTCCAGAAACCCATACAGCCTGTCCCGCACCATGGTCTCCATCAGCTTTCCCGCCCAAGACGTGAGTGCAGCAAATGGTGAATAATGGATGAAGCCGGTCCTTTAACAGATTCCGAAGCCGAACGACGTACAGGGCCAGCTGAACAGCTATACGCAAAAGAATAGAGCGCCAACTGGAGTCGACCGATGAAGCGGATACAGCGAGGAGCCAAGCCGCGGCAGAAAGATTACTAATGCTCGCTAAAAGGCGAAGCTTGCTAAACAAAATCGCAGAAACTGATCAAGAGCAAGAAACGCGAAGGAGAGCGGGGAAGAATAGGCGAATTATGGAATAGCAGTAGGAAGTGGCAGTACAGAGGCATGTACAAGTGGCTGCTGATATCGCTAAACAGAGGGAGTAGCAATTCGAGTCGCTCAAGCGATTTAAGGCAAGAGGGAAGCCGAGCAAGGGCTATAAGAACATCTGGGCACAACTTTCAGACCTATAAAAAGTTAAACTACGTGCTAACGTGGTAGCGCATCTAAGTCGCATTTGGCTAAAGCTGGGAATTCATGTAGTTGTTTTGTTTATGCTTTCCTTTTGAGTGCATTTTAAGGGTTGTAATTCGTTGTGTACATTTAGGAAGTTGTATATTTGAATATTGGTTGTAGCCCTGTCACATCACAAGCAAGTGCCCAGCGGCGGCGTCATCATCATCAGCCTGATTACGCCCACTACAAAGCAAAGGCCTCTACCATGTCTCTCCAGTTAACCCGGTCCTTTGCCAGTTGCGGCCACCGTATCCCCGCAAACTTATTCTCATCTGCCCATCTAACTTTCTGCCGCCCCCTGCTACGCTTGCCTTCTCTTGGAATCCACTCCGTTACCCTTGAGGACCAGCGGTTATCTTGCCTTCGCATTACATGCCCTGGCCAAGCCCACTTCTTCCTCTGGATTTCGACTAGGATATCATTAACCCACGTTTGTTCCCTCAGCCACTCCGCCCTCTTCCGATCTCTCAACGTTACAGCTATCATTTTTCTTTCCATAGCTCGCTGCGTTGTCCTTAACTTAAGCTGAACCCTCTTTGTTAGCCTCCACGTTTCTGCCCCATAGGTGAGCACCGGTAAGATACAGCTGTTGTATACTTTTCTCTTGAGGTATCATAAATGAATCAATCAATTATTCAGTATGCCTGCTGTGTGCGCATTGCGCGCACTCTCACCTGTGCAGGCTGAGCGGCGGCGGCACGCTGTCTCCGGCAAGGTCCCGCGCCCAGCGCGCGTAGTCCTGCTTCTTGAAGCCCTCACCGACCAGCAGTGCGCTGCAGGAGGTCTGCGTAGACACAAGCGCCAGAGACTAAGTCCACGAAATAAAAAAAAAGACGCACGAAAGAATTATGGACCGGCTGTAGCATTCTCTGAACTACAAGAGCACAGTTTAAACTTGCTTAATGCGTAACAGCTGGCTAGTAGGTTGCACACACTGTGGACTACGGCACATTAACGGTGACGACAAGCTGTGTTTAGATTTTCAATGCAAAGAGTCGCAAGCCTAAATAACTGCTACAGGTATTGGTTCTGAGAATGGGATGTGACACAAGTGCCTGACAAACTATCTGCAAACTCATCTCAATGTGGTTACGATTGACGACCCTCTTCGCGTGAAAGGTTCCGAGGACGTTACTGAACATAAAAGAGGCATGCGCAGCGAGAGTTCTTCTACTTTCTTTGTGAATATAAAAGACCTGTATTATTCGATCCCGCATGACGACCTGTTGAAGAGTGTCAGAGATTGTAACATGGCCCATGGAACGGTTCTTTATCAAAATGCGTCAGCTGTGGAACTGAGCGGTTTCATGGAATCCTTTCCAGCTTACTTGAACTCCAGCTTTGTCCAGTTATGAAGCCATATTGCCTAACAACGTACCATAAGCACGACAGGATCGATGCGCCAATTTTAGTTTTATTTAGTGGTATTTTTCAGCTTAATGTGTATATCTAGGCATCTGATTTCAGTTTTTTTCATTTGGGCAGTGCTTTTTTTTTATGAAGACACAATTACTGGTACAAAAACCTTTCGATTAAAGTTTCATTCGCATCTATTTTTTTTCTCTCCGTGCAGGCGTTCCCGTTCGAACACCTCCTCCTCGATGTTGCGGCTTGAACCTAAATAAACGGCGTCTTCTCAGAGGTCTTTTCCTCCACATGTTTTGCATGTTCACACAATTTTCTGCGCTGGGCTGCCAGCTCCGTATGCCTGCAAAAAATTGTGGTGGCGAACTTACTATTAGGAATATTCTGTCATAGTTGGCTTCAGTAGCGTTCCACAGGGGTCAGTATTTTGACATTAGGACAGAGCAGAGTGAAAATAGCATGCGATGGATCATGACATTTAAGGCAGAAAGCTGAGCTAGTTGGTGTTTGGATTGTGAGGACATAGTAGTAGCGCTAAAAAAAAAAAACAGGGAAGACAGGGTAGAAGAAGACAATACAACCATTCAACAACATAACGCCAGAGCGCATAACGGCGAAATGCAAACCGTCAGGATGAAGACCGTCAGAACACGGAACGTTAGATACAGACGTCAGAATACAGAACGTCAGAATACAGAACAGCAGACTACAGAACGATAGACTACAGAACGACAGACTGAAGAAAGAATACAGAACGATAGACTACAGAAAGACAGACTACAGGAAGACAGAATACAGAACGTCAGACTACAGGTCAAATTTAAAAGACAACAGACAATCAGAAATTTTCTGTTGCTGTTTTTTTCAACTGGGGGAGTCTAGAATAATTATATGGGCCATCGAAGGACCCTACGCGGATCCCTTATGGCAACATCGCTGACCTTCGGCGGCGATACGGCCACAGAGAAAGCAGGCGGGACTGCATTTCACCCGCCATGGACAGTCGCAGGAATTATCCGAAGATGAGGTTTCGTACTTGGCTTCGCTGTTGTTCGGCATAAAACATGGATTCAGCCAAAACAATAAGACTTTCTCAGGCAAACCTCCAAGAAATTTTGTGTAGGTGTGCATACGGAACTAGCACTTCCGTTAAACTTAACGGATAGGTGAAAAACCTACCATGAAAATCATTTATTCCGCGCGCAGAGGCAGCACGGTAGCGCACCAGCCGATTTTCAAGCAAATTCCTGTTTCTTAGCCAACATCAACCAAGCCAAAAAATGGAACCCGTCTTCCCAGCATTGCCGCTGAGGATGAAGTGTTCACTGAGAAACTCGCATAAACAGTAGATACTGCGAAGCTTTTTGTCGTCGGCCAAGAGCGTGGCGCCAACCTGTCGTTGGCGCTTTTGCAGGGCATACTTCAGAACGGAAAGTGTGCATTGCTCGTCCTGAGAAGAACTATTCGGAAGGAAACTAAAAAGTGTGAGCAGCAGTGACACGCGCTACTCACACATGCTCCCGAAGTAATGTATGGCTGAATGCGGGTGACATGATCGCTTTCAGTTTCAGATTGCCACTACCAAGCAGACCGGCTGAGCTTAGGTCTCTCACCCTGGTCAGGGCCGTGTCCAGTTCGTGGGTGTGGCATCTGTCGTTGATAGGGACCTGGAAAAGAAAAAAAAATAGAACCAAGAAGTTGAGGGTGAGCACTCGAGGAAAGACGGAAGCGAAGGGGCCTTCAAATCATCTTGCTAAAGAGACTTTTACTATTAATTTCCAATAAATGCTTTCCAGCGAGAGATGCTGTCATACTTTGACGTTTGTTCCCAGTTCGTCTCTTGCAGTTCGATGATCGGCTGCTGATGACGTGACGTCAGGAGTGATTTAAAGCTCCCTCCTTGGGCCGCTGCTTTTTTTTAATGTGCACAAGCGATTTACCACTAAACATTTCTTCTGACATTTTTTTGTTACACTACTGTTTTCCTTTTATGTGAAGTAAATAACGTTCCTGAGGATCTTTACCGCCTTGGAGACTAATTTTCAATATTCTGGAATAGGAGCAACACCTGACAAATGACCATTAATCTTGAGAAACCCTCCTGTGTCTTATTTCGTAAGTTGTTCATGTTGAAACGACCATTTCGAGTCCGTTTGGTCCTGGGTCACTCAGGCAGACCCGCGGCTTTCAAGCGCCTGTGGAAAGCAATCCGGTCATTGGCTGGTTCGCGATCGGACCTCACCATTGGCTAGCATCGACTGAGATGTGCAGCCACTGGTGAGCTGCATCGCAGCGCTCTGTCAACAGCAGGCGAACGGGCCTGCCCACTGGCTGCCATTTGGCCGTTTTTAAATAGAGAGCGTATGGAACACGTCCACTAGTGTCTTTCCCTCTCCCTTTTTCCTTACTCTTTCAACGGCAGTGCCGTAGATGAGGTGTCAGAGTGTCATTTCTACACCTGACATGTCATCGTCTCATCTCATTGACTTCATGTGCAATATGCACTGAAAATTATGTTGCCTATAAGGAACGCTAAACAATTGTCCAATATTGTCCAACTCACAAATATATAAATCACTAATCAGTGTTGCTAATAATTATGCATCTCCAGTTTGGAACCCCTATAGAGCAATAACGATCTGCGCCATAAGCAAATGTGATGGCGCTGCTGTCACCGGGTAGGTGCTGCCGGGGGTAGCAGTTAGGGGTAGGCCCCATAAGAATGCCCGTTTTTTCTAAGGTGCAAAAGAGTATATACAGGGTGTCCCAGCTAAAAGTAACCAAGCTTTTAAAAGAGACGAAGTGTCCTAGCCTCGTGAGAGCAACTGAGGATTTTTGCCAGTCGCGTGTCCTAGTCTGCGGTATTTTTTTATTGTGCAAACGTAATTAATTAGCAGAGACTGATTAGCTAACTTTTTAATTATTGCCTTTAGGAAGAAAGTGTCAAAGCAGGAATTGTAGATCCCATAGAAAAATAACCGGTTGTGGTGTTTCCAACCAAGTACCACTGATACAGCTTCTTTTATTTGACTTAAAAGAAGGCCCGCGAAATACAAAAATAACCACGTGATAGGCAAGAAGTTTCAGCGCTCCCAGACGACCGGTCAAGCAACGACATTCGCTTATCTTTCAACGCTGTCCCGAACGAGGTTCGGCGTTTTGCGATGGTTGCCAGATATATGCCAGCAACTCTCGCATGGGCGCTAGGGCGACCGCTCCTTCAGCGCGTGACGGTGCAAGTTCGGCGGCACGGCCACATGCTTATCACTCGAGGCGAGGTTTCGCGTGAAAAAGCGCTCCATGCGAGCCGCGCTTCACTTCCTTGAAAAGCAGCGCCCGCTTACTTTTCATGACGCATAACTCGCCACCACCTCAAAACGCCGAACCCTGTTAGGGGCAGCGTTGCAAACACAAGCAGATGTCGTTGCTTGACCGGTCGTTTGGGAGCGCTGAAACTGCTTCCTTATCACGTGGTTCTTTTTGTATTTCGCGGGCTTTCTTTTAAGGTCAATAAAAGAAGCTGAATCAGTGCTACTTGGCTGGAAACACTGCAACCGGTTATTTTTCTATGAGATCTACAATTCCTGCATGGACACTTTCTTCCTAAACGCAATAATTAAAAAGTTAGCTAATCAGTCTCTGCTAATTAATTACGTTTGCAAAATAAAAAAATACCGCAGACTAGGACACGCGACTGGCAACAACCCTCAGTTGGTCTCACGAGGCCAGGACACTTCGTCTTTTTTAAAAGCTTGGTTACTTTTAGCTGGGACACCCTGTATATGCTGTTAGCATCCGGAATAAACATTTGTTGTCAGTTCAGCGCTGTGTTTGTCCTCTTCTTCCCTTGGCCTTGTGCCGTTGCGCTGCTTCACTAGATATGTCAGACCAACTCGCCCACCAGTTCATGTCGTACCGCAAACAAAAGTTCGGAAGCGAAGAGCTTCACTACGAGGGTCGGAGTCGAGCTTCGCGCGAGCCGTGAGCCGGTGCACAGATTTCCCGGTTCTGCGCAAGCGCGAAACCGAGTGACGTCACACGCAGCGCAGGTGGCCGCCGCCGTCGCCTGACCATTCGCCGCAGCCGCGCGCTACTGCGCATGTGCGCCGCCGCTACCGCTGCGCGCGCTACTCCTCCTCGCCACCGTTTGACCTTTCGATGCAGCCGCGCGTTGCTTAAAAAGAAACTGCGTCGAGGCTGGGGATCGAACCAGGGCCTTTGGCATTTGAAGAGGAGACGCTACCACTCCGCCACTAATGCTCAAGGTTTGAGCATGAATAAAAGCGCATCTAGTGAATGCATGGTTGTCACAAATGAAATTAAAGGAATAAAAAAGGAATACGAAGAAATTTAAAAAAGAATAAAATCAAAACAAAGAAAAATAAAATAGAAAAGGAAAAAGGAACATTGAGAACAATAAAAATAAGAAAATACAGAGAAATAAAAAATGAAATGAAAAAATATGAAAATTAAAAATGAGGAAAACAATAAACAAAAAGGAGAGAAGAACAAAACTGAACAAAGACAACAAAAATGACAAAAATAAAGGTGCAAAACAAAAAAAAAGCAGTGTGCCAGGAAACGCTGTCGCATTGCAGCACTCAGTGCCCCCTGAGTTTTAGCCGCGCCGATTTCCGTCTCCTCCTCTGCCTCCGCACAGGTAGTGTGTGGACGGCCGAACGCCTCCACAGTTATCGTGGTGCTCCCAGTGCATTGTGCGCCAACTGCGACAGCCATGACGTCAAACCAAGCATAACTGTAGCTTTTCGCTTGTAGCGTAAATAACAAACATACACTTGCCAATAAATTCTTCAAAAAGAAACGACGTTTCAGGGCCCGTACGGGTCCCCTTGATCACATAGAGCGCTGCATGGAACGACAGTGGCTTATATACACTCTAAAAAAAAGGTAGTTGAGGTTCCTACATTTTAGGGTAGTAACGACTGTCACATATATGACTACCTAGGTAGTAACTGTACGTAGTAACTGCAAGGTAGTAACGTTTACCACCTCTCAGTAACTGTACGTAGTAACTGCGAGGCAGTAACATTTACTACCTCTCGAGAGAAAACACCTTAAGAAATAATCTAATGACTTTTGACATTAGAATCGTATGCATTAAGATAGTAATAGTGCAAAATAAGAGCAAAAAAAAACTAGAGCAAAAACAAAAAAGAAAAAAAAATCCCTCCTTTCAGGAGGATTCGAACCGCGGACCTTTGACTTTCTATGCTGAAGTTGTTTCCATACTTTCTATCCTACCACGCTAACCACTACGCCACGCCACTTTTGTTTTTTATTTATTGCCTGACTTCACACACACAAATACACAAATACACACATACAAATACACAAATACAAATGCAGTACACAAATACACTTACAGAGCGCAATGAGCAATAATTAACAACACTATCCGCCCGGGGGTGCGTGGCTTCGTCATATTAAAACTCCTTAAGCGTCACCAAAGGCTCGACTCTTTCGAGCCACTCGAGAGCTTCAGGAGCAAGTTTCTGAACTTCAATATACTTATGCATGCACTCCCGAAAATAGATCCGTGCTGGCCGTGCATCAGGATCGCAATGATATCCTGCCATTCTGGAGCGCCAAATACAATGGAGGCCCATTAGCATAATGAGGTCGAATGGTGTCCCATCCTCACTCTCTACAGGCAAGTACCGGATACCATGAGCGTCGAGCGGAAATTCCTTTTTTAAAGTCCGTTGCAAGATGTCCCAAAAGTATACCCCCTCCCAACAGTGCAAAAAAACGTGGTCTATTGTTTCTGGTTGTTTACAAATTAAACAATGTGATCCCCAAGGTAGAAATAACTGCTTCCTTTCCAAGAATTCCTTTACTGGTAGTGTTCCGGTATGTAATTTAAAGAAAAAAGTTTTTGCACTTGGCGGCACGTGCATCGCCTTCACACGCGCCACGCCACCAGACGTTAACAGACAACTTATGTGCCGTGATATGTGCAGCCACAGTTTCTTCTTTTCATTGCGTGTAAATGTAGCAGCAGCATCTACATTCTCGCACGGGACAACAATGTTGTTGAGAAGGACCTTTCAGTGGCTGATGGCCAATGACATAAGGAAATCTTCTGTGTTAACGAAAAAGAGTCTCTGCTGAGTTTTTATTGTCGAAAGACATGAATACCTGACTTCGTGGTGACTTTCTAATGTGTCACAAGAAGTGTATGAACATGACATCAGAAACTCAACGCCCATTTTTGTGCATCTTGTAGTAAACCAGAAGGAAAAATGAGCACAAGTCAGGCACAATAGCTTGGGGTTGGTGAAAAAGTGCAATTAAGAAATCAAACTAAAGAGTGGAACACATACGCGCTGCGTATATTGTATTGAAAACAAAAAACAGCACTGGCAATTTTGTTAGATTTGCTGCCAATTAGGAAACCCTTTTCATTGTATAAAAACATGGGGCATTGAGTAGCAATGTCACCGGGAATGTTAGTATACGTACATGTACATATTCCGATCATCGATTTCCAGATCAAGGTAGTAATGGATACTACCAGGGTTATAATGAGGTAGTACAAGTGTAGTAACTGCCAAAAAAACGTAGTAACAGCAGAAGTTACTACCTTGTTACTACTTAATTTTCTTTCGAGTAGTAACAAGGTCGTAGCAACATAGTACATAGGTAGTAGGGGTTAAAAAAGGTTGTAACAGCAGCCGTTACTACGTTTTCACTACCTTTTTTTCTAAGAGTGTAGGGTTAAAATTTCCTAGTGAGCGATTGTAGATTTCCGGCAGATTACCACGTGCCCTGTTAGGAGCATGCTTTGTGCTATGTATATGAAATGATTCCAAAAGGAGGCGTGATGACAAGTTTGTCTCTGTGGCAATGATCGCTCCTCGCCAGACGGTATTCCGTCAAACTCTGAACTATATTTTCGCTTCTATATCCAGGATTATTTGGGACTTCATCACTGTGGACAATTCCAGCATGATTTTTGCTGGAAATCTTGATGGACGCATTGGAAACCACGATGGAAGCATACTAGTGAAGTTTCAAATAATGCGTGGGTTGTTGGAGAAATGTTCGTTACGGTGGGTGGCTGCAACTCATGGCGGCTTTACTGTAGCGATTGTTGGGCAAATGGCAGACGCGGTGGAGGCGGCGGGAGCTCATGTTATAATGGCAACGCTGGGCTTGTTGGTCACATGTTGGTCACAGAGTGGGCGGCTGGACCTCATGTTTTATAGCGCAGCTCTTCGGAGCCCGTTCCTGCGTTTCGCGGCGTCGCCGTCGCCGTTGTCCCTCGTAAACAGCTCCGCAGCCGGGGCAGTGCGCTGCCCTAGTTGCGCGCGCTCCTGGCGCCATCTCCCCCGACCTCCCGATAATTTATCTCACCGCTCCTCCTCCAATGCCGCCCCTGTGCGGCGGCAATCAGAGTGCTCGATCGGTGGCGGCGGATCTCGATATGTGCACCGCTGTCGGCCACTGCGAACCGCCTGCCTGTATACTCTCTGCCACTTCTTTCTGGGGCCTGAGCGAGGCAACCGGTGGAAGTCCTTCGTCTGCCGCTGCTGCTAAACGAGCTGCCAGAGCAGAGGCCCAGCGCCGTCGTCGCCAGAATCCAGAGGTGCGTGCCGCCGAAGCAGAAGCTTACCGCCGCCGCCGTCGAATTCTTTGCCTTAATCTATCGAAAAGCTGAAATATCTGATGAGCTGCGCTCGCATTTATTATTAGGAGGTCGCGGAATTGTTGCAAATTATTTTCGACGATGGAAACAGAGCTGGGTGGGGATACGCTGGCCGGTAGCATTGGGTGTGCTGAACGATACTGCTCTATAAATATGTGTACACAACAGCAACTGTGAAACGCATGTGCGCACCACGCGTGCTACTCGCAAAAATGATTCGGATTATATTGGAATGGGCTAAGGTATCGTGTGCGAAGTTCCGGGTCATGCAATTGTATTCAGGTGATACGTCCTAGCTATCGGCGTTCTCACGGCGTGCACCGCAAAAAAAGATTCCGTAAACAAAACGGAGACTTCCTACGTTTTAGAAACGCAACCACTTCTATTTTGGCAAAACGTAGGGAGACTATTTCAGTCCAGTAACGACGGAAACGTGTGTACTCTGCAAACTGGTTCCATCTACTGGTTAAGCTCACTGCCTTTCCTTTCTGTCTCTCTGTATCGGTGGACATCTGAGCCGCCCCAGGTAGCACTGGAAACGTCAGAATGTTGAAGCAATGTTATGTTTTTATTTTGTTGAAAAGGTAATGACATTGTTGTTAAATAACTTTTTTTCATAACAATTTTGAAGCGACGCAAATAAGTCAAGAGGCCAGACTCTACCCGCCGCGGTGGCTAAGGGGTTAGCGCACTCGGCTACTGAGCCGAAGTTGCCGGGTTCGAACCCGGCCGCGGCGGCCGCGTTTAGTCTGGAGTTCCGCAGGGATCCGTACTTAGTCCGTTGATGTTTTCCTTAAATGATAATGACTTACTTTCATTCATCGGTTATTCAAAACTTCTTATGTACGCTGATGATACATGTTTAATAATAAGGGCAGGTACAATGAAGCAGCTAGAAGAAAAAGCGAATAAGAAGTTAATTACAGCGCAGTGGTTGTCAGCAAATAAGATGACAATAAATACGAAAAAACAGAATACCTGATATTCCACTCTTGATGGAAAGCAAATTATTTATTTATTTACAAATACCTTACAGGCCTCCGGAGAGGCATTGTGCAAGGGGAGTCAAATACAGAAGTTTGTGAAAAAAAACGAGTTAGAAATAAAAAGCCTAGTAAAAGTGCAGCAAAACAGACCAAAACAAGTGAGTTCAGATAACATATCGCAGTTCACAAAAGTTGGTAAAGTTACAAGGCTACAATGCGTCATGGAACAAAAATGGTTGAGTTGCACAAAGAGTTACACAAAAGCGAAAGAAAACATTTCAGGTATACATGAGGGTAGCTACGCATGAACAGAACCAATGAAGCAAAAGTCTGAAGCAGCTGAAAAGCAAAATATATATGAATCATGATTATATAAACGATGTGCTGAGCGTTATCAACGAAGTGTTTGAGTAGATGTTCGCGAAAGGTGTCATGATTACGCTGCAGGGCGGTGCAATCCGGGAGATCATTCCAGAGGCTGAAAGCAAGAGTGCTGCCATAAATGCGAGCATAGGTGTAGTTATTATGTAATCTATGTGATAAGTAGGAGAGACGTTGTACATGTGCTGGCGGTGAATCAGTGGCATGGATGTATTCCAGTTATTTCCCGGCCATGATCCGGATCAGCGGTCACTACTGCCCTGAGTAGACATTCGCCCCTACCAGTTCCGGCACCTCGCTACCAATTGCGGACTGCTGTTCCCTGGCGAGACTGTTGAACATTACATTGGTTTTCTGCATGTTTGAATTTTAGGACCTACTGTTCTGCTCTGCCTGTCTAACTCGTTGATCATGCTGTGCAGTTCATCTTCTGAGTGATTTAGCAAGGTAATGTCATCTGCGCATCGCAAATTGCTTAGGTATTCTCCATTAATACTTATTCCCAATTATTCCCCAATCCTGGCCTCGGAACACCTGTTGTAAAGAAGCGGCGAATAGCATTGGCGAGATCGTGTCTCTCTTCTGCGTTAATGATGTATCCTTTCTGACTTCATGAAGGACTATTGTAGCTGTGCAGTCGTTATAGATATCTTCCAGTACTTTCCCATCAGTCTCTTCTACACCCTGATTACGCAATGGCCGCATGACTCTTGAGGTTTTTACTGAGTCAGAAGGTTTTTCTTAATCAATAAACGCTATATATAGAGTGTGTAACATAACATGAACCAAGCATTTTAAGAAAAGTAGCTCACCGGAGCTGAGCGAAACTAAGACATATTGTGGCCCGTCGTGTGGCACTCCTCACAGCTTTTTTAAATTCCGCTCAATTAATTAATTACCTTATACATGGTCTGTTCTGAAAGTAGTAGGACTCATTTTTTTAAACAAAATTTATTCAAGAGAATAGTACAAACGATTACAATTTTTCGAGGTAGCACCCTTCCGCACCTACACGCTGCTGCCAATGAGTTTTACAGTTTTCGTACGCCTCCAGGAACGCCCGGACCGGAATGCTGTTTAGCTCCCTCGTCACAGCCTGTGGAACCACCTCTACCGATCCGTGATGTTTCCCCTCGAGCGTCGATTTTATTCTCGGGAATAGAAAAAAGTCTGGCGGGGCCAAATCGAGGCTCTAGGGGGGCTGAGGCAGCGTTGCCGCCTTGTGCTGGGCAAAAAATCGAGCTCCTCATTCACATGATGAAGAAGATCCTGCCGGTTGACCTTTTCCTCCTCTGACAACACTCCCGGCACCAACTTCGCGCACGCTTTCCTCATGGATAAGCTTTCTGTCACGATCTCAAAAACTTGGATTTGAATGCTCAAGTCATCAGCAATCATTCTGATACTCATTCTACGATCGCTGTTAAGTAAATGTTTCACTCGCTACACATTTTCGTTGGTCTTGCTAGTCGAAGGGCGTCTGGAGTGGTCGTCTTCCTCCACTCTTTCCTTACCTTCTCGGAAAAGCTTGTTCCACTCAAAAAACAACTGATATACCCATGGAAGCGTCACCGCAGGCCTCGTTAATCATGCTGTTAGTCTCTTTGCCCATTTTACCAACATTTACTCGAAATTTGATCGCGTATCGCTGATCCAGTAAACGCTCGACTATTCTGCGTGACGAGACGTTTCGACAGGGGTTCGCAGTACAAGCGACCTCCTCTCTTCAGCGGCCGAGGCCTACTGCCGATTTTCCCCAGCATTCCCAATATCCCCCTTCAACGATCCTCCACGCGCAGACCAGCTCTCTTCCGCCCGTTCGCCCAGGAAAAAACCAGTCCTACTACTTTCAGAACAGACCCTGTGTAATTACGCGATTCCTTTCTTATTCATTTAAAGGGAGACTGAAGCACTTTTTTTGAAAATCGGGCTGGCAGCGGCATCCTATAGTTTTTCATGCTGCATTCTGGAATATCCCATCCAAATAAGGCAAAAACAAGCGCGAATTGCCTTTTTTAGCCGAAATATGCGGCTTGTGCCGCGGGGCACGCCGCACGGCGCGCCGCCGCCCGTGATTGGTCAAGAGAGGTCGTGACGTCACTTTGAGGACTGGAGAAGCTGCCGATGCGGATGCGGCGCTGCGTTGAGTGCAGATCGCAGCTTTCCGTGTCGTTGTAAATGCGAATACGGCGACTATTTTTTTTTTACTGACCTCCGAAGAAAAGGATACTACAGTTTGCTCATTCCACGTATCGCCTGAAACCAAAAAAGACGCAAGCAAAAAATTCTACGCCTAGCGCAAGCATACGCCAGCGTCAAAGACGCGATGCAGACCATGCGTAAAAGGTGCCAGCACAACCTCGGCTCGTATTCTCGGAAAGGAAGTGGTGTGAACAATACTCAAGTCAATTACCACCACCGGACGCCTCCTGGCTCACCCGGAAGAGCGTCATCCTAAAGAAAAGGCCCAAAGCACTGCGTACAAAAAATCCTGTTCTCAGTGCCCGGCGTTGCAGGTTGGGGCAAGAAAGTATTTCAAGGAAACGATAAGGGAGCACAAAGTTGGTGTCAAAATTAGCGAAGCGCAGTGGCCAAGCACTGCGAGGCATGTGACCACAAGATAGTGACGCAATCATAGTGCGCTGGAAAACAAGCCAAATACGCGCACAAGGCTGCTGCTTCACTCATGGCGCGTTCAACAGATGCCAGAAAATATTAATCGCTGCCTCGGAAACGTTCGCCCTTCCTAGATTTGCAGTTTAGGTTCAGTGAAGTAGTTGCCAACTATATGTGTGTTTAAAAGCCAAGCTAGCTGCAACTCGCCCGCTGCCACAACTTTATGAAGAAACCGAGTAAGGTTGCGGTGTTTTCTTGCAAAAACTCGGTTGGCATTCATTTCTCTCATAAATTTGCATCCGAAATCAATGCCGAACGCTTTCATTTTAATTGCTGAGCTACGACTCAACGAGATGCCGCATATGAAGAGCTTCGATGCTTGCTTGCTTTGCTTTACTGTGCTTTACTCTGCTTGCTTGCTTGCTTTGACACGTCGAACCGAGTATAAAATCACTAACCGAGCCTTGCTGAGCACGTCTCAGGTGGTCTGGCCGCACCTAAGCTGAGGATAGCGACACATGCTTGAGCCTCTATAAGGTTTCTTCATGGGCTAAGTGAGCATGTTTCTACTTTTAAAAGAGGCGCTTCTTCGGAATGATGACACGCCTCTCATGCGCAAGAAAATCGAAGGAACTGTGTCATGGTTCAGCCGCGCCTTTTCGACAGAAATCTCCAGAGGTCACATTAGGGACAAGCTCTGCATGTAGCCGCTCTTACGAAAATGCTTCGAGCAGTGTAGGCTTGCTTTGGTCAGCTTGAATTCTTCGTCACAGCAGCGAGCGTTTGCGCTGCGAGCTTTTGATCTTGCTAAAAACAGTGGAAGACGACACAGTCTCGGCCGTATTTGTTCATGGACACGAACGCAGAGTAGTACCTCATGTTGAATATGATTCTCAAGGTCGGCTGACACGCTTTGTACGTCACAACGCACGCAACACAAGAAACAACGCGCGCTGAAAGCTCGCTCGGGTGCGCCGAAGTATCCCCGGCTCCTCAACGTGACGTCACGTTGGCCGACATGGACGAGGTTTCCCTCTCCGCTGTTCTCCTCTCCTACGCTTGCGCGGGGCGCGGGAGATTTGAACATCGCGTTTTTAATTGGTGATTGCGCCACTGTTTTAGCCAAAATCGAAAAAATAATTTCACAGACGTGATCAGCAATGACACTACTTCAAAACTCTAAAAAATTAGCCGATTCGAAAACCGCCTCAGTATCCCTTTAAGGGTCCTGTGCGTTCCCTTAAGTGGTAGATGGGATTAAAAAACAACTGGTGCAGTTTTTTGCAGCAACGTATCTATTACGTGGTCCTTTTTCCTAGCTTTTGACGAAAGCCCATGAAATATGGGAAAACATACAGCAAGTGACTGCGCTTGTCCGCTACCATGTTCCAAGCGCCGTGGTTTGAGAGAACGAAGCGTACGCGCTGACCGTGTCCATGTGAGCGGACAGACGGCAAAATGACAAAAATAAAGAAACGAGCCTACCTTGAAATACGCGACTTCCCTGCTATCTCTTCCTTTCTTGTTTTTCCTGTGTGATAGTGCAGTAGAAGCTCCGTCTGAATTAGCTGTCGATAAACTGCTTGTCACTTATCGCAGATCTCGGGGCGCGCTTTCTGCGTTCAGGAAAAATGTCCTGACGCACTTTGAAAATTTTGAGAGTGGCGTCGGCGCTCAGTTCGGGACGGTGAGCGCTCACGCTTTGTTCACTTAAGGCGCGGTTGGCAACACTACAATACGGTAGCGCAAGAGCGCAATCACGTGTTCTCTATTGATTTTTCATATTTCCTGGGCTTTCCTTAGATGTTGGAAAAAAGGAGAACCGCGTAGAACATATGTTGCTACAAAAAAACTGGATCGTTTGTTTCGTAACCCCCCATAGAATTAACGAAACGTAAGTGGGCGTAAACTGGGAATAAAAATTTATGCGCAATTAATGTAAGGTAATTAACTAATTAAGGGGAATTTAAAAAATATTCTGAGAATCGCCATGTGATGGGGAACGATATGTATTTGATTTCATCAAGCTACGGTGCGCCGCTTTTTTTAATCCTTGGTTCAAGTAACGTGAAACACCCCGTATAGGGGCTGGTTATATTCTGCACATTTCTTTGTCACCCAATTAATAGCGTGAATATGGTCTATTGTCGAGTAGCTTTTGCGAAAGCCTGCCTAATCATATTGCCACGTATCATTGTATTGTTTGTTCGTTCACGCTCAAGGCTGCAGGAAAGGGTTGTTATCACTTTTGTTCGTGACGCGAGAAGCGACCAGACTAATCTCGATTGATCGCAGCTATGAAAGGCTGCATCTAGGTTTTTCTAGATTACTGTAGATGATCTTGTCCTGCTATCTGGAAGTTTCCTTGCCGCCTTTAAATTGAGCGATGCCGCGAGCGGCGGACATTCGTAGTTCGACAACTGAGAAGCACGTTTGTTGCTTACGCCGCCGCCGAGTGATTCAGTTCTTTTGCGGGCGCAAGTCAGCCCAAATAAAGAGTTCCGTTTGCAAGCCTTGTTGGTGTCGTACTGACCGCTGGACTGCTGTCGCTACAACGTGGCAATATGGTTGATTGAAGTCTAACGTTGCCCTGATTGTATTTGCGATTACCTCAGGAAATAACTTGTAGGTAACGGACAGTAAACTGATCGGTACATAGTGAACTGATACTATAGTCACGTGAAATATAACAATGAGAAATATACAGTTATTGCTTTTATAAATGATTTTTCTCTTTTGACTGAATTTCTTGGTTACACTGTGCTTGATTTTGAGTGTTGCCACCCCTCACCTTCTGCCCTCAATCGCGAGGCCGCTTAGGGGTGCTGAAAAAATTAATGAAAATGAACACAGCAAATTATTCTTTCTGTAGTGCAGGGCGAGAACATTGAATGAAACGAATTAAAAAGAGGAGAAAAAGCCACTACTGTAATATTTTAGGATACTGGCCTCGCGGCAATGATCCGTGCCGTGGAAGAGATGTTTTTCGGGTGAAATGAAATGATCACGTAGGGTGACGGGCTGTCACCCTACGTGAATCGGAGATAAGCGACGGAATTCTTGGCGAGATTTTCAGGAATAGCGTTCATGCCTTTGATTTGAGAAAGCTCGACACTGAGGAAATGGCCCATAGTGCACTATGAGCTCTATAGTTTCTGCCGAACGCCGCAATATATAAGCGGACTGCATCTCACCAGGACAAGGCCAGCCTTGGCCGCGGCGAACTGGCACACGATCCAGCGGTGGCAGGTGGGGGAAAGGAGGCCGATCCGCGACCCCGGCGCCAGGTCGAGGGAGAGCAGGCCCTGTGCCACCCGGTCAACCTGCGCACACAGAGGGCAGAGCATCGGTCAGTAGTTGTACGCAGCAGCTGTGGGCTTGTTCTGGCATTGATATTGCTCTCTGTTACTGTCTGCATTCAAAGTTGGTAACGGCACGCCTCAACACTTCATTCGTAGCGTATTCTGCTTCTAAGCTGTCTAGAGGTGCTAGAACACCTAGAAGGCAAAAGCTGAGGAGCGTCGGGGACGCGATGTCATTCCCCTTTCGAGAGGTTACGGTCGCTGAGGATGCATAACGAGGCATCCAGCAGGGTTTGGGCCGTACGCTTTTGACGAGGGTGTGTACGTCGCAGGCACGAGTCTTTGACAAAAGTAATCGCACAGCAGCGGGCCCTCCGCCGAGCGGCGCTGCCTGCTGCTTCCCCGGCTACGAGAGTAAACTGGGCGACCTAAGTCCACGCTCTCGCCCTCTTTTTCTGGATGACAAGAAATGAACAGGTATAGCAGGATACGACTTAAGAATGCAGCGACTTTTCTCCGTCAAAGGGATCCCCTTCCAGCCAATGGCGTCAGCCGGTTGTCACGACCCTGCTAGTGTGACAAAGCAGGGAGAGGTAGACGAAAGGGTGCAATCCCTTCCCTCTATGATCGGTGATGACCCCTCTCACCGTTATGGCACCGGTTTCTGCATTGTCACGCTAGCAGTTTCATGAGAATGGTTTGGTTTATGGGGCTTGACGTCCCAAAGGGACTAAGGCTATGAGGGACGCCGTAGTGGAGGGCTCCGGAAATTTCGACCACCTGGGGTTCTTTAACGTGCACTGACATCGCATAGTACACGGGCCTCTAGAACTTCTCCTCCAAAGAAATTCAACCGCCGCGGCCGGGATCGAGCCCGCGTCTTTCGGGCCAGCAGCCGAGCACCATAACCGCTGAGCCACCGCGGCGGCTTTTCATGAGAATCGGCCAAAGCCAGTGACTGGAAGGGGCACGCGTTCTTGAGTTGTATCCGACTATGGTATGTGCGGCGAGAAATGTCGCGCCTTTGGAGGGCTGTCTGAGCGAGGGCGCAGGCTTATGTCAGCCAGTTTACACTCGCAGCCAGGAAGCAGCGGCAGCGCCGAAGTAGCAGCCCTGTCGCTCGTCTGCATTCCCGCTCCAGCTGCCGGCGTGGCTGCTCGGTTCACTTTTGGCAAAGACGTACGCCTCGTTCTGCGGAGCCGTATAGTACTTCCGGTCTGCATAAATGTTATGAGTAGGGAGAAAAGGACACCCTCACAGTAAATCTACTCCTGAACGGCGGCTGAGCAAAGCGCGAAATGGCCGACACAAAGGAGAGGTGCTTCCTGCCAACTCTGGAGACAAGCGTATACGCGCCCTGCTTCATCGTCACCATGGCGCTGTGGATCAGGCACACATCTCTCGCTGCGCAGAGTGCCTTCTCGTGTCACAGCGACGCATTGCTGCAGCTTATTTACGCAATGCGTGTGAACGCCAGCATGCCACTTGCTCGCATTTTCACTTTACCCAAAGGAGAGTAGAAATGCAATTCTTTTTGATGCGTGACAGGTAAGATGACGTATGGCGACAGGAAACACACGGTAAGTTTTCTGAACCAGCTTGCACATACTATCCGAGAAAAAACTAGCAGGAAAAGTACGCTTTGTGTGGTTCTAACCATTCTGGACATGTGTTTTTTTTTTTCATGTGAAATGTGTCGCATTGTCACGGCGACCCTAATCCGCTACTAATCTCGACCACCGAGGAGAGGTTACTCTCTCCTGTACAGTCTCTTCTTTGACTGCACCCGGGCACACATTAAATTTGAATCGACCGAAATTGTGGCTTCAAAGGGGCACACAGCGATTCAATTCCAACGCTGGAAATATTGAGTCAAACTCGGTTTAAGTACCGATAGTACACCCATAGCCAATTGAGGAGGCGTATGTTTTTCATGACACGATTATATCCCATCTTAAAGGTGTATTTTTTCGTGTTGTTGGAAAAAAGTCATTTTTGGAGGTTACCGTCCGCTTCGACTTAAGGCTGACCGGATCCGGTTCAGGTAGCTGCGTTTCTTTCAACCTGAATTGGCAACAAAGGACATTGGAATGAAATTTTGATTGATTTATAAACTAATTCAGATATAAAATTGCACCGAAGGTTATCTGTTCTTCCGTGCTCAACAATCCAAACAAGCAATGTACCATGCAAGTATGGAGACACTTGAACCGCGCGTTATTTTGTGGTTTTATTTCCAACCTCGTATCAGCCAGTAAAATCCGATAGCCGTAATCTCAATGTCACGGGCACCACCATAAGTCTCATGAAGGAAAGAACGTTGCTGGCTGGAAAGAAGAAAGAAAGAAAGTATTTATTTAGCATAAAACATTAAATAACCAGACGCAACTTCAGGGACCCAACAAAATTTTTTAGGGGCCCCGACCACTGTAAGCTAATACATGTGACATAAACGACAGCAACAAACATGAAGTAAACATGTGCGAAAGCATCAGTTTAGCATGGTTGGCTTATGGTTTTGCTTTGCTGGGTCGTCGACACGTCCGGCGACGATATTAGACTCAGGTTAAGCTCTGATTGAGGTCAACCTGACCTGAGCTGCTCGCTCCGCAGACGGAAGTCGACGAAGATGACGATGTCCATTGCACAGCGTGAGTGTGTGTTGCAGTTTAACACGAGCTGCGACCGCTGTACAGTTCGATATCGTACGAATCGTGCTTTGGACTCTGAATATCCTATGCGGCAAGCTCTGCTTGACATACACCGTCACTCTATCTTCCAAGCTGATATCGGAAATGATGTCCAATGGCACCCTTGTCACCAGTAAGTGTGGTGTGATCTCTGTGTTTGCGAACTATTATGCGGCGCTTTCAGTGACGCTCCTGCTACTCATAATTCGGACCTGCTAGCTAACTTCATAGCTCTTATAAACCTTTTAGTATGTGACGACTAGGCTATTATCAATGGGCCAGTCACGTTACAAAAAATAGAAGAAGCAACTGATTAATTACCTGTCTCCAAAACCGCTGGTCCTCATGGCATCTCATGCGAGTTCTACAAAACTTTTAAATCGATGCGGAGCCCAGTCCTCCTCCAGATTTTCGCTTTAAGTTTAGAGGTCGAGGTCCTTCCTCAGTCGTTTACTGGGAATCACACAGTCTTAATTCTAAAGAGCACTGACAAATAAAAGTTGCGCACAGTGCACGCCAACATGCCTATCACGTTCGCAAATGTAGACTATAAAATTTTCGCGAGAGTTCTATCAAATTTTTTGACACACGCAATGTTACTTCTCATTGGCCCTCATCAGACGTGCGGTTTGAAAGGCCACTCTATGCAAAGTAACGTACATACTGCACGTACAATTCCCGAACCTTGCTCTGGCTCTTATGAGCACAAAAGCATTTGCTGGGCGAGTTGGTGTTTTCGATGATCCATAACTACATCACATCTGAATTCTGTCTGAATTATTCCGTCTGAATTATTAGTTTCCGTGGCAGGAAAACTGCAGGAAAAGTTAAGATAAAGGGAAAAAGTGAATGTAGGAAAGAGACGAAGAAAAGGAAGATTGCCAAAATCAAAGACGAAATCTACGCGAAGCTCAAAGATGATCTCAGGCAGGAATTTAAAACGGCCCGAGAGGCCTATGAAAGGGATTTGCGTAATGAAATGCGCGATCTGAAGTCTGAGCAGAAAAGCATGACAACGAGTCTTGAGTTTGCTTATGAAGAAATTGAATCACTGAAGAAAAAACTCGATGCGGAAGTAGCAAAGAATGCTAAACTTGCCACAGAAAACCAGGCAACTCTTGAGAGATGTGTGGCTCTTGAAAAGAAAAATGCTGACCTTGAAAAGCAGCTCGTTCACATTGAACAATACTCCAGGAATACAAACATTGAGATCCAGGGTGTTTCAAAAACAGAAGATGAAAACATCACTGCCATTGTATCAAAAATTGGTGATGTCATCAAAGAACCAATCTCTGCAGACGATATCGAGGTTTGCCATCGGGTTCCGATCCGAAACAGTGACAAAACAAATATAATTGTACAATTTAAGTCTAGAGTGAAACGTGACATCACACTAAAGAAAGGAAAGAAAGCTCGCTTCACCAACCGCGACATTGGACTGGATAATGACAATCCGATATATGTGAATGAGCACTTATGCCCCAGTCTGAAGAAGCTTCTAAGTATGGCAATAAAGCGTAAGAAGGAGCACAAATGGAAGTCAGTGTGGACACAAAACGGAAAAATCCTTGCAAGGCAGTCCGATGGTTCTGAGATTGTACCCATTGCCCAAGAAGACGATCTTGCTAAGATATTTTCAGTACCACCTCATAGCCAATCACCCTAAGAAAACAAAAAATTGACAATGGAATATTACAATTTTGTTTTACCTCAAGCAGTTCCCTCTCCCTCTGCATCGTATACTTCAGCTCTGCACATTAATGCACGCTCCGCACCCGGAAAGCATGACAACATATCTTATCTCCTAAGTCAGTTTTCTTTTTCATATAACATAATAATGTTGACCGAGACATGGTATTATGATGAGGGCGACATACTTCATTTTGACAATTATAAGAGTTTTGTCATGAATCGTACTAACCGCAAAGGGGGTGGTGTTGCAATTTATGTTGAACCTACTCGGGATTACGAACTTCTCTCTGAATATTGTATTATTACCCCAGACTATGAAATCCTAACTTTAAAGGAGAACCTTGAACTAATAGCTGTTGTTTACCGCCCTCCACAGGGCAATTTTAGGGAGTTCATGAATTTTTTTGAAAACTTCTTGCAGTTTGTTTCCGATGGCAATTTTACGCTGATTTGTGGCGGTGATTTCAACACAGACGTTTGCAGTGATAGCTCGAATGCACAAGACTTTAACAACACTGTTTATTCAACTGGCTTTATTAACATAATTACATCGCCCACAAGAGTGACGGTTTCTTCTTCCACTTCTCTTGACCTTTTTATTACAAATATTGAAAACACCATTTCTCATGCCGGAACAATCGCGTTTGATATTAGTGATCACTGTCCAATCTTTATGTTCTACTGTAACCGACTTGGCCAGAGAACCTACAGACGAGACATAGTTACAGTTCAGTCCCTCTCTGAAGAGGCTCTCCTTTCTTTCGAAAGAGATATTGGTGCGCAGGACTGGTCAGTTATATATACAATTACTGATGTAAATGAAGCATATTTAAAATTCATGGAACTTTTTGTAAAACTATACACAATGCACTTCCCTTTTAGAACTTTCAAGCCATCGAAAAGAGTTAGGAAACCATGGATCACACCATACCTCCTCGGGATGATTAAAAAGAAGAATAAACTTTTCCATGCTTTCTTACGAACTCGGTTCCTGGCAACGTTAACAGAATTTAAGTCTTATAGAAATAGAGTAAATAAAGAACTTAGGCGCGCAAAAACTGCGTACCTGTTCTTTGATATCGTTAGCAAAAAACCACAAGTTGCATGGAAGGTGATAAATAATGTTTTAGGTCGCCAAAATAAACATGTTATTCCTGACAGAATAGTACACAATAACCGCGAGCTTATTGGTAAAGAACAGGCTGATCATTTCAATAAAGTGTTTGTCGATATTGCCGCAGAAGACAGCTGCCTTCCTGCTGTTCAGCCTACCGACAATAGCCCTGTAGAGAGTTTTGCTCTCCATTTAATAACTGAACATGCAATTTACAGCACATTTATGAATCTAAAGAACAGCAAAGCCCTGGATATAGATAACTTACAGATTACGCCCGTAAAACACGTTTTGCAGCATATCGTCCCGGTACTCGCATACATATTCAACCTTGTTATAGAAAAAGGTGTATTTCCTACTGCCATGAAGAGGTCTAGGGTATCCATCATATATAAAAGCGGGGATAAAAATGATGCGAGAAACTACAGACCAATATCTGTAATACCTGTTTTTTCAAAGGGTTTGGAAAAAATAATATCTGTCCGATTAACCAAGTTTTTGGACACGCGTAACTTGCTCTCAGATAACCAGTTTGGATTTCGAAGGGGACGATCAACCGAATCTGCACTTCTATCACTTAAAGAATTTGTGTTGCAAAATATTGATCAAAAACTCTTTACACTTGGTCTCTTTATTGACTACAGTAAGGCTTTCGATTCTCTTGATCACAACATTTTAATATTTAAGCTCACACATTATGGCATTCGTGGCAAATCTCTTGAATTACTTCGGTCATACTTAAAAAATAGGACTCAGTGTGTTCACCTTGGCAATCATAAATCTTCACCTCTACCAATATTAACTGGTGTACCACAAGGTAGCATCTTGGGCCCATTACTTTTCATCATCTATATAAACGATATTGCCCATATTGACGGGGGGGGCTAAATTTATCGTGTACGCAGATGACAGCAGTATTTTGCTATCAGGCAGTGATGTTAATACTCTTATATCAAAGGGTAATAACATTCTTGAAAAATTAATCTTTTGGTCAGGATCAAATAAGCTGAAGATCAAACCCTCAAAAACCAAAGCAGTTATTTTTCGCGCTAGAAATAAGTTAGTTAAAATTGAGCAAGATATCCGCTGCGAAGGCCAAATTATTGAGATTGTTGAAGAAATCAAGATACTTGGCAAAACATTTAGTTCTCATCTTATGTGGGACTCTCACATAGATAACCTCTGCAAAAAGCTTTCAACAGTTACAGGGGCATTATCACGTTGCCGTTCTTTTCTACCAACAAAAATAAAACTACAAGTCTACAGTGCCTTGTTTGCCTCCTACACTAACTATTGCAATTTAGTTTGGTTGACTACATCACAAAGAAATGTCCAGAGGATATACGTACTCCAGAAAAAAAATATTCGTAACATCGCCAATATAGACTTCCTGTCGTCAACAGCAGAATATTTTCAGTCCTACAATATAATTAGCATCAAACGTGCTTACGAGTTTCGAGTCCTGCGATCATTTTATTTAGCAATGGATTCTTTCAGGCATTTCCTTAAGTCATTAGCCTCTTTAGAACGCAATAAAAACACTCATACACGGAACACTGATCCATGGTTCATACCTCGTTTCCGCACAAATTATAAAGTGCAAACACTTCAGCATAATCTTCCAGTCACTCTAAATAAATACAAACACATAACTAGGCCTACACTAAAACAGTTACTTGACCAATTCTTGTCCACATAGCTGTACCTTTATTTACAAATTATACCAGATGTGCACAAGTGTACTCATTTTAGCTATAATTGTATAATGTTGGTTTCGAGATTGTGTGTATTATGTGCCTTTTCCTAGATATATTACCGGTTAACTATTTGATGGATAGTTTGTTCATGCTATTATTTGCTTAGCCTTAATGTCTTTTATTTTTTTGTATGCCACATAATTGTATTTCTAAAACAATATGTGTAAATTTCCTTTGAAGTTATAATCGATACTTCGTTAATACTGTTTTCTGTAAAACTGGTGTCAAGCTCTAAAATGTAATTCTTGTTAATGTATGTTCTTGTTAATGTATATTTTTCTACTCAGCTATTATCCATGTTTGTAGTCATATATTGTGTGCTAAACATATTTTATTCTTCTTTCAATATTCTGCATCATAAGGTCATCACCTACTGCCTCGTTGGTGGTTTTATAGGCCTTTGTCAAGCTGTCAGGAACAGCTTTTTGCCTATGAATCCGCAAGAATCTTTCTGGAAAATAAAATGAATTGAATTGAATTGAAAATTGTTGTGTTGCCATATCTTCACAAAGTATCGCACAATCTAAAAAGAATCGGAAAACATGCAGGCGTTGATGTCGTCTTTTCGGCGCCCAAACGACTGTCCAGCGTGATTAAGAATGTAAATTCAGAGATTAAAGAATCGCGCAAGTGCCCGATAAAGCACGCAAAATAATTTGTGCCTTGCCAGAAAGGGGTGGTATATTCGCTGCCACTATCTTGTGCTAAGCGATACATAGGCCAAACCGGCCGATGTTTAAACGAAAGACTCAAAGAGCATGAGTATAATGTCTCCCGTGTCGCTATCTCTGGCCACATGGCGAAACATTGCAGGCACTGCAAAGGCAATAAAGATGACGATGATGAATGGTACGGCAAAACAGCGCTGACGGACTGGACGGAAGAAGATGACGATGATGCCACCGAACAACGCACTCATCCGCCCAGCCCGTCGTTTATCCCGTCACAGCCATCTCAAAGCAGTCTACCCCCAGCGCGCCCATACCACAACGTTCCAAAAACCATTTTTCCCCCGTACTGCCCTGGTCAGGAACGACCTTCCCGGCCATATCGCTTCCCTTGAAGATCTTCAACAATTCAAGACTGCCATCGAAAATCATTTTTTTTTGTCATAACTGCCGTACTCCCCGCCCACCCCTCATGTAATACCCCTTAAATGGGGCCTTTGCGGACTTAATAAATGAATGAAATGAAGGCAAACACATGCGCTGTGTTTGTCTCATCTTCTTCCGTCCCGTCCGTCAGCGCTGTTTTGCCGTACCATTCAACATGAACCAACCAGCCCGACTCAGCCCTCTCCATGACGATGATACCTACGTCTGTGCGCCAAACTATCAGGAAAGTGCAGTGTTAGGAAAGAACCGTGACTCGTTAGCAAGGGAGATCATAGAAGCTCACTTAATAGGTAGGCTCTCGGAAGAATGCATCAGTTCTTCATCTGTCGCGTTGTCAGAAAAAGAAAGATGATACCTTGATTGCGAATATTGACAAGTGCATGCTCACTGATTATATTGTATTCTCGCGCATGTCATTTGCTTGGTGGCACGTGACTGGTATACTAGTATGTCAGTCACGCATGTAAGTGTGGACTGCATTCTTTTCTGGCCGCCAGGAAGGTATTTATACCTGCTGGCATCTAATAAAACTTTAGTTGTGAGTCAGCGCTGTGTGGTGTCCCTTCTTCATCTCTGTCCTGTCGTTTGCGCTGTAGTTATGGATCCTATGAGCAGCTTGCTTTAATGAAGATTGACCTTGCGTAAACATTTATTCGTGTCCGGCATTCGTTTGTTTTCCATAGTTTGTAGGCGCGCGCCTTGCTCAACCCCTGTGGCTCGCTTCCCCGCGATGCGCCGTCTTTAGCCGTGTTTGTTACTTCAACTAGCAAGGGAGGGCGCTGGCGTCGCAGCGACACGAGCGCCACGGATGGCGTGATTGCTGCGCGCGCGCGTCGGGATTTAGCCGCGTGCGAACGTGTCGGCGAGCGTTCTGCTCTCTGCCACAGGGGCACGTTCCTCTCTACCAGCGGAGCACTCCTCGTGGTGGGAACATTCTCCCGCTACCTCGTCCCGTCCGGCCTCGGAGTTTCCCCCTGCCGTTGTGTGGGCGAACATTCGCTCGTTGCTTTGCTGGTGGGTCGGACGTCCTCGATTCCTTAGCGCATTTTGTTGCTAGCGGGCGTTATTGTTGTTGTAGCAATAATTGCCTTGTTTGTGTCAGCCAGTGTGTCGTTCCTTTGTTCCCTCAGAGCAAGGCCCGCCGTGGTCGGTGCTGGTGGTGAACTCTTTTATTACTCCCAAAAACAGGGGACCAGTCCAAGGACCGGTTGCGCTGGCTTAGAGGAGGTCGGCGGGGATCCCTTGGGATGTCGCGGCCTCCACCGCGGGCTGGATAAGCCGGCGTTGGCCGTGGTCGGTGTGTGCTCGCGACCACGGGTTGGGCGCTGCGGCTTTGAACTGGGACTGCCGCGGTTAAACGGGGGAAAAGTGTTTGGCACATGTGAGAGCAACGAGAAACTATTGAAGAACGCACTTGTTTTTGCTCTGTAGTCAGGCTATGTTCGTTTGGGGCATAGCCTACTTTAGCGGTCTCTTAAAAAGGACATTGAGGTCAACCCTGACACTATAGGAGAAGGAGAGAGAGACAACTTTATACACTATAAGATTCCGGCCTGTGAAAGACCCCAGAATTTTTCGTGTGAACTTTTCCTCTTGATAACACTGTTCAGCGTGTGGGAAAGCCGCATGATTGATAAACACGCACAATCGCCGTAACTATTCAGAGAACAGTGCATTTAAGCTCGGAACGTATGTGCTGCAGAAGTTCAACCTCCTCACTGGTTTCCCTTGCTTGACGTGCGTGCTTTCCGGAACTGTTATGTGAAGGTGGAAGCGCATATGGCAGGTTCTCTCAGGTCATTAATGGCAGTTTAAGAGAAAAGATTACAGCAGCTGTATCTTACCGGTAATCCCCTATGGGGCAGAAATGCAGAGGCTAGCGAAAAGGGTTCAGCTTAAGTTAAGGACAACGCAGCGAGCTATGGAAAGAAGAATGATTGGTGCTGCGCAATCGACCGGAAGAGGGCGGAGTGGTTAGGGAACAAACGCGGGTTAATGACATCCTAGTCGAAATCAAGAGGAAGAAGTGGGCTTGGGCAGGGCATGTATTGCGAAGGCAAGATAACCGCTGGTCCTTAAAGGGAAACTGCATAGGTTTTAGAAATCTACGAGCTTAAGAGGATCATGACATGTTTACGCAAAAGGCGTACTGGCGCTAAAAAACGAAGACAACACACACAACAGGACAGGACTGGCGCGAACTTCCAACTGAGTTTATTCACAGAAAAACCACTTAAGAACCACACTGCATGCAAAAAGATACAGACAAACCAGATACAAGGGGTGATTTAACAAAGATACCAAGATAACAAGATTGCCGTAAAAAATGGCTATGGCAGCCACATGGCCACTCACTGCAAAAGCTGCAAATGCCGTCCTGGTTTTGAGAACACCAAATTCATTGCAAGGTCAAAAGACAGATTAGAGCGTGAAATAATAAAAGCCTATTACATCAAGCAGAGGGGCGATATCTGCATAAGCAAGCCATCAGTGTCATTGTCAGAACAACAGATTAGGTTTCTGAGTGGGTCTCTGTCAGCGTTATAAACATTGCTTTGGTCCGTTTGGCACGTGTATCTTTGTTAAATCACCCCTTGTATGTGGTTTGTCTGTATCTTTTTGCATGCAGTGTGGTTCTTAAGTGGTTTTTTCTGTGAATAAACTCAGTTGGAAGTTGGCGCCAGTCCTGTCCTGTTGTGTGCGCTGTCTTCGTTTTTTAGCGCCAGTACGCCTTTTGCGTAAACATGTCATGCTACAACCAACTAGCTCAAATCAAAGTATTGTTAAGAGAGGATTCTGGTGTGGGCTAGTTGGTTCATGCTTAATAAACGGATTCACAACAGCGCTACGGAACAAGGACACAAGGAACACGAAAAACACAGGACGGGCGCTGACTACCAACTCTTTATTGCGTGAAAAAACCAGCACAGATTTATACTATTTCCTGGACCACGTGATGCACTGTCAGCCACGGGACACAGCGAAGGAACGCTTCACACGTTTGGGGAGTCATCACACAGCTCGACAGAACTCATAAAACGTGCATGCACTATCAAAAAATATAGCATTACCAAGCTAATGATAAAGGGACTAACAGATACAAAGATGTGCATGGACCAGCTACAGCCAATGACAACTGCAGCTCAGATAGACAAGACAATGAGTACTTCAAAGCAAAGCGGAATCTTTGGGCTACGTTAAAAACATTCAAGAGAGCGAGAAGGCGTAAAAACATGAGAAAAGCATGAGCAAAATGGCGATGAAAAAAGTAAAAGTTGCTAGGCAATAGGCACAGTCAGCAGGCTAAAAGCGAAAACAAGAAACCGACACCAACAAATAACACGGTAAAAGTAACAATCGTTAAAAAGGGAAACTAAAAGAAAGAACAAAAACATGAACCACCACCGGCCAAGCAATGAAGACGGTAAAACAACTAAAAGTCTTTAAAAGACAGAGGAGCAAAGTTCCGCATAAGGTCAACAAACAAAACAACGCAAAATAAAACACTATAAGGTGAGATGCAGGAAAAACCCTTTGTCAGGATGTCTAGCAGTTAAAACGCAAGAATCGCGTCCGTTCAAGAAAGGACCTTTCTTTCTCCTGTAAACAGACAGATGAGCTGCTGATGCACTCGTCCCCAGCCTTTTCAATCAAAAAACCTTCAATAATCTCCCTTTCTACTCTACTCCTTGCGGTCGCCAGAAACTTGGTGTCTGAAAACATAGGTCGACAATCGTGACGGGGTTGGTTACAATGTAGTGCCATGTGGCTCCCAGACTTGTTTTTTACATTCAGGAAGTGTTCGCTTGCTCTGTCATTGAAGCAGCGTCCGGTCTGGCCGATGTATACTTTTCCACAAGTGAGGGGAATCTGGTAGACAACTGCGGATCGACATTCGGTGTACTGACGGGAATGTTTTACTGAGCAGGTCGCCCGCTTCTTCCGGTTTACCATCGGACACACTCTTGCCAACTTACATGGGGCAGAAAACACAACGTTCACATCGTACCTGGCTGCAACCTTCTTAACATTGTGCGATAGCTTATGGATATAAGGAATAACGGCAACACGTTTCCTTTCCCTGGGCTCTCTCCTTCCCTCTCCTAGCTTCATTTTCTGTAGTAAGGCTTCGCACAGGCCTGCTATGAGGAAAGGTGAGTAGCCAGCTAAAAGAAGGCGTTCAACCTGGTTATCAAAGCTGTAATCAGCCATGTGCTCGCAACTTTTTGTTAGTGATGCATGAAGTGCGCTAGTTGCGACTGCCCGCTTGACAAGTTTGGAATGCGCACTGTCGAAGGGGAGCAAACCTTTCTTCGATCTAACGTTGTACGACCAACACACTCGCTTACCACTAAAAACCAGCAACAGATCTAAAAACTGGATCCTGTTCTCTTTTGGCATTTCCCACGTGAAGTTCATTCCACCAGAATAGTCCTTGAACACTCCGACGATGTCCCTGACGGCTTGTGGCATGTCAATAGCAGCAGCACTGTCTAACACTATGAGGAAATCGTCCACGTACCGATAGATCTTGACGATGTGCTTGTCATGTAGACGTTCTTGAACTGCCCGGTCCATGGTGGACAAGAAAATATCCGAGAGCACCGGGGCAACGGAGGAACCAATACAGATTCCCGATTTTTGTATCAGGAGCTGGTCTTTGTACGACACTACTGTGGATTGCAGGTAAAACTGAAGTAGGGTGATGAACCTGTCTTGACCTATTCCGGTTGCATTCTGAAAGCTGATGGCTCCGATCTCGTCTATCCTTTGGATAACAGCTGTGAAAAGTCCTCCATGGGGAATGGAGTAAAAAAGGTCTTCTACGTCAATTGAAAAGGCCGTAGCAGCATCTTGCATTCCTTGGCGTAGGTCCTCGACAACTTCCAAAGAGCTGCGTACTTGAAATGGGTCAGCTCCAGTCAAAAGGTTCAAGCTGTCACGAAGGAAATGTCACGAAGGAAAAGGCACCTGGCAGGAACACCTTGGACATTTCCTTCGTGACAGCTTGAACCTTTTGACTGGAGCTGACCCATTTCAAGTACGCAGCTCTTTGGAAGTTGTCGAGGACCTACGCCAAGGAATGCAAGATGCTGCTACGGCCTTTTCAATTGACGTAGAAGACCTTTTTTACTCCATTCCCCATGGAGGACTTTTCACAGCTGTTATCCAAAGGATAGACGAGATCGGAGCCATCAGCTTTCAGAATGCAACCGGAATAGGTCAAGACAGGTTCATCACCCTACTTCAGTTTTACCTGCAATCCACAGTAGTGTCGTACAAAGACCAGCTCCTGATACAAAAATCGGGAATCTGTATTGGTTCCTCCGTTGCCCCGGTGCTCTCGGATATTTTCTTGTCCACCATGGACCGGGCAGTTCAAGAACGTCTACATGACAAGCACATCGTCAAGATCTATCGGTACGTGGACGATTTCCTCATAGTGTTAGACAGTGCTGCTGCTATTGACATGCCACAAGCCGTCAGGGACATCGTCGGAGTGTTCAAGGACTATTCTGGTGGAATGAACTTCACGTGGGAAATGCCAAAAGAGAACAGGATCCAGTTTTTAGATCTGTTGCTGGTTTTTAGTGGTAAGCGAGTGTGTTGGTCGTACAACGTTAGATCGAAGAAAGGTTTGCTCCTCTTCGACAGTGCGCATTCCAAACTTGTCAAGCGGGCAGTCGCAACTAGCGCACTTCATGCATCACTAACAAAAAGTTGCGAGCACATGGCTGATTACAGCTTTGATAACCAGGTTGAACGCCTTCTTTTAGCTGGCTACTCACCTTTCCTCATAGCAGGCCTGTGCGAAGCCTTACTACAGAAAATGAAGCTAGGAGAGGGAAGGAGAGAGCCCAGGGAAAGGAAACGTGTTGCCGTTATTCCTTATATCCATAAGCTATCGCACAATGTTAAGAAGGTTGCAGCCAGGTACGATGTGAACGTTGTGTTTTCTGCCCCATGTAAGTTGGCAAGAGTGTGTCCGATGGTAAACCGGAAGAAGCGGGCGACCTGCTCAGTAAAACATTCCCGTCAGTACACCGAATGTCGATCCGCAGTTGTCTACCAGATTCCCCTCACTTGTGGAAAAGTATACATCGGCCAGACCGGACGCTGCTTCAATGACAGAGCAAGCGAACACTTCCTGAATGTAAAAAACAAGTCTGGGAGCCACATGGCACTACATTGTAACCAACCCCGTCACGATTGTCGACCTATGTTTTCAGACACCAAGTTTCTGGCGACCGCAAGGAGTAGAGTAGAAAGGGAGATTATTGAAGGTTTTTTGATTGAAAAGGCTGGGGACGAGTGCATCAGCAGCTCATCTGTCTGTTTACAGGAGAAAGAAAGGTCCTTTCTTGAACGGACGCGATTCTTGCGTTTTAACTGCTAGACATCCTGACAAAGGGTTTTTCCTGCATCTCACCTTATAGTGTTTTATTTTGCGTTGTTTTGTTTGTTGACCTTATGCGGAACTTTGCTCCTCTGTCTTTTAAAGACTTTTAGTTGTTTTACCGTCTTCATTGCTTGGCCGGTGGTGGTTCATGTTTTTGTTCTTTCTTTTAGTTTCCCTTTTTAACGATTGTTACTTTTACCGTGTTATTTGTTGGTGTCGGTTTCTTGTTTTCGCTTTTAGCCTGCTGACTGTGCCTATTGCCTAGCAACTTTTACTTTTTTCATCGCCATTTTGCTCATGCTTTTCTCATGTTTTTACGCCTTCTCGCTCTCTTGAATGTTTTTAACGTAGCCCAAAGATTCCGCTTTGCTTTGAAGTACTCATTGTCTTGTCTATCTGAGCTGCAGTTGTCATTGGCTGTAGCTGGTCCATGCACATCTTTGTATCTGTTAGCCCCTTAATCATTAGCTTGGTAATGCTATATTTTTTGATAGTGCATGCACGTTTTATGAGTTCTGTCGAGCTGTGTGATGACTCCCCAAACGTGTGAAGCGTTCCTTCGCTGTGTCCCGTGGCTGACAGTGCATCACGTGGTCCAGGAAATAGTATAAATCTGTGCTGGTTTTTTCACGCAATAAAGAGTTGGTAGTCAGCGCCCGTCCTGTGTTTTTCGTGTTCCTTGTGTCCTTGTTCCGTAGCGCTGTTGTGAATCCGTTTATTAATTGTTAAGAGGATCGAATGTGTGAAACTTGCAGGTAAAGCATGCGAAGTTTTTTTGATCTAGCGATTGATATAGTGAAGTAGTGGCTGATTAAAATCCAGACGCCCTTCAAGCTTCTCCGCCGCGCACAACGCCAAGTGGGGGGGGGGGGGGGGGGGCGCATGATGACGTCATCGAAGGTATCGGTATACATTTCCAACGCGCAAACGCCTGCTTTGAAGGAAAAAAGCAACGCCACCAAAGGCAAACCCTGCCGTGAGTTTTTTGGCAGCGTCTAACGAGTCAGGGCAGGGTGTGGCTGACGACAGCGGTAATTGGTAATCCTACCTTCCGTGACGTCACGCTGAACTTTCTTGCACACCTCCAGTGCATTGAGCAGAAGCGCAAAATTCAATCGTCGATTACGACACTATTTCAAATGCTAGTGCAAAAACACTTGGCATGCTTTACCTACAGCCTAATAGATTTGAATCCTTGAATATCGCGAAATTTTCAAAAAAGTGCTGCAGTTGCCCTTTAAGGCTGCAGTGAAGAGGAATCTGAACTCGTCTTTTTGCCGCGGGAACTCGATCTACACGTTCCGAGCATTCTTAGAAACATCGACGTATTGCCTTGTGTGGCCGATTTTCCTAATTAAATCGGATTAACGTCCGTTTCCCACCTTTTTTTTCTTTATTCTCCCCGCACGGTGGGCGGAGTCGACCAGCGCGTGGAGTGCCTTTCAGCCAGCTCCGTGGAGGCTTTGCTTTCGCTTTATTTTGTTCTTAGGTCTCCGTGAATAAATAGTTTCATTAGCAGGTAACGTAGCCGCAAAACAAGCCCGCATATATAAAAATACGTGCGGACTATTTGCTTTCGCATATTACTACGTATTAGTCCGCCGATGGCAGAGCGGCAAGCCTCCACGGAGCTGGCTGAAAGGCACTCCACGCGTTGGTCGACTCCGCCCACCGTACGGGGAGAATTCAAAGGGAAAAAAAAGCGGGAGCTGGACGTTAATCTGATTTAATTAGGGACATCGGCCACACAGGGCAATAAGTCGATGTTTCTAAGAATGCTGGGAACGTGTAGATTGAGTTCCCGTGGCAAAAAGAGGAGTTCAGATTCCCCTTTACTGCACCTTTAAGGGAACGGAATGGATTCCAAGAGAAGGCGAGCGTAGCAGCGGGAGATAGAAAGTTAGGTGGGCGGATGAGATTAAGTTTGCTGGACTATGTGGCCTTACCTGGCAAAAGGCAGGGTCAGCTGGAGAGACAAGGCCTTTGTTTGCCCAGCAGTGGCCGTAGCCAGGCTGGTGGTGATGATGGAGTAAGGGAGTAATGGTGGCGTGCGACCGTATGCCAAGATCACTGAATTCGACCCAACCATGTAAAGCAAGCGGAGGTCAGAGTGGTTCTGATATGCCATGCAACAACAATAAAATGAATCTTCTAAGATGGCCCAGCAGCCTAAAGGCATCAGTAAACCAAGCTTCTCTGTTGCGTCCATCGCTACTGGCTCGATTCCCACTCATGGTTAGAGTAGGATAGTTGTGTTCGTTTCTGCGTTAGCAGTTTAGCCTCCTTTCTCAAAATTTCAAAAATTAACGCGGTGTGTGTGATGGGGGTGGATGGAGTGCCCCCTTTAAAACGGGGGGGGGGGGGGGGGGGGGGAGTTGACCCCACGCTGGTATTTTTTTTTTGTTGCTAAACTGTGCTGTAAATTGTTATTAAAATTCGCCACTTCCTTTCAATGCGTTTTCCGACACTCCTAACCTGATGTCACATCTCTGCTTTTGAGCCACCAATCTTCCAATCACATTTGCTAACTTCCAGTGCAGATTTATTTGCATGAAAAATAAATTTTTAAATACCTTAGCTCCCGACCTGCTATCGTGAAATATCCTTAGGCGTTCTTTGTTTTACTCTGAGCTTCCGGTGCTTCGAACGATGCCCAGCCGATATCCCCCTGTACTGCGTCGTTCGTGGTTGGCCGAGGCAGACTAGCGCTAATCTTCCAACAGCTCTCTGATTTACGTCTAATCTCGACTGAACTTCTTCCCTTAAGCACAGAAGCGCATTCCTGAAAATAATCCCCGGCACCATTATTCCTATTCAAATTCCTCTCAGTACTTCATATTTGTTGCACCCCATAATGCCCTATGTTTCATTGGCCCGGCATCTCTTCGCCCTTTTGACCTAGGAGACTGTTGTGCTTTTCTCTGTATATCTGCCCTTTGTTTATCCATATCCCAATATAATTGTATTCGGTCACTCTGGGTATTTCATGGCCTTGTATTGTAAGCACCTGATCAGTTGTAACGTTGAAAACCATCACACCTAACTTCGTTGCGCTAAAGCTGAATCCTAGAGCGTCTCCTTCGTCTCCACCACAATTAACCAATGTTTGCAAATCTTTCTGGCTATTTGCAAACTGTACAATATCGTCCGCATACATTAAACCCGGTAGTCTTTGCTCAATGACCTTTCCGCCTAATCTGTACGACAAATTATAACCTAGATTACTTTCTTCTAGCCTTCTTTCCATACTTATCATATAAAGCATCAAGAGCAGCAGAGGACAAGCTTGCCTTAATCATTTGTGTACCTCCACAGTTGTACTCTTTATCTTTTGCCATGTAATTTCAACTTCATTATGTTGATATATTTCCCGCAGAAAATCAATTACCTCATGACCGATACATTCATCTTTTAATATATTTTCCACAGGAGTCCCGTGTTCAAGTTGTCGTATGCACCGCTTATGTCTAGGAAGGCTAAATACAGAGGTTCCTTTTCCGCTTCAGCTATTTCTATGCACTGAGTAAGAACGAACAGGATATCACCTAAGCGCCTACCCCTTCTGAACCCATTCTGAAGTTCTCTGTATTACCTTCTACCGATGTCTGCATTTTTAATTTCACCTCCTGCACTGCCAGCCTGTATATAACAGATGTTATCGTAATCGGTCGGAAGGATTTCATATTCACCTTATCTCTTTTCCTTTATAAATCCTTCATACTCCATTCCCCATGATCCTTTAAAAATCCTGTCCTTTTATATATGCGTGCGCATAACAGCAAGCCACCTACAGCATGTGGCGTATTACGCTGCTAGCCACTCTCCGGGATCTTCCCGTGGCAGCCACCTTCGAGGTGGCGTTTAACTCGCTCTGCTGCTTGGACAGCCGGTCACGCCGGCTACGACGCAGAACGCAGGAACGGGCGAATGAGAGCTGCGCTCTAAAATGCCCCATCTGCCCGCAGCCGATGTACCATAGGTGGATTGCTGTGAATGCTGCACGTATGCCGTCGCCAAAGCGTTCTCCGAAAGAACGCCAACAAGCATAAGCCTCTCGTCTCAGACACAAACAACCCGAAGTCGGGGTTCTCGCACAGCTTCCGCCACCACCGTACGACCACGTTCCTAGACACGCGCGGGAAAAGAGGACGCATTACGTTCGCTGCTGTGGACGAGGGTGGCGCTGGTGAACAGGGTTGCCAGGTCCTAATCTCAAAAAATAGCCACGAAAATGATAAAAGTAGCCAAAAAGTAGCCAATCTACGGCCACGGTCTCAAAAGTAGCCAGAATTGGCGCCAAGACACCACAAAAACGTCACCAGAGGCAGGAAATTTACAGTTTAAAGACAGAGGGCAACCTATGGGACAACAGTGACATAACTTGAAAATTGACCAGAACAAATCATTTTCTCTTCGGCAGAGCAAATACTTTGTGTTCTATTGACGCAGTAATAGTTATTAATGCATGAGCATTAGAGGGGACACGTCGCGATTTCGTGATGGGCAAACAAAGTGAAGCCCTACGTGAAGCCCTTGTGAGTCTTACGTGAAGGCGTACGTGGAACTCTAGGAGTGAAGCCCTGCCTACCAGATTATGAGTACTCTCCCCACCGTGGCTTGTGGAAGTTAAATTACTGGTTGGTTGAGACTGGTTGCTTTGGAAGAGCATGCCTGGGCACAAGCCCCACCGATGGCAGCACCTGCCATCGCAGGGCAGTAGCGTATTGCTTAACCACTGCACCACGGCGCCAGGAGTGGTAGGACTCTCAGCGATCAGTAAATGTAGAGAATGACCGATTCCACATATCTGGGCATTAACCCATTAATGCTATCTCGTCGTGCCCTTAAGACGGAGCTCAAGTCTGATTAATTCGCCGATCTTTGTCTGAAGCCTGCTTGACGTGTAAAACCGAGCCTCAAACCGAAACCGAAAAACCGAAGTGCCTGCACAACTAATTCGCATTTGGCCTAACCCCGCTAAATTGTTTCCCATTTATCGACAACAAGGCAGGTACAACAGGATAATGGTGTTCATAAATAGCACTTCAAATGTAGCCAAAAAGTAGCCAAGTAGCCAAGCTCAAATTTTTGTCGCCAAGAGCTCTCAAAAGTAGCCAATTTGGCGCAAAGTAGCCAAGCCTGGCAACCCTGCTGGTGAACACTCTCACGGTTCGGTTGCACCACACATAAGTGCCCCCCAAAAGCAGTATATTGCACAGCCGTCGCCGCGGTTCAATCGGGGGAGCACCGGATGCGAAATTCAGACGTTGTGGGTTCGGTTCCTACCGGCGGCGTGTAGTTGTTTTTTGTTCTTTCTAGTCAGTTATCGTTAAAAATAATTTCCTTATCAAGCTCCCATTGATAAACGTCTACAAATTATTTTTTAAAAAAGTACATCCGGTACGCTCCTTTGGTTCCGGTGACAGCTGGCTTCCGCCATGAGCGGCAGCGAGAGTGAGATAAGCCGCCCGTCAGAGAGCTGAAGATCCAGCAGTGCGAGAACAGCGTGGCAAAGTTGCGCTGTAGCGATTGGCAATTATTTTTTTTTTCTATAAGCAGAAGAATTTCAGCGCATTGGCATAACTCAGAATCACTTTATCGCAGTTACATTTCATTGGAGTAGCATCGTTCTGGGCGTAGTCATTATAGCTTCCTATCGAGCGCAAGTATTTCGCATTGTTTCTGTGCGTAATCGCTATATATTTTTTTTTTCTAAGTATCGTACCATTGCTACATTCCCGCCTTTCCTTGCATATTTCCGTCCCGTGCAACAAAGAATGTTCGGATTCTTAAAAAAAAAAGGCACGAATTTATATTTCTTTGTTTTGCTCGGCTGCTGACCCGAAAGACGTCGGTTGTTGTTCTTGTTGCTGTTGTGACTGAGAGAAGGATGAAAAGGAAATTGCACGGGGCTGCCTACTGGCTCGAGCCAAGCCAAGCCACCACCGCTGCCACGTGCAGATAGAGGAGAGTTAAAAGATCAGAGGAAAGAGAAAAAAAAAGGAAAGAAAAGACGCGCGTTGCAGCAACAACTGCTCGCCGAAGCGAGGACAGATACACATACGTGGGTTCCCGGCTGCGGCGGCCGAATGTCCATGGAGGCGAAATTCTAGAGGCCCGTGTACTGTGCGATGTCAGTGCACGTTAAAGAACCCCAGGTGGTCGAAATTTCTGGAGCCCTCCACTAACGGTGTTCCTCATCGCCTTAGTCGCTTTGGGATGTTAAACGCCAATAAACAAAACCAATTTCTTTGTTTTGTAACAGTAGCTTTAATATGGGGTTTAACGCGACAAAATGACACTGAGTCTACCAGGAACGCTGTAGTGGATCACTCCAGACCAAAGTAGACCAGCTGGGGCTCCTCACAGTGCACTCACATCGCACAGCACGCCCGCGTTTTTGCATTTGGCCGCGAGACGGGGACGCTTCCACTCCGCCAGGACTGTCCGACTTCGGGTGTCCACTGAGATATGTTAGACAGTTATTGCGTCATTTGCTTTCCTAAAAAAAAAAACCAAATCACTTTCGCCACATCGAAATGCGGCCTCGTCACCGGTATCCAGCCCGCGACCTTGACATCACAGATTGGAAAAAATTCCGAGAACAGTTGGAGAATGCAGCCGGAAGAACTGCGATAACAGACATCGAAAAGTGGACCAAACGACTACGGGAGGTCCACAGAGACAATACTACGACGCTAGAGGTTACTGATGAATTTCCACGTGCGGATAAACGATTGCTACATCTTTGGGAGGCTCGCAGGGGGCTGACGAAAAGATGGAAGAAACAAAAACATAATAGGAAATTGAGACTCAGAATAACTCAAATCAATAAGGAGATAGAAGACCACACCGCAAACTTACTTAGAGAAAATTGGCACCAAATTTGCAATGAACTAAACGGCAACTTGGGTAGCGCTAAAACATGGGCGCTGCTCAGGCACCTCATAGACCCGACAAAATCGAAGAGAGAAAACAGCAAAACGATAGAACGTATCACGCACAATTTTCAGGGAACGGACGCACAGATTACAGATTTTCTTCGGTCCAGGTACGTCGGAAGCACGCAGGTGCCACCCTCCACCATGGTGTATTCAGGGACAAGGAACTCGAAGCTGGATGAACCGATAAAAGAATACGAGGTATACGCGGCTGCCAGGTCATTCACGACGAACACAACACCGGGAAAAGATCAAGTAACCAATGCAATGATCAGCAACCTCAGTGATGACCAAGCCGAAAGCCTGACCGGACTAATCAACGAGCACTGGGAAAGGGGCACGGTCCCGGCGGAGTGGAAACACGCTCAGATTATCGTCATACCTAAACCAGGGAAAACACCCAGTTTAGAGAACCTTAGGCTGATATCATTAACTTCATGCCTTGGTAAACTATACGAGAAAGTGGTCAAGACTAGGCTAAGCTACTACACGGAGGACAACGGTCTATTTCCGGATACCATGTTCGGGTTCAGAACGGGACTCACCACGCAAGATGTGATGCTACAGTTAAGAGACATGGTACTAAAACAAATATCGGGAACTCGAGAAGGCGTAATCTTGACTGCAGACCTCAAGGGGGCCTTCGACAACATCAGCCACAACGCCATTCTCGCAGAACTCTCGACAACAAACTGTGGGGAGATGATTTTCGAATGCGTAAAGGCCTTCCTGTCTAACAGAACAGCAACGATAGGCATCAACAACATTAGGTCAGCAAAAAAGACGACGCCAAACAGAGGGACACCACAAGGATCCATGATCTCACCTTTGCTCTTTAACATAGCAATGATTGGATTAACTAGGAGACTGAAAAACATCAAAGATGTAGAACATTCAATTTATGCGGACGACATCACAGTGTGGACGACAAAAGGGTCGACAGGAAACAAGCAAGAAATACTGCAAAGAGCGGCGGATGAGATCGGTCAATTTGCTTTATTTAGCGGGATGCAGTGTTCTCCAGAAAAATCAGAATTTATTAGACTTCACAAAAACAAAGAGGACAGGGGAACGATAGAATTAGAAATAGATGGACAACCCGTAAGAAGGACAAATAAGCTTCGCATCTTGGGAATGTGGCTGCAGGAGAAAGGCAAACGGGACCATACCATCCAGCTCTTGGAACACTCCACGAAACAGATATGCAGGATGTTAAGCCGGATTACGAACAAGAGAAAAGGGGTGAAGGAGAGAGATGCCTTACGGATCACTTCTGCGCTCATCATACCGAGGATGACGTACGCGCTTCCGTACCTGCAACCTAACAAAAGGGAAAAGAACAAAATGGAAACATGCATCAGAAAGGCATATAAGCAAGCCTTAGGCGTCATGACCTGCGCCTCGACAGAAAAGCTAATGAACATGGGTGTAAAGGGAGTAAATCTACTAATCTAAATCTACTCCACCTTGGGGGATTCCCCTAAACATTTGACCTGAACATGGGTGTGTACGGCACCTATGAGGAGCACAGCGAAACCATGCTCAGATTTCAACTCGAAAGACTTAAAAGAACAGCCGCTGGCCGCGCACTACTGGTAAAGTTAGGATAGCCGGTAGAAGGTGAGGGCGAAGACAAGGCAGACATTGACAGCCAGATTAGGAGCATTTTCTTGGTTAAACCAGTGCCCAGAAACATGGACCCGAAGAACCACGAAGGAAGACGGGCGGCGAGATCCTTGGAGTTGGACAGGTTCCTAAAGAAGAAAGAGATGGTTCTGTATGTTTACGCGTCCAAGTACAGAACGAAGGAAAACGCTAGGGCGGTAGCAGTAGTGAACGCCAATGGGAAGATAATTACTGGTGCATCAGTGCGCACAATGACAACACAAGCAGTGGAAGAGATCGCCATAGCTCTAGCCCTCACTGAAGCCCATCGGCAGGGACTGAGTTACTGGATAGCGACTGATTCTCAGGCTGCAGCGAGGGCATACAGAGATGGAAGGATCGGCCAAAAAGCCGCGAGGATTCTCTTCGCACAAAACCAACACAGACATGGATCAAACAACACAATCATTCAACACATTATCATTTGGGTCCCTGACACTGGGGTTGAGGGAAATCTCATGTCAGACACCGTTGTCCGAGGGTTCACGAACCGGAGGGCGGGTTTGCCGGTCGAACCCTTCAGCACGCCAGAATCTTACGGGGAGGCAATGAAGGCGTTGTTGGGAGCGCGCAAGAAGTACTCGGCTCCGGCGGATATCCTCAACAGAGAGCAGGCCACCACGCTCAGACGACTACAAACAGACACCTACCCAAGCAGAGCCATGTATCATAAAATGTGGCCGAACAGATACGCGAAAGAGTGCGGCGTGTGGTGTGGGGGCTACGCCACAACGTACCACGCCACCTGGGGCTGTGAAAAAAGCCCTTTACTACCAAAGGTAAATAGCCCTAGTCTAGAGTAGTCGGAGGCCCTCCTGGCTGACTCCGACCCGAGCACACAGCTTATGCTGGTGACGAGGGCCAAGGCAGCGGCGGAGGCCATCGGGATCCTGGACTAGGGAAGACCGACCACTGAAGCTCCACATCTATCTATCCCCAACCCCCTACTCCCTAACTCTTCCTTTTGTTACAATAAATGTGTTTTACTACTACTACTTGACATCAGACCCGAGCACCACAGCCACTGACTCCATCGTGAGGTATCTTACTCGGTATCTGCTGCGTGAGACAAATGCCTCCGCAAGTAAATGTTGCACAACGTGGTCGGGTCATTGCGCCTATGTTTCACATATTTATGGTACACCACACAAAGAAAGGGAAGCCATTCTCACTCTTTGCCTTACGATTTGAAGCAGTGGTAACAATTCAATTAAAGCTGTAAGCATGTACAAGGGGAATATTATTGAACCCAAGATTTCAAAACAATTTAGTAAACTGCTTTAGAATTACGGAAAGCACACTGCAGAAGCGCCAATTAGATTTATTCTGAGGCACAAGACTTTCTTCAATTTTGCTATTGCATGGACTGAATGTCATTTTCGCACTGCCTAGCGCAGGGAGCTTTCAGTTGGCAAATCTACGCGCTGGTACATGTCATTTTGTCTGAAAAAAAAAAGGAACGTCGTGTTGCAAAAAACCTGCGACTGAAACAAGTCCCGAACCGGTCCGGACCAGTTCCTTTGAATCGTTCTGGTTCGGGTAAAGTTCCAAGGTGGGGAAAAAATTTGGGTTCGGTTCTGTTCTGGTTCGGGGCAAATGTACGGGTTCGGTTCCGGTTTCACGTTCAGGTTCGGTTCCAGTTCGACACCCTGATCCGAGTAAGGTGAAACCAAAATAATGCTAAGAGTATCTAAACTACGCTACACGTGACAGCTGTGGTGTCCAATATACCTGGTGCTTCAGGGAAGCCGGCCACTAATTTTTAATACTAGGTCTTTTGAGCTTAAGAGACGCCTTTTGCGGTACTGGAACGAAACAGCGCTAATACACAGAAAGGAAGAACCGACACAGCGCTGTGTCCTTCCTTTCTGTAGTCCCGTGTTTTGACTTGTTCCACTATCATGTGCTAACTAGCCCAATAATCGTCCCTTTTGCATTTTGCGGCATAGTATTACCTAAGCTGGCGAACACAAGAGAGCAGCCGAATCATGTCAACTCGTAAAATTATTGACTAAATTATAATAAACTTTCAACTATTACAGGCAGGCGCCTGGTTTCTAGAAATTTATTGCTGGTCATTATTAATACCCTTCTTAATTTCTTAAAGTTCAGAAGGCGTGATTGCGCTCGCCTTTGTGGCTCAACAAATTCTGGCCATTTCTAGGGCAATTCAAAAACCGCGCGTCTGATGTGAGGGTCCAGCTACGCTCAAATGCTTGCTTTGGGTGCCCTACAACGATCGCGCTGCTGCCGAGATAAATAATGGTGATTACTCGTTGTACTGTAAAATCTAGGCACTGTAGTTGTACCCTGAAATGACGCACGCGTGGGGCGATACACCAACTAATTGCAGCTGGCTGATCGGCCTGAGAATGCGCTTTCAATCTTCAGGATCCAGAAATTATTGGATCATGGCAGTGGTTCTATTCATTATTGATGAGGAAAATCGTGATCCAGTAAAAACTAGGATACAAATCTGCTGCGCAGCGTTTCCTTTGCTACTCTAGAGCACGTATGGGCCTCTATGGGAGTAAAAAGCTAGTAGGTTGTTATCTGGCACACTCCTTTTTAAAGAAGGGGACAGCTTACTACCTTATTACTCCTACGTGTTTAAGGTGTAGCTGAAGTTCGGACTAGGTACGCAAACGTGCGTAGCTTAAAAAATGAGGATGAGGAGGTCAACATTTTTTTATCTTCTTTAAACCACAGTTTTGACGTATTGGCATTCAGTGAAACATGGTATGCAGATACTGCCGACATTGTGCACTTCGAAGGATATAGGTGCGAAACCATGTCTAGAAAAAATAAGAAAGGCGGTGGAGTTGCACTGTACATTAAAAATAATGTTTCGTATCAGGCTATGCCTGAGTACAGTTTCTCAACTCTGCACTATGAAACGCTTTTTATCAAAACAAGTGGTTTTGTGTTTGGTGTTGTGTATCGACCCCCTTCGGCGTCTATGCAAGACTTTTTTTCTTTCCTTGATAATACATTAGATATGCTGTCTTCTGATAAGAAACCAATTGTAATTATGGGTGATTTTAACATGAATGTGTTGGAAGAATCACCGGCAACAAGTTACTTTCTCGACATCATATCTTTATATGGCTTCTCGAACATTATTACTGTGCCTACACGTGTTACTAGCTCGAGTGAGACCCTAATTGATTTATGCCTGACTAATTACGACGAAGAGGACACGACGTCAGGTGTCTTGTTAAGCGATTTTTAGTGACCACCTGTCAACCTTTTGCTTTATTCCAAGATCGCGTGCACAAATCACTGCACTGAAATCCTCGGAATTACGGTTCAGCCAATAACACGGGAAAAAATTCAACACTTCCGAAACTTGGTTTCCTCTGTAAATTGGAACGACTGTCTTCGCGAAATCGACCCCAATGTAGCATACAATACGTTTATAGAAAAAATAATAGAGTTGTACAATTGCGCTTTTCCTATAGCAATCTTAACCAAGTGCAAAAAAGCACGAAAACCATGGATTACTTCTGATTTAGTAAAGCGTATAAGAGCCCGAAACCATCTGTTTGGCAGATTTATAGAAACGAAAGATTTGTCAACTCTAGAACAGTATAAAAAAGTTAGGAATAAATTAGGCTCGGACCTGAAGAAATCTCGAATTCATTACTACAGTGGAAGGTTTTCAGAAATTTACTATGATCCGCAGAAAACGTGACGTACTGTAAAGGAACTTCTGCAAAGATCGCAAACACAAATCCCGCTTGAAATGGAAATAGAGGGGGAGGTCCTAAGAGGTGAAGCTCTTGCTAATGTAATGAACAAACACTTTTTAACTTCTAGAAATTTTGATGGGGCTGGCTCTGGACATTTTGAGAAATACTTAGAGCATAGGCTAGCAGATACGATGTTTTTGTCTCCAACTAGCCCTGCAGAAATCTGCAGCCTAATATATAGCTTAAAAAACAACTGTTCCTCTGGTTATGATGGTATCAAAGCAGCACCAATAAAAGCAATTTCTGACTTAATATGTGTTGTGCTCTGCCATATAGCAAATCTTACTTTAACAAAAGGCATTTTTCCAGAGAAAATGAAAATAGCGAGGGTGGTTGTCCTTTACAAAGGCGGCACGGTGAACGATCTTGGAAATTACAGGCCAATTTCAGTACTTCCTCTGTTTTCAAAAATCTTTGAAAAGGTTATTAATTCTCGGATTACTAGCCATCTACAGAAACACAAAGTGATATGTAGCAGTCAATATGGGTTTCAGAAACATAAGTCAACTGAATCTGCCTTACTTAGTATAAAAGAAACACTTATTCAGAACATAGAAACTCATATCTATACCCTGGGCATATTCTTAGACTTTAGCAAAGCGTTCGACTCCATTAAACATGACATACTTATTAGAAAACTCCCGTTTTATGGAATACGAGGTATTTCCCTTACACTACTAGAAAGTTATCTCTCAAATCGTTCCCAATATGTCGTTGCCAACAACGTTAAATCTGAACTTAGAAACATAATATATGGTGTACCGCAAGGCTCCATACTGGGTCCTATGTTATTCCTTCTCTATATTAACGACATTGTATCAATACCAGGCACGCCAGAAATCATTCTCTATGCAGACGACACCAGCGTTTTCTTTTCTACACCTAACTTATCAACTGCAGTTGCTACTATAAATATATGGCTGACGAATTTGTCACAGTGGCTTACAGCCAACCAACTAGCACTCAATGTTAATAAAACGAAATATATTGTTTTCTCTTCTAGCAACACACCAATTCACCTCGCTAATCCAAGAATTTTCCAGTCTCGACCTTTAGAGCGCGTTACGCAAGTAAAATTCTTAGGCGTACAATTCCACGAAAATCTCCGCTGGACACCACATATTCAGCGCATTAAGCGTACCATAGCACAATGCATTGGAATGCTCAACAGGCTTCGCCCATTTCTACCGCTCCGGCTAAGGCGCCAGCTTTATTTCAGTGCAGTTCATTCAAGGTTGCGCTATAGTTTGCTTATCTGGGGAGTCACTGGAAAAGAAAATCTTGAAAGCCTTTTTTTTATTGCAAAAGAAATCTATTCGCTTTATCGAAAATTTATCAAGATATGACTCTACATCTTACTACTTCAGCAAAAACCAAATACTACCGATACAAACATTATATTATGAGCGACTGTCTCAGGTGGCATTCTTGGAACTCATAGCCAATCGTCAACAATTTTTTTCTAAATACACGACCGTTCAAACACGATATGAGTTCAGGCACACCAAAATACAGAAACCAAGAAACACAACAAACTATGGTAGGCAGTCTTTAAACTGGCAAATCCCAAACCTTTTGATCTCCTATCCCGACTTAATTGATATTATGGAGAAATCTTCCTCTCTCTTTGCTTTTCGTAAGCGGGCGAAAATTTATTTTCAGGAAAATGCACTATGATTTTTTTCTGCTTAAATCTTGCTTTTGATCGCACATTTGTTTTATTTTTGTGTACACAGTTAGTTTCTATATATATGTGGGATCTGTATCTGCTCTTGCACTGCTCTGTTTTGTGTTTGTTTTTCCTTCTTTCTTTTGTTTTTCTAGGTATACTATTAGTTTCCATACATATTTTTGATCTATGTTCTTGCACTGTCCTTTCCTGTGACTTTTTTAGACGTGTTTTCTGCTTAATAAGAATATAATGAATGTTTCTATTAGGAAGTTGTGTTGCACAATCATTTGCACTGTGATCATTATATTGTTTAGGTATGTGCATGTATGTGCCCCTTGCTGTTGTGTTCGAGTGGTGCTTAGGGCCCAGTCAGGCGGACTGATTTTCGCCTTTTGCCCTCTGCACCAAGGCACTGTGTTGTCTAAATTTTCTTTAATAAATAAAAAAATAAATTTAAGGGCGTCACATCTGTAACTGGTTCGACTGCCTGCTCCACCCCCTTAGTGCACCCACTGCGGAAAAAACTCGGCGTACAGAATACAAACTGTCATCGTGAGACATAGCATCGAGAAGCAAAACACGCTGAAAAAATTGCTTGGGCTTGACGTAAAATGAATAAAGTTGTTCCACCGCTACAGATTAGTAGTGCCCTGAAACAAATATTAAATGACAGAATTCGGGATGTGTACACAGCCTGGCACGAGCAATGAAGCAAGTGAAAAGAAAAAGCTCGGTGAGGCCTCTTGAGTCGACGTGCATTTTAGTCTGTGTATAAACAGCGAGCAACTCTCCGAACTGTTTTTAGAGCACAGCTTATCATCCATCCTTAAAAGGAAACTGCAGCACTTTTTGAGAATTGCGCGCTATTCAAGGATTGAAATCTATATAGCCTCCAGGTAAAGCGTGCAAAGTGTTATTGGTCTAGCATTTAAAATAGTCACGTCACCGACGAATAAATTTTTGGCCGCTCCTTACAGCAGCAAAGAATTGCGAAGAAGCTCGGTGTGACGTCACGGAAGGTAAGGTTTCAAATTTCCTCTCCCGCCAATCACACGCTGCCGTGCCTAGTTGCCTGTTGCCAAACAACGCTCGGTGGCCTTTGCCTTCGGTGGCGTTGGCTTCTTTCCCCCGAAATCAACGGTTGATGCGTTGTCAATGTACTGGTTATTTCGATCACGTCCTCATGCGCCCCCTATTTGGTGCTGTGCGCTGCGGAGAAGACTGATGGCCGTCTAGATCTCAACCGGCGATTACGTTACCATTTCAAATGCTAGCCGGAAAGCACTTCGCACGCTGTACCTGCAAATTTCCCACATTGGACCCTTTTAACATCGTCCGTTTCTAATATCTATGCAGTTGCCCTTCAAGAAGTCGCTACGAAATCCTCGAAGTGGCTTGCTGCGGGGAGAATTGACAAAAGAGCTACTACTGGGTCCAGTTGTAAATACATTCTTGAAGGTATTGGTGGGCGCTATTAAAATGCTGAAAAGGTACGAACACACAGCATGAATTGGCAATACATGCCGGGCAGTGCATTACGTCCCTGGAACAGCCCACAAAATACTTGCTCCTTATTGGAGCATCCACCGTTAAATTCCATGGTTTGCTGCCTTGTCTGTATATTAAGTAAATAAAGTGGCGCTCTACATAGGCCGCCGTTGGTGAAGCCGCCCTGAGTTAAGCAAATTATTGTTTCGAAAGCGGATTTGATGTACTCGTCCGAATGCATGAATACTTATCTGCTGCAGCTCTTTATTTATGCGGCGAACAAGGAAAGCGCTTTTAACGTAGCCCTCTTCAATGTTACGCTTACAAACACCATTAAATGCCTATGGTTTCGTCGTTTTTATGCTCATATTTCAGTACTTTCACCCGCCCTAGCAGCTTCGTCCTGCGCAGTAAGTACGGAGATCGCCGCTAGGCAGCGCTAATGATAGGCGGGGAAGCCCCAGCGCAAGTTTCCTATGACATCGTAGCCCGTATAATAAAGTGCGCATGTCGCCATTCCTAATGCTATGGATGCCCCTCAACGTCCTCGTTTGCATGGAGCGTGCAAAAGATCAGTGAATTGTTTCATTCGCATGAAAGAATAACGGACTGATGCTACTGTTCAGATTGGGTAGCAGCTGTGTGTGGGTTTGAGAGGCAAGTCGCCTCTGCGGTCTACATGGAAACTTTTTCCTCTCGTGCGACTAACCGATCGCCATTCTTATGCTCCTCGTTCAGCATAAGCAAAGGGTCGTTCCTGAAGCCTAGTGTTCGACGGAATCCCGTCCGGCGAGGGAAATTCACACTCATTTTTCAAAGAAAACACGCACTCGGCAATGATGCAAAGAAAATGAAATGAATTGACGTTTCGGCGCCCGTACGGGTGCCTTGATCACAAAAAAGCGAAGGACGGGAAGGGGAGCTATATATAGGAGATTTTTCGAAGGATGCGCAGGTATATCCATGGGTGATTGCCGCGGGTCCGGTTAATCGTGTTTGGCGTGGATTGAATGTACAATGTTTCTATGAGAAGGCATTTTGGTAATGATTTTCTTTGCATCAATGGTGAGTGCATGTTTTCTTTGACAAATCAGGGTCGTTCCTGAAGGAGCAGAAAACGTCCCAGCACTAGAAAAATGGTGCGTGGCCAGCAAAAACGATAACGCGTGCGCTAATAAACGCTGGACTTTGATTTCAGCAGAAGGCCACACAAACTCTTCAGACGGCCGTGCTATATGTGCCTGGTCGGACATGAAGAAACAGCGGGGATCATAGAAGGTCAGTGTACTCTGAGCCCACTCCACTTGAAATCTTCTCCAAACACTGTATTTTCGTTGTCGCGAGGCCAATGTACTCAGAGCACCCGCAGCGCTACAAGTGACATGCAGACAGCCAAAGGCGTGGACCCCTGGTTACTGCTCGGATCTGTGCCACCGCGGCGGTCGGGGCAGCGGCAGGACGCACCTGTTGGTCGAATTGGGCGAAGCTGAGCGACACGTCCTCGGCGGGGAAGTGCAGAGCGGCCCGGTCGGGCCACTTGCTCGCGGCTTGGGCGCAGACATCGCCGAGCGTGTCCCGCCGCAGAGGCGGCTGCGATACGCCGGCCAGGTGACTGCAGGCGCGGGCCGCGGTCCGCTGCACCAGCACTCTCAGGAGTCCCATGGCCCCACTGCGAAGGCGGCCGATTGCGGCCGCCTAATGGGGGCTGCGATAACGATAACGTCTCTTTGTTGTCTGCGCCGTGCACGATAAGCGTCGCGGGGCCACCCTGAGGAAAGCTTCTGAGCCTCCGTTTTCTCAGGCTCTCTCAGCTCTCAGCGCGGAGATGTTACGACATGCAATAGGCACTTATTCAACTCTTTTTTTTTTTACGACCACTACACTTCTGGCAATGGCTCTAGAGATTTTTCCCTCAGTACTTTTTGCTGGGCTAGTTGGTCCATTCTGACATTAGTGAAAACAGCGCGAAAGAAGAAGCCCGAAGGCGAAACGAGGAAGTGACAGGAAAGAGCGCTGTCCGCGCTCTTTACAGCACTCTTTCCTGTCACTTCCTCGTTTCGCCTTCGGGCTTCTTCTTTCGCGCTGTTTTCACTAATGTCAGAATTTTCCCTCAGTAGGAGAGTTTCAAATTGGGCTAGTTGGTGGTTGTTATTCTCGTGCATTGTTGCGCTTACGAAGGAACTGGGACAGTATTCCCTCAGTATTCGACACTGAAACTCTCCGTGGTTTCCTTCATGAATAAATTCATGGCCACATAGTTCATCGACTAGGACGTGCTTTTCACTTCTGATGCAGGCATTGTGCATGGTTTTGTTTATTCTCTGCGCCAGTACTTTTTACACTACACACTTGTGGCCGTTGGTCCCCAGTCTACCCATGCCGCTGTGATTTTTGCCCCTATTACTTGTATGTTATTTAATCGAGATAGACGTCTGCACGTACCAAGTGCGTACTGCCACGTTTTTCGTCGGTCAGCCCCGCGAACACCCTCATGAGGTTGGCTGGAGTGGGGCATTCGGGTTGGTCCGCGTGCTTTGCCCGAGGCCGTCTATGATGCTACTGCTCTGTTCGGGGGCTGTTGAAGCAAACCATGGGGCAAAGATGGGCGAAGATTCGGCACTCCTCAGAGAATTACATAGTGAAACCACAGCCGCACTAGCTGACATTAAAGAAGACATAATGAGCATAAAAGCCCGGGTGAATGACAGAGCACCGGAAGTGTCTCCGAAATTGCTTTGTAATGCACGACACGAAACAATCTTCTCATGACAGGCCTCCCTGAAGAACAGGAGGGTTTTGTTGAATCGGAAGGCACTATAAAGGATTTCTCCAGTCATCTCGAAATACGCGCCAACAACATAAGCAACATCAAGCACACTGAAGACGTCAGAGCCGCTCAGGCGTTGATCGCCGAATAATCGTTAAATTTTTCAAATTTAAAATAAAAGCAGGTATTGTACGGAATGCTCACAAGCTGAACGACTTGAAGCCAGTTGCAGGATGGCTGAAGGAGGAATTTTCTCCAAAAATTCAGCTAGCTCGCAAGAAGTTGCATGATTTTGCCAAGATTAACCGGAACGAAAAGGAACACTCAAGCATATGCTTTAACAAATTAAATTTTCTAGGGCGCATCTTTATGTATGATGCAGCTACTAACTGTATAGTCCAAATGAAACACAATAAGCCAATGAAAGCTCCAACCGAACAAGCTTGGCCACAACCAGCTAAAACAACACTGAGCCAAAGAAAGATCAGCCTCAATAGCATTCGATTGTCTTTTCCCACCAGGCCACTGCAAATCTTTGGATGCATATAACTTTTCGCGTCTCTTGGCAAACATTCGCAGTATGCCAACTATAACTTGATGTTCTCAAATCGCTCATGTACACTTGTTCTGCAGATGTAACTTTAGGCACCAAAACTTGACCTTCGGATGGCATTCCTGCATGTGAAGTCTTATCCGCCGTCATTTTATATTGCTCGCAAAAATAGGGCTGATTATCCTGGGCGGCGCGGGGCGGCGCGGTAGCTCTAATAATAAAAGAGGAAGGTAGCCCAGCCGTCTTACCTATTTATTTATTTATTTACTTACTTATAGGCACTGTGAGCCTTTACAGGCTCATACAGGAGTGGGTCAGAAGACAAACAGAGTCTGGTAAAAGAACAGCATGAAATATAAAACATGGCACTAATTATTTTCGAGTAAAAATTACAAAAAACAGCCACAACAAAACCTGCAAAGTAAGAGGCTGAAGAAAAAAAAAACGTTAAGGATAACGCAGCTACCTATGGGAAGAAAAATGCTAGGTGTAACGTTAAGAGATCGGAAGCGGGCGGAGTGGGTGAGAGAACAAACGCGTGCTAATGACATCCTGGTCGAAATCAAGATGAAGAAGTGGGCTTGGGCAGGGCATGTAATGCGAAGGCAAGATAACCGCTGGTCCTCAAGGGTAACGGAGTGGATTCGAAGAGAAGGCGAGCGTAGCAGGGGGCGGCAGAAAGTTAGATGCGCGGATGAGATTAACAAGTTTGCGGGGATACAGTCGCCGCAACTGGCAAAGGGCAGGGTTAATTGGAGAGACATAGGAGAGGCATTTGCCCTGCAGTGGGCGTAGCCAGGCTGTTGATAATGATGAGCAAAGAAACAAAAGCAAGCAGAACGTGAGCGCGAAGAAGACAGTGCAAAATAGACGGCGATATAATGAAAGAGGCAACGGTAAACAGTTGATTCTACTGCGACCAAGAAACATTCAAATGCGCATATGCAAGGAACGAAAAATATTCATAGGTAGAGTTACTCACGAAAAAGTAAACTAATTTTAGTTTAATACAAACAAGCGGAGCATACACAATTTCTTCTGGCAGACGGTTCCATGGTTCAATGCGGAAGGAAAAAATTAATATTTAAATATGTCACACCGCGCAGAAAAAGGTCTGTTAGAGTAAGATGATTTGTTCGTCGGAAAGTTGGAAAGGTGGCATGATACACTTTGCATTACCTCTTTAATTTACGTTAGTTATATTATTTATTATTTTACTTCCTCATGCGAAATTAGAGCGCAGCTCATCAGCTGTTTCAGCTTTTCGATATATTTAGGCGAATAATTAGAGCACGACATGTATGTACAATTACAGACAACTTGTTATTTTAGAGCGCAGCTCTATGGCGCCCGTTTCTGCATATCGCGGCGTCGCCGTCGCCGTTGCCCTCGCCGCTTGGGCCTGTCAAAAGAATCCTTCCCTTCCCCCCAATCCTTCCCCTTCCCGAGAGGCATGGGAGGCAGCCCTGCTCAACTGCTCGGGGCTGGAGTCTCAAAGGGCTCTAGTCCAACGGGCGCGAGTAGCGGCCTCGTCCAGCGGGGTCCTGGACTAAGGACTCCACCTATGTAAAGGGCCATTTTTGGTCTGCAAACTCTCCTGTTGTTTATTAAAAAGTTTTCACCACCTGTCATTTGTGAACTGCAGTGGACACCTTAGTCGCACTTTAAGCTGCGATGCCAATGGAGCGGGAGCTTCGAAAGCAGATGGTAAAAATTCGTAAATTACTTTTTGAGGAAAGGAAATGGCGCAGTGTCTCACACATTGCGGTGGACACCTGAACCAGAGGGAAGGCGCATATCTGCGCTCATGGAACAGTGGACACCTGAACCAGGCTTTAAGCTAGGTTGCGGTAGTGGTGGTGGTGAAAATATTTTATTGAAACTGTTTAGGAGGTTGTAGCGGCGGGTGGAGCTCTCAGTCCGGAACCCCATTGGCGTAGGCTGCTGTCCGCGCTCTTTCGATTAGTTCTTTTAGACTCGTTTCGTCCGAGCGGGTCAGAGCTGCCTCCCACCCCTCCTGCGTTGGCTGGTTATTGACAGTGACCGCCTGATTTCGTTGGCAGGCCCATACCATATGGTACAGGTCCGCCTTCTCCCCGCAGAATTTGCAGTGTGAGTCAAATGACTCCGGGTCTATTGTGTGTAGTCGTCGTGGGCTGTTGTAAGTCTTGGTCTGTAGCTTCCGGATCTGTAGTTCCTCCCCTTTGTCCAGTGTCTTAGCCGGCGGAGGCTACACCCGACGGGATAATCTTAAGTGCTCAAGTATGTCGTTGTAAGTTAGTAGTGGGGTAGGAGGTTCCACGGCATCCGCAATGGGTGCCCGGGGGAGAAATGCTCGGGCTGAGGCATGTGCGCTCTCGTTCCCTCAGATGCCCTGGTGACCTGGTACCCATATTAAGTGTTTATGTGTGGGTTGGTAGCCACGGGTGTAGCTATCTTGAAGGATTTTAGATGCTAGTGGTGCGATCCTGCCCCTGAGGTAATGGCGTTACGCTGTTTGTGAACCTGTAAGGATATATTCCGAGCTAGTGTGTGTTGCAGCTAAAGCAATCGCCACTTCTCCCGCAGCCAGTATGTCCTGGCTAGCCAGTACTAGTCCGTTCATTGCTTTGTTTTGGTGCACTACCGCGACGGCCGTTATTCCCTGCTGGGGACCCGCAGCATCAACATAGAACACGCCCTCGCGCTCGCCGTAGTGCCTTTTCATAGCTTCGGCTCGTGCTTCTCGTCTTGACTGCTGAAAATTGGGGTGCATATTCCTGGGTACTGGAGCTGCCTTGAATTGTCCTCTCCATGAAGCTGGAATGTCGTTTTTAGAGTCTAGCTGTCGGGGGAAATTGATGTTTAAATCTGTGAGAACTTGTCGGCCAGTCCGACTAGTGGAAAGCCGTACTACATGCGCAGTGGGGTGTGCCTCCATTAGCTCGTCTATCGTGTTGTGCACTCCCAGTCGTAAGAGCCGGTCCGTCGATGTCGCAAGAGGGAGGCCCAGTGCCTTCTTGTAGGCTGTTCTGATTATGACGTCTAGGTACCTGATGTCATGCTTCTTGAGGCGGAGGTAGGGTGCTGCGTAGACGACGCGGCTTACGACGAAAGCGTGCACCAGACGCAGAGTATCTTCTTCTCGCATCCCTGATTTCCGCGTTGTTATCCTGGAGATCCACCTGGCGACTTGCTGGCTCACGAGCCGTAGTCTCTGGAGGGTGAGGAGGTTGTTGCCGTTGTTATTTATGTACAGACAGATCTTGAGGGTCTGAACTTCCTTGATGGACGAGTTGTCAATGCGGATGTTGATGGTGTCCTGATTGGTTGGTTGGTTGCGACTGAGTGAAGAATGAAAAGAAAAGTGCACGGGCCTGCCAACTGGCTCAAGCCAAGCCACCACCGCTGCCACGTGCAGATAAAAGAGAGTTGAAAGATAAGAGGAAAGAGAAAAAGAGAGAGGAAAGGTTATTGCGTTGACGAAAGACTATGAGCTCAGACTTTTCGGGAGAGCAGGTTAGTCCGCACGCCGGTGCATAATTTTGAACTATTGTTGCCGCTGTTTGTAGTTGTTCTTCAATCATTCCCATACTTCCCGTGGTTCTCCAGATGGTTATATCATCAGCGTACAGGGCGTGGCGTATGCCCTGTACCTGATTGAGAAGGGGTGGGAGATTTAGGAGTGCAATGTTGAAGAGAAGTGGGGATAGTACTGCCCCTTGCGGAGTGCCTCTCGTGCCCATCTTCACTTGCGTTGTTTGTTTTGTTTTGGACGAAGTGCATCCTTGTGGAATCGCTTTCTATCCGTCTCCAGTGTTTTTTAGTGTATTTTGTGTGTGTATTGCGGGGACGCCGCCCCCGTCATACGGCGATGGATGTGGATCCTCCTGGGCATCCGACCAGACTGCCGGCTCCTTCCTCGAGTTCTTCGAGGAAGCGTTGCAGCCTTCCCAGTGACCCCGACAGCGAGGATACCATAGAGTACTTCAGCGAGGACAGTACCGAAGGTGAATTTGAGACATACCTGAGCCGCAGGACCAAAAGAAGACTATTAAGAGCCAGCTCCTCATCGAGCCAGTCCACGGTGAAGACAACTGGCCAAGCATCGAAGCATACTATTCTCATCCTGCCTGCGCATCGATCCCACAACATGAGGCGGCTTAACAGGCAAGCTGTCTCAATGCAACTTGAGGCCCTTGTGCCGAACGAAATTAAAGACGTTCGCGTGAACTCGCGCAAAAACGTTGTTGCTGTTGACGTCCATCATGCGCCAGCACTCGAATCACTGCGGGCCATCACTGAACTCGGAGGCATGTCGGTCCGTACAGTTATCCCGCTCGGCGAGGACGTTTCTTCTGGCGTCATCTATGACGTCGATGAGACGATCACGCAAGAAGATCTGCCCATACTTGTGAAGCCAGGAAACGAAGGCACCGTGATTCTCCGAGTCTCACGTCTTGGGAAATCTCGCTGTGTCAAGATTGTCTTCAAAGGTGACAGCCTTCCGTCACATGTGAAGGTAGGCCTTTTTCGTCACGCTGTACGGCCATTCATACCAAAGCCCCTACAATGCACCAATTGTATGAAACTGGGCCATGTTAGCGGAGTCTGCGGCAACGCGAGTGTGTGTTCCCGGTGTGCCGAGCCTCATGATTCTGAGACATGCACAGCACAAATTCTCAGGTGTTCAAACTGCAACGGTCCCCATGACGCCTCATCTAGAGACTGCCGCGCTTCATATTATTCATATGAAGCGGCGACTTAAACGTCTTAGGCGACATCACTCCTCATCTTCTCAGTGTTTGCAGAAATTAAAACGTGAATTAGCGCAGGCACTGTCTACATCCAAATCCCATTACTTTAAGGTCACCCTTCCTTCTTTCATAAGAACTGATCCGCGCAAATTTTGGCGATACCTTGGTCAACAAAAGGAAGCCTTCAAAGAAATTAGAACTGAGGATGGGAACCTCGTCACTGATATAAAGGAAATAGCTGAACTATTTAACAGGTACTTTCAAAGTGTTTTCGGGAGACCTTCAGATACGGTTGTTGATGCACCCAAACAATCCTTCGATCCTAACGAAGTTCCCGTTATTTCTACAGAAGGGGTTCTCTCTTTGCTGCGTAAAATAAATATTCGGAAGAGCCATGGTCTAGACGACATTCCAAATGCCTTTTTAAAGCGTTACGCGCTCCAGATCTCGGAGCATTTGGCTAAACTATTCACTTTATCTTTACAAACCAGTGAGTAGCCAGAAGATTGGAAGAAGGCTCGTGTTGTGCCGATTCATAAAAAAGGTGACAAGTTACTCGTGACTAATTACCGACCGGTCTCAATTATCTCTACATCCTGTAAGCTTCTAGAGCACATCGTGGCCCACTTTATAATTGACTTTTTAAATGAAAGAAACATTCTGTCACCTTTTCAGCACGGATTCAGGAAGGGAATGTCGACCATCACTCAACTAGTTACTACTATTGATGATTTTCTTAGAGTGCTGGACAACTCGGGACAGATCGATGTTCTTTTTTTGGATATGGCGAAAGCTTTTGATAAGGTACCACATGCAAAGCTCCTTTATAAACTGCAGTTACTTGGTATTCCGTTGTATCTTATTGAATGGGTCAAAGCTTACTTAAGCGGTAGAACTCAGTGTGTTGATGTGAATGGTACTCTTTCTGAATCGCTTCCTGTTACTTCCGGTGTTCCTCAGGGCAGTGTGTTAGGACCTTTGTTGTTTTTAATATATATAAATGATTTAATAGACACCATTCCTCCGTCTGTGTCAATAAGGTTGTTCGCGGATGACTGCGCTGTATAGAAATAAATAACCTCAATTGCAGATCATCAATTGCTTCAAGATTCTTTGCTTAAAATATGTCACTGGTGTGAAGAATGGGACATGGATTTAAACATTGATAAGAGTGCGCTTCTCCGAGTTACGAGAAAAAAAATGTTAGTAATTACCAATATTGCCTTCACCACAGTCACATCCGAGAGGTCTCACAGTACAAGTATCTAGGAATTACTCTTAACAACCGATTAACCTGGGGTACTCATATTTCTGAGATCTGTTCAGCCGCTTTTTCTCAGCTGTGTTTCTTGAGACGCAAATTAAAACACACTCCTAGAGGTATTAAGCTTCTGGCTTACAAAACTTGTGTCAGGTCCAAACTTGAGTACTCTTCTGAAATTTGGGACCCGCACACCAAGAAACATATTTATCAACTAGAGCTCATCCCAAGAAAGGCAGTACGTTTCATTTTTAATAAATATAGAAGGTCTGACTCCCCAACACAGCTCATGAAAGACAATAGCATTCCACTGCTTCGTACACGCAGAAAACTTAACCGTATTTCTTTCCTTCATAAAATTATCTCAGGCAAGCTTAACATTTCTGCCCCTTCATTCATCAAGCATTCCACTGCTCGAAGGACCCGCCATACAAGGGAGCACTCCTTACAGCCTCTTTTTGCTAAAACGAACTCATTTAAGCACAGTTTCTTCCCTCAAACAATAGCAGATTGGAACGCACTCCCTGAATCGATTTTTAACTCTCCTGACGTAGAACAGGCACTAAAAACATTTTTGCTTCAGTAAAAAGGAAGTGACTCTCCTGTATTCAATTTTAAGCATCTATTTCTCTTTATCGTTGCTATTTTCATCTTTTAAGTTCCATTTTTGCTGTGTGTCACACGAAATGTTTTCACGTGGTGTTGTAATTTGTGTTATTTTATGCCCCTCCTGCTTGGGCCAACGCTGGCCTGCAGTATTTTGAAATAAATAAATAAATAAATAAAAGAAGAGCGTGCTGTTCTAAGACAAATGGTCCGAGACAACTCGACGCACCGCGAAGCCGCCGCGATCGTTCGCAAGAGACGTGCCCGACGCAAGAGGAAATCCAGACAGGCTACTGCCAATGGCAGCCGCAACGACGCGCTGTTGGCGCCTCCTGCTCACCCTCCTCCACCTCCTGTTCCTCCTCGCCCCAGTGTGCTCCGTCCGCCCTCTGTGGACAAGGGTGGCCAGATGTCATCAGGTTCCGATCCTTGGCCAGCGCTTCCGCCATTATGTCCTCCTGAGGCCCCTCCACGTAAGCTCCCATCGCTGAGCACGTCGGCCGCTGCAGACGGGCTCCCGGAGCAAGACCGCCAAACCCTTGTGATTTTAAAGACCGTGGTCACCGCAATTCGGCCTCTCCTACAGGCTCTGCAATCCCCAACTGCTCGAAGCGTTTTACTAGTGCTGGACTCCCTGGGTTCAGCACTTCAAGGACTTTAATCCATAATGGCCCACCTTTCGTGAGGAAGTCAGAGGCGCCACGATCTTCCAATGGAACGCAAGAGGTCTGAGGTCGCGAATGTCAAGTCTTCGTCCTTACGTATTCACTAACTACTTCCCGATATTGGTAATCTGCGAGCCCAAATTATCAGAAGCAATCAGGCTCTCCGGGTACGAGTCTTTTTTCGCCCCTACATGCGGGGAGCGCAGCCAAGTCTTGGTATACCTCCGCACTGACATGACGTATGTTTGCTGCCCAGTTCCACCTCACAATGACAATCAATACGCGTGTTTCTTAATCAAGACAAAAACGCTAGAATTCACACTGATTGCAGCATATGTGTCACCCTCCTCTCAATTAGACTGCGAAAGGCTGAAGGCCATCATTGAAGACACCCGTGCTCCTTGGATCATTACTGGCGATTTTAACGCCGACCATTTGCTATGGGGAAGCACCAGGATTAACGCCAAAGGAAGGCATCTGGCGTTATTTGCTTCCGACAATGATCTATGTTATGAATGACGGCAGTCCTACATACCTGCGCGGCTGTCACTACAGCAGCTGCCTGGACCTGACATTAGTTTCAAGGTCGTTGCACCGGAGTGTTCGCTGGTTTTGTGATGTGGAGACCCATGGAAGTGACCACATTCCTACCTACCTCAAAATAAACGGCCTTGGTGCGTCCACCCCAGCCCAACTCGCGCGAATCGACTGGGCAGTATTTCGAAAACATATGGAGGAGACGAGCAAAGAAGCCCTCACTGGCAGGCTGGAGCATACTATAGCTAATGCTATGAACGTTGCGAGAAGTCACATCACGTCCTCAAGAATACGCAGTGATTTCGATATTGAACTAGAACGTCTGCGTGCTCTTCGGCGGCGAGCAGAAAAGCGATACAGACGAACCAAGTCCTTAAATGATCTACGGGAGGCGAGACGTACGCAGAAAAAAATCAAACGAAGATTGGATCAGCTGGCGAACAAGCGCTGGAGGTCCTTTTGTCAGCACTTGGATCCTCGCAAGCCCATGTCCCTCATATGGCGTACTGTGCGGGGCCTCCGTACGCTTCCGCAACAAAGACAACCATTCAATGCGTTGGCTGTCTATCAAGATCGACAGCAGTCTGAGGTAGCAACGGACTACTGCAGGAAAATTGCTGGTGTACCAACTGCTTCGAGTTCCCGGCGTGCTCCTCCTGCCTCACGGGTCTCAGCCATGGATGTCCTTTTTTCTCGCGAGGAACTCGACGCTGCTCTTGCAGGATGTCGGCGTTCGTCTTCACCAGGGCCAGATGGAATCACATATGCTGCGCTGTCCCACCTTGGCCACGATGCGCGAGAAGAGCTCCTCAAACGTTACAACGACTCTTGGCTCGACGGTGCTGTTCCTCAAGAATGGAAATCGAGTCGATTGATACCCCTACTAAAACCAGAGAAATCTCCACTCGAGCTCTCATCGTATAGGCCAATAGCTTTGGCCAGTTGCGTAGGAAAGGTCATGGAGAAAATGATTTTGTCGCCCCTTGAGTGGTACCTCGAACACTACAAAATATACCCCGACGCTATGGCCGGCTTCAGGCGGGGTCGCTGTTCTATTGACAACGTCGTTGACCTCGTATCCACGGTTCAACAACAGAAGCACTTGAAACGTTTGCCAGTGGCACTCTTTCTGGATGTCAAAGGTGCCTACGACAACGTGACCCATGAGGCCATCCTTGATGCGCTGGAAACTGTGGGCATCGGTGGTCGGATGTTTGCATGGATAGAGAGCTATCTGTCCAAAAGATCATTTTTTATCCAATGTGATGATGGCCCGACGACTGCGCATTACACCTACCGTGGCGTGCCCCAGGGCGGTGTCCTTAGCCCTACATTGTTTAATCTGACTCTCATCGCCCTCCCTGAGAACCTCCCCAACACCGTCCAGGTGTGTATGTACGCCGATGATATCTGCATTTGGGCCTCCTCTGTGACGCGTCCCCAGGTGCGGGCAAGACTTCAGCGGGCAGCATCAATCACTTCTTCCTATCTCCAGAAGAAAGGTCTCAGCGTTTCACCGGAAAAGTGCGCGCTAGTGGCATTTACACGTAAATGTATGACTCCATATCCGGTACGCATCGACGGTCAAGTCATTTCTTACAGCAAATCTCATCGTTTCCTAGGAATCCTGATCGACCGCAATTTATCATGGAGCCCGCATTGCACTGTACTGAAAAAAAAGCTAACATCTATCGCTGATTTACTTCGATTTCTGGGAGGAAAATCATGGGGCTCGTCGGTCCAGTCAATGCTGGAGTTGTACAGAGCTCTATTTGTGGGATGCTTGCGGTACAGTACACCTGTACTCTCAAACACGTGCAAAACTAACATGCGTGCCCTCCAGTCAGTGCAGGGTCAGATTCGCACATGCCTAGGTCTCCCTCGGAGCGCATCAACACTGGGTAGCATTGCACTCGCCAAAGACCACCCGATCTCTACTTATATTGTCCTAGACTGCTTGCGAATGCACATACGTCATATCTCAAGGATTCCACAGCATCACCTTGCGCCCTTGCCACTGCAGAGACCACATTCTGCATTTGCGAAGGTGATAACGACGCAACAGTCGTCGATCCCACAACAGTTCACCCCGGCAGCACTACCTCCCTCTCCTTTGTGGTGTACGCGGCCCCCATGTGTGCGCCTTGCTATTCCGGGGATAGCGAAGAAGTCAAATTTATCGACGCCAGCCATTAAGCAACTCACACTGTCCATGCTCCACATCGAATACTGGGACCGTACTCACGTCTATACGGATGGATCAGTAACCTCTACTAGTTCTGCTTGCGCTGTGGTCGTTCCTGCGCGACAGACTCAAATTCACCAACAAATTTCGCATCGGACTACCTCTACTGGAGCAGAGTTGGCCGCACTTCTTGCGGCGGTACAGTATATCTCACAACAATCACCTAAAAAATGGGCTGTTTTCTGTGATTCAAAAGCTGCCCTACAATGTCTTCAATCTGCCTTGAGACATAGCGACCATGAGCAACTTATAGCGGAGATACGATATCTGCATCACCAGGCAATCAAACAAGACCATGAAATCATCTTCCAGTGGGTACCAGGCCATAGCGGCATTGTTGGTAACGCCTTAGCTGACGATGCTGCTCGATCGGCTCACGAGACAACCAACACTGTCCGCATACCACTGACAAGAGCTGACGCAGCAAGGCACTTTCAACTGCTCGCCCGAAACCTGACTGTAACGTCGTGGTCTGCCCCTGGAGGTTGGACACCCCGCTCGCATCACTTCAACCTCTTGCTCCAACATCATATACCATTCGGCCTCCCCCGCAGTGATACTACGCTGTTGTGCCGCCTGTGGCTGGGAGTGGCGTTCACAAACGCCTATTCCCATCTCATCTCAATGGCTGACTCTCCTGCGTGTGGCCAGTGTGGTTGTGACAAGACGATCAGCCACCTCCTCTGTGACTGCCCTCGTTTTGAGCGAGAGCGCGGTTGCCTAGTTGCTTCTCTGCTCCGCTTGGACTCGCGTCCTTTAACAGAGTCTAACGTTCTGGGGCCTTGGACGCAACCTTCCAGACAACGGAAAGCGGTGAAAGCGCTCCTGAATTTCCTAAGGGACTCAGGGTTGCATTCCCGCCTATAATCTAAGTTTTCTGTGCGCGCCCTCTCTCCCTGTGACATAGTGGTCGATGGACACTTGACAGACTCATTTCTTTGCCGCTCTTTTTCCTTTTTTCCCCTTTGTTCCCCTCCCCAAGTGTAGGGTAGCCAACTGGGCATCGTCTGGTTAACCTCCCTGCCTTTCCGTCCTTTTCTCTCTCTCTTTTTGTTTTGTGCCGGTGCTGATATTTACGGCTCTGTCCATAAGGAAATCGCAGATGTATGCGTAAACTCGCTGGCCTCAGTTCGTGCTGTGGAGGTTGTTTAGGATCGTGGAGTGCTTGACGTTGTCAAACGCTCCTTTGAGGTCGAGAGTTAGAAGCGCTCGGTCCCTGTTTCTGTGTGCGGGTCAGTGACTTCGCGTTTGAGTGCAGAAGCGCATCATGGGTGGACAAGTGTGCCCTGAATGCAAACATCGTGTGTGGCAGTAGCTCATTGTCCTCAAGATAATTGGAGAGACGCGCGTGGACTGCCTTTCCCATGAGTTTGCCTGCGCACGACGTGAGGGATATGGGGCGCAGGTTTTCGATGCTGATTTTCTTGCCGGATTTGGGGATAAAGTGTATATTGGCCGTTTTCCATGCTTGTGGAATGGTGCCAGTACGCCAACATTCGTTTATGTAATCCGTGAGTTGCTGCAGAGCCTCCGTGCCGAGGTTGGCCAGAAGACCGACCGTAATTTTGTCTTGTCCTGGGGCTGTGCCTCGGCGCATATCTGCTAGTGCTGCAATGATTTCCTCTAAAGTGAAGTCTCTACCTAGGTCTTCGTTCGGTTCTCACGGTACTCCTTATTGTAGGGTTCTGGGTCTCTCGCGGTGCAGATATACCGACGCGTGAGTTCATCCACGAGTTCGTGATCCGTGCCTTGAAAGCTGTGTAGGGCTCGATGCAAATTTCTGTTTTGTTCACTCTTCGCTTTTGGAGGGTCAATTGGGCATCTCAGAAGGTTCCATGTAGCCTTGGTGTCTAGGCGCCCTTTGAGTGATTCGCACTTAGTTAGCCAATTGGTGCGAGCGAGGTCCCAGGCGTATTGGTCTGCTTGAATAGTAAGCTTGGCTATTCGAAGTCTTAGTTTTCGATTGTGTCTTTGTTTTTTCCACCCTTTTATAAGACTACGTCTTGCTTCCTAAAAGTGTAGGAGGTGGTTGTCAACAGCTGGGTGGTCCTCCGTGGTGGCGAGGGACTTTGTGAGCTTTTGTTTAAGGTCGAGAATGGAAGCCGCCCAATCTACGTAGCTGTTCCAATGTAGCTAGTTTGGTGTCCTTCCTGAATGTCTCCCAGTCTGTAACTCTGGCTTGCCCTCGTGGTTTGCTGTGCTTGTTGCTTTCGAAGGTTGTCTGCAGCACGCTGCCTAGGGTCTCTCCCGTATTGAGCCACTCATAGTTGCGGGCATTGCTGCGGGTCAGTAAGTAGGGTCAGGGCCATGTAAGCGATGGCGGATGCTAGTTTTCTGCCTTTCGCATCTACCCTGGGGACTCCCCATAGGGGGCTAGAAGCATTAAAGTCACCAACTATAGCTAGGGGAGCTTTTTGGGCTTCTCTTAGAGCTTTAAGAAAGATCACGTCAAATGCTACGCGGTGCTGTTTGGGGCGACTATATATATTGAGTATACAGGTGCCCTAGTTGTTTCTGCTCTGTGGCAGTATTTTTATGAAGGTATATTCAATGTCTTTGAAGTCAAGAGTTTGACGGAAGCCCGTCTGGTCGGGATGGGACATGACGAAAAATGAAAGGCACCGACCAAAAAAGAAAGATGGAATGACGTTTCGGCTCCCACACGGGAGCCTTGTTTACAATGAGGCGAAACGGGCAACCGTTGCGTGGGGAACCGTTGCGTGGTGCTCTTGCCGACGAGTGGAGAGATGACTCTGTGCAAAACGTTTTTGCACAGAGTCATCTCTCCACTCGTCGGCTAGAGCTCCACGCACATACGAAAAAGCTACGAAGGTCCGCAACATTGAAATCGACACCGGGGTGATCATGGTGTCGTTCGATGTCAAGTCCCGGTTTACAAGCGTGCCGATAGACCTTGCCGTGGATGTCTGCACCTCCGCCCTCGAAACTGACCACACACTTGCAGAAAGGTCTCCCTTCGAAGTGCAGGATTTGGCTCCACTACTTCGCTTCTGCCTCTCAAACACTTACTTCACTTTTGAGCAAGTGCCACACAAGCAGGTTCACGGAGCGGCAATGGGGGCATTGATTTCCGTCACGGTGGCCAATTTGACAATGGAGTACCTCGAGACTCGGGCACTAGCATCGTTCACGCATGCCCCCAAGGTTTTTCTGAGATACGTGGACGATTGCTTTTGTATCTTGAAGAAAGGTTCACTGGACGCTTTTAGTCTACACCTTAACAGTATGGAATCAGCAATACAGTTTACCGTTGAAGGAGAAGTCGACGGCCGCCTCCCATTCCTGGGTGTACTGGTCTCCAGTGAATCTTCAGGACTAATGTAAAGGGTCGGTAGTGTACGCGGGGTCATTGGAACGCGGCTGGGGGCGCTCAAAGCGGAGCGTCTCCTTTCTCGGAACGCGGCCGCTTGCGAACGCGCCGGGAAATTCGGGTGTCCCCCCGCCCCGCGGTACCGATTCGCGCACGTGCTGGCACGAATGTGTATTTGTGTATTTATTTTGTGGTGGAGAGGGTTCTTCACCTTACGGGAGCTGGAGGGCTGGTCAGGCTCTCCCTAAACCAATCATGTGAACATTGTAACATGATTGGAAGCCACGAAATGTAGGCCGAGCCTTTAGGGCTTTAAAACCGGGCCCCGGAGCTGGAAGCGGGCTTCTGCGCTAAGGTGAGATGCTACGCATCTTCGGCAACGCCGAGTAGGGGCCTCCCCTAGTATTAGCCAGATCCACCTTTTTTGTTGTTTGTCCTTTGCTGTTTAATGTAATTCCAGCACCTAAACTTGTATATGCTTCTGCTGTAAATATCTGTACATAAAAGTTCAAGTATTCGCCTTATCCCCTGCGTCTCAACTGAACACAAGACCGTCTCTGACGGGGCACCCCTGGTGCGAAGAGCTTCAGTCATCCAGTTGGAACCAACCGTCTCCGATGGGGCACCCCAGGTGCAAGGAGAGACGGAAGAACCTGTGGAACTTTACTGGCGCAGTCGACGAGGATCCTGCGGCCATCGGAAGACGGCGCAGGAAGAAGACTTGAAGGCAGGGAGAAAGGCAACGATCAGGCAACAGCAGCGTTCGAGAAAGGACCTGCGGAGAGACAGCGGCAAGAACGCAAGGACCACGGCAGTAGTCCAGCGACGCGGGACGGCATACGGTCCAGAAAAGCAGCGCGTCGATAACTTGACGGTCACCGGCGGCGGACCAGCGGCGTGCGACAGCTCATCGCAGCGTCCGGGGAAAGTGGCGGTGGACTCCGACGCCAAGGAGCGGGCAATGCGGATCGACGCATCGAAACCGTGAGTTTCCTTGGTCGCATTGTTCACGTCCCTGTGTTCGAGCCGGTAGGACAGTTGAGGAGTACAGACGGCGGTATGGAGGGCTATCCATGCCGGCCCTCACTCGGTGTGAGGTACCAGGTTGAGTTAGCGAAGGCGCGCTTAGCGGACCTTCAGGCTCAACTCGCGAAAGGGAATGGCGGAAAGGCGCTGCTTCGTGAGGAAGAACCTCAGGAGGTTAAGTATGTCTTGAAGGTAATCGAAGCCAGACGCCAGCAGGTAGAGCTCGAGATTTCTAAGATCAAGGAGTCTAGGAGAGCTAGCCAACTAGCCAGGGAGAACTGCTCCGAGTCCCGAGCAGAGAGGTCGCCAGTGCTGGAAGGCACAGGCGACCAGTTTGTTAGGAAAAGAAAACAGCCAGAGAGAAGTAAAAAGAGAGCCAGCTTTCCGCGAAACTGGAATCTCTCGTGAAGAAAGTATCCTGACGGAACGCAGCGTCGCGGTGTTAGAGGCGGTGAACGCGCACTCCGACGATCCAGCTGTGCAAGTTAGCTCTGCCCCAAATGACACCAGGGACGCGGACGCGAGTTCAGGATTGTTGGAAGTGAGTCTCAGAATTCCAAAAACTCGGTCTCAGACAAGCTGCGAAAAAGAGCAGTCGGTTCAGCGTGAAACGACCAGCGACGACAGACGTCAGACTGGCGAGCTAGGGATAGGAGGAGGTCAAACGTTGCCGCAACGGCACACTGTGCCAGGCATGTGGCATGAAGCGCCACGTAGCACTATTGATGGCAAAGTCCTTTCATTTGAGGAGAGGGAAATTCGTGGCGACTTGCCACAAGGCAAATTAGGATTAAGTGGCTGCGAAAGAGCGCAGGTAGCCTCAGAGTTATATGATGCCACGAAATCGGCAAGCGCCTATAATACAGGGAGCGTAAATTTCATTGCATGCCCGTGCAGGAACGGGGCAAATGGCTCCAAGCGAGGCGAAGCAACAGGAGGCAGGGGCGTGGCTTTCAAATTGAAAGTCGGTTCGAGGAACAGTACGCTCCGGGCTGCGGTATGTCAAATTAGATGTAGCAAAGCCGGCCGCACTGTTATAGTTAGACTGGACAAGGCTAATGTTCCTTACGCAGTACGCTGTTCGTACTGGTGCGCCGGAGAGAGCGTTCCCTTAGGGGCATCGCATGGTCAAAGATTTGGACTTATCGAGGATCAGGACGTTGTTTTCGATCCTGGAGGGCAGCATTTTTGAATTCTTGCCCTGCTGTGGCACCAGCCTAATGAGCCGAGTGGCAGTTAGGCGTTGTGTTGAGACGCGTAGTGGCTCGAACGCACACAAGGACGCTCGGTGCGACTAAGGAGGCTCACGTGGCCACTTACGGACGTCGTGCGAGTGCTACTGAACGCTCAAGTTGCGAGTGTCTGTGTGTGTGCGTGTGCTCGTTCGCGAGCAGGACGAGGCTGTCTACTTGGTGGTGGTGAACTGGGTGCAACCCACCAACTTGGACGCTGTGTTACGGCGCACGGCAGGCATGCCACTGTGTGTATTTAAGTGTGCATTTTGCGTAATGTTGTGTTGGTGCCCGTCTGCATTTTTTTGTTTTTGGTTTTGTCGCTGCCAGTACTTGTGTAGCTGCGGTATGTCACCCACAGGGTGGTTTTGTGACCCGTACCGATCCCTTCTTTTTATAATTCTAAAAGTGGCATTTGAGCCCTTTGTAGAATCTTGGGGGGGCGTGTAAAGGGTCGGTAGTGTACGCGGGGTCATTGGAACGCGGCTGGGGGCGCTCAAAGCGGAGCGTCTCCTTTCTCGGAACGCGGCCGCTTGCGAACGCGCCGGGAAATTCGGGTGTCCCCCCGCCCCGCGGTACCGATTCGCGCACGTGCTGGCACGAATGTGTATTTGTGTATTTATTTTGTGGTGGAGAGGGTTCTTCACCTTACGGGAGCTGGAGGGCTGGTCAGGCTCTCCCTAAACCAATCATGTGAACATTGTAACATGATTGGAAGCCACGAAATGTAGGCCGGGCCTTTAGGGCTTTAAAACCGGGCCCCGGAGCTGGAAGCGGGCTTCTGCGCTAAACTGAGACGCTACGCATCTTCGGCAACGCCGAGTAGGGGCCTCCCCTAGTATTAGCCAGATCCACCTTTTTTGTTGTTTGTCCTTTGCTGTTTAATGTAATTCCAGCACCTAAACTTGTATATGCTTCTGCTGTAAATATCTGTACATAAAAGTTCAAGTATTCGCCTTATCCCCTGCGTCTCAACTGAACACAAGACCGTCTCTGACGGGGCACCCCTGGTGCGAAGAGCCTCAGTCATCCAGTTGGAACCAACCGTCTCCGACGGGGCACCCCAGATGCAAGGAGAGTAGAAGAACCTGAAATTTACTACTAACCTTCAACGTCTACAGAAAACCAATACACACCGGCCACTACCTTCATTTTGTTTCCGTTCACCCTGTTTCCCAAAAGCGTTCCCTGGTTGCTTCGCTCCTCCGTCGAAACGAAAGATTATGCACAAAAACTGAAGACAAGTCTGCTGACACCTTGCAGATACGCCATGATTTGTTTGCTTGCGGCTACCCTGGACATTTTATTGACTCGGTGGAACGACAGCTTGCACGTCCCGCGCTGCATCGGACCCCAGGTACCCAAAAGCGGGCGTCGATTCCTTATGTTCCAGGAGTTAGTGAAACGTTGGCGCGCATACTCCGTCGCTACGATGCGCAGACTGCACATGTGCCAGCCCGCAAGCCCAGGGGATATTTGGTGCCAGTGAAGGACCCACTCAGAAAGGAAAAATTCCCGGGCGTCGTATACGCAATCCCATGTGCCGACTGCGCAGCCGTGTACATTGGCGAGTCAGGGGATTTTGAAAGAAGATTGCGCGAGCACCAGAATGACGTGAGGAACCGGCGGGTGGCTTCGAACGCGCTAGCCGAACATTCGGTATCTGCCGAGCACAAAATTGACTGGACACAGGCACGTGTGGTAGCGAAAGAGAGGAACAGAGCATTACGGCTCTATCTTGAGTCGCTGATCATTCAGACAACAGCAAATACGCTGAACCGTAATCATGGTAATCTGCCCCCTGTATACACAAGATGTCTGGGTTCTGTGATACGCCCTATATAAGGCAACGGTTCCCCGTTTCGCCTCATTGTGAACAAGGCTCCCGTGTGGGAGCCGAAACGTCATTCCATCTTTCTTTTTTGGTCGGTGCCTTTCATTTTTCGTCTTATATTCAATGTCGCTGTTTAGATTAAGGTCTACAGTGGTTGCCGTGCATTATTTATGGACCATGTTCACTTCTTGCTAGGCTATTGACAGATGTGCGCTGCATGCGTAGGCATTGACAACGTTGTACCAGAAACGCGGCGCTGAAGCCATAGGCTGTCGGCGTTCATTACGTTAATTGGCTTTGGCGTTGACAACGTTTTACACTACGATCATTTTAAGGAAAGGAATTGGGCATAACTGGTTCCCTGGGTCAGTGGACCATGAATCGCGATTATAGGTACGTGGTGTGATGGGAGAGATTTGTGAGCTCTATGCGTTAGGGCTGACAACGGTGACCGAACTCTCCCGATCAACCATTAACTGTTGGTGGTGGTGAAAACATATATTAAGATGAACAGGAGGTATGTTTAGATCAGCCCGTAAGGGACCGATCCTCACAAACACTAGGTGGAGGTCCCTAGTATGGGACCCCAGTGGCGGTTGCCGCCGCCCGGGCGCGCCCGACTAATTGTTGGGCCTGTAAGTCGTGGCAGCCGAGCAGGGTCGCCTCCCAGTCCTCCCGGGTTGGGTTCGGGATGGGGGGAATGGCCGGGTTGGAGGGGCAGGCCCACACCATATGATAGGTGTCAGAAGACACTTCACTACAGTGTAGGCAGCTGCCGCTAAAGGAGGGCGGAATCCGAACATGGTGCTCGTAAAAACATGCTTGTGTTCAATATATGCCGATAACCTATCCCGCACCATCGTCTCCATTAGTTTGCCCACACAAGAGGTGAGAGAGATGGGGCGAAGGTTATCTGTGTCAATTGGTTTGCCTGCTTTAGGAATAAATTGGCAGGGGGGTGTCCCCGCGCCAAATTGCATTGATGTAGTCGAGGAGGGACTGGTATGCCAAGTCGGGCAGGTTCGTCAAAAGCTTGACGGTAACCTTATCCCTTCCTGGCGCAGTGCTTCCTTTCATTTTGGCAAGAGCCGCCCGCAGATCATAGAGCTGGAAAGGTTGATCCAGCTCCGCGTTGTCCTTGCCTGCATAAGAATACGCAAATCCACGGGGGTCTTGGGCTGTAGACAGATACTGGTCCCGAAGTTTCTGTGCCAGTTGAGTTGTGTTGCCAGGGAAAGCGTGAATGGCTCGCTGCAAATGTTTTTGTGTTTCGGTTCGTGTTTGGGTTGGGTCGAGTAGGCCTCTAAAGAGACGCCACGTGTTGCGGCTGGACATTTGTCGCGCGGCCGTGTTACATCTATCCACCCAGTTGGAGTCGGCGAGTTGGACCGCGTACTCAGCCGCTTTCTGGGTAAGCTCGGCAATTCGAGCTTTAAGCTTTCTGTTATGTTTTTGGCGTCGCCAACGGCGGACGAGGCTGCGACGGGCTTCCCAGAGGTTATGGGGGTCTATTCTTGTAGTAACGCTCAAAGGGCTAGAAGCAGTTGTCGCTCTCTAGCACCAGCGTGCCAGCCCTAGCAGTCAGAGCTGTGACCCCCAACCCGCGGTGCGGTGAGTCGCAACCACGGCGGGTTCGGGCCAGAGGGGACAAACACGAGTATGCTACTCGGAGGAGCGTTTATTGCTCCCGAGCAATACAGTGCAGCAGCAACAATACAACCGCCGTAACGAGCGAGGATGTTCCGCTCGCGTACGGGGGTGGAAAACACAAAGGGCAGAACGCACGCAAAAATGTGGGGGAAGTAGGTTCCGCTCACCTCGCGTGGTTCCTCGCTCACGGCCCGCGGCGGTCAAGTCACACACGGTGGCCGGGCGATAAGGGCAGCGGTCTCCGTGGCAGATCTCCGATCCGTGCGTGTGCACGGCTCCCGCCAGAAGACGAGCGAGCCTCGGGAGAATCGCACCTTCTTCCCGGGCTGTGGAGAGGAGGTCTCTCCGTTGTGAAAGGAGAAAGAGGGAAAGTCCCTGCAGCGGCGTCGCGAGAAAGGAAGCGGGGGCGGCGTGAGTGCCCTCCCTCGCAAACCTTCCGAACGGCGCGCGCATAGCATCGCGTGATAATTACGCGCGGCCGTTACAATGGGGCAGGGGATTCATGTGTATCCCCACAAGGTGTAGAAGGTGGTTATCCACGTCCGTGAATGCCTCTGAGAGCTGGATCTGAGTTTCATGCGAGAAAAGGTGTTCCAGCAGCTCTTGGGACCATGCTGGGTAGCCTTGCTCGGAAATGGGTGTGTTATCAAGTGAGTGAAAATTTTGCGTGAATTTCGTCCAATCTGGGATACGGGCTTGTGTTCTGGGACGATTGAGGGGGCGTGTGCTTACTGTAGTGTTAAGGATGCAGTGGTCGCTACCGAGGGTCTCCTCGGTGTTGAGCCAGTCTGCGTGTCGTATGTTGCGAGTGAAGGTTAAGTCCGGACACGTATCCCGCGTCACAGAATTTCCTAGCCGGGTTGGGTGGACAGGGTCCGTGTGGAGGGTGAGGCCCAACGTGCACGCAAGCTCCGCCAGCTTACGGCCGGCGACTCCTCTTTGCGGAACCCCCACAGCTGACTGGGAGCGTTAAAGTCGCCCACAATCAGCAGGGGATCGCGGCCCGCTACTCTTAGCTCGCGGCTAAAGAGGTCCGCAAAAGTCACTCGCGTTAGTTTGGGAGAGCAGTACACGTTGAGTATATGTAATGGTGGGTCGCTGCGGCGGACTGGTAGGAGGGTCACCATTACATAAGAGTACTCTAGTTGTAGGTCGAGATCCACTAGGTTGGCTGTGTAGTCTTTGTGAACGAGAAGACAAGACGCGGGATTTTGTTGGAACGTCGTGTAATTTGAAATTGTGGCGCCCAGGCCTGGCTCTTGGAGGGCAACCACGGCTGGTAAGGACTCGAAAGTTTCAAGGTAGAGGCGGAAATTGTGCCGCTTAGTGCGGTCCTTAAAGCGTCTACAGTTCCACCGTGTTATTGAAGTTGACATGGCCGAATTGGAGATGGCGGAACTCCTTTGGTTAAGGTGTTTTGCCATGATTTAAAATTCTTGGGGGGGAGGAGGAGGGATTGGCTGCCTTAGAGCCAGCTACTTGCGTCATCAAGGGGGTGATGACGGAAGGAGCGGGGCAGCTGTCCTCATTGTCCGAATCAATAATCAGACGGTCGAATTTTGAAGGGCGGGATACGTCCCTAATGGGCCACGTCTGACGGAGGAGGCGGGGGTTGTCTGAGATGTGTTTTGAGACCACCGCGGGGCACGGCAGATTAGACCTTTGTCAAGGTCTGGTCCATGGCGGTCTCGATCATATATCGCAATTTAGAGGTTAAGCGCTCCTCCATCGCAGAGATGGCTGTCACGAGGGCAGGCGAGATCTCCGCGTCGCTCTCCATTGCGTCCGAGCTCTGCGGGCTCGGTGCGGCGGACGCCAATTTTGACTCTAAATTTTGAATTTTGTTGAGCAAAATCTCATTCTGTGCCCGGAGCACGTCTATCTGTTTTTTGTACTCCGCGTCGAGTGCGGAGACGGTTACGGGGGAGGGTGAGGGATGGGAGGAAGAGGAGGCGATCTCAGCCCAGCTGCTCACCTGTTTGTCGTGTTGAGGCGCTGATGCCCGGGCGTCGGCAGCGCCTGTTGTCTTGAGGGCCGGGAAGTGGCCAGTGTCTCTGCCGCTGGGCGGTGGAGGCGCCGTCTTCTTCCCGGGCGCTGGCTTCACCGACGGTGAAGAAGGTGACGATGTCTTGTGGTCGGTGCCGTGAGCACCACGCGGCGTTCCGCCACCGGCACCTGGTTTGGAATGACTTGGCTGCTTGCCAGGTCGCTGGTTTTTTGACACCTCTGGGCGTTTAGCCTTGGGGCCATGCACCTTGAGCTGCCGGAATTTTCCCGTGCAGTCGCGGGAGTTGGTAGCGTGGGCTTGCCCACAGACTGCACAGGACAGAGTACATTCATGCGGCGCTTTGACTCCGTCGACGGTCGGCGCCGTTTGGCCACACGGGCCGCACTTTTCATCCGGGCAGGGGCAGGTGTCTGCTCGGTGGCCCACAGTGCCGCACCGCACGTAGGCCGGAATCGTTTTCTTGTACGCACGCACAAGGGTCACCTCGGAGTTATAATGCACATATCGCGGCACCACTTTTCCCACGAAGGTGAGCGACGCGAGGTCGCATTTGCCAAGCTTGCGGATATCGGCAAGCTCTCCAGCACGCCACTGGATCTTGTTTTAGAGGGACTCAGTGGTCTCGTGCTTGGCCACGGTAATCACGCCGCGGCACACGTCTCCAGTGAGTTTCAACTGGCCGTACATGGAGAGCTGGCTCTTCGGTGATGTTAGTTGAAAATCCTGCAGAAGCTTGTCCGCGACGTGCGGCTCTCTGGTGCCTGCGACAATCAGGTTTTGCTCCCATGTGAGGAGCAGGCTGAGGGATGCTGCGGCCTTGGCGCCCAGGTAGGCCGCGAACGCTGCTCCTAGCTCGCCATGTTGGTATACATCCCTGAGAGCGACGGTCACCCACCGCCGGCCAGGGTGGCAGGGTGGGTGGGGATTTTAATGTGGATATAAAGACAAACAGGAATTTCTTACCACTTATGAGGGAGAACATCCCGTTCTCTCACTCGCAACGGCTCCCACGGCTGTGAAAACCTCTCGAAATACTTGCTTAGTATTCGGCTTTGAGAACCAGGCATTGTTGTAGGAAGTCGAGCACATATCCATCTATTCCTCCGACGACAAAGCTTCCTTCATGACAATCAAAAACTGTTAGTGGAGTGTTTCTTGAAGAAGGAATGTGTGTGAAAAATAACAAGTTGCGTGTAATTGTACATATAAGTCTTGCTCGAATTCTTTGCCTCAAACTATTGAAAAGCAAGATCAGCTGATTGGCTGAGTGCAAACTTAGCATTACGAAGTAGTGTAATCGTCGACAATTTTTCACACGTATTCCTTCTTCAAGAAACACTTCACCAACAGTTCTTGATTGTCATGAAGGAAGCTTTGTGGACGGAGAAACAGACGGATACATGCTCGACTTGCTGCACCAATGCCTGGATCTCAAAGACGAGGTCTATGCAAGTATTTCGCGTGGTTGTCGCAGCCGTGGGAGGCGTTACGAGCAAGAGGAACTGGATGTTCTCCCGTATAAGTGGTAAGAAATTCCTCTTGTAATAAAACAGCGCAAGGACACAGGACGAGAACGGAGAGAAGACACACACGGTCTTCTCTCCGTTCTCGTCCTGTGTCCTTGCGCTGTTTTATTACAAGATGCTTAACCAACTCGCCCAAACTGCCATTTTACTACAAGTAATTCCTGTTTGTGTTTATATCTACATTAAAGTCCCCCCTCACCCTGCCATCCTGGCACGTGGCAGTTAATGGTTGATCGCGAGAATTCGCTCACCGTTGTCAGCGCTAACCCATAAAGCTCACATCTCTCTCTGATAGCCCCACGTTCCTATAAGCGCGATTCAGGCGCCCACTGACCCAGGGTGCCAGTTATGCGCACTTCCTTTCCTTAAAATGATCGGAGTGTAAAGCGTTGTCAACTCAAATGAATAGAATGAGCGCCGACGGCCTATGGCTTCAGCGCCGTGATTCTGGCGCAACGTTGTCAATGCCAACGCGTGCAGCGGACATCTGTCCCTACCGCCACCTAGCTTAAAGCACGTTTGAGGGGTCCACTGTGGTGGTGGTGGTGAAAAGCATTTAATATTTTACAGAAAGGTGCTCGGGGAGAGGCCCCTAGTGGGTATACTGAAAAAATTCGTCCTCGTTTTTTCTGCGCAATTTTCTCAGTATGAATATCAACCAACTTGCCCAACTTTCTGCTCTCCCTAGTGGGTCTCACCCCTTACAATACTAGGCGGAGTCCCTCATTCCCAGATCCCGTTGGTCATGGCCGCTACACAAATCCGCCGAACCAGGGCCTGTTGGGCCGATAGTTCCTGGCAGCTGAGCAGGGCCGCCTACCACTCCTCTCGGGTAGTGGAAGGGGTGATGGGGGGGGGGGGAGAAGGATTTTTTCTGCATGGCCAAGCCATGTGGAAGGTGTCGGTCACCTCCCCACAGAACGAGCAGCGGCCATCAAAAGAATGATTAAAGTGCTTCCGCCGGGCACATCAGGGTGTTTGTAAAGAGCCTGAGCAGAATTCGTTCGCCAGCTTTACCCAGTCCTTTTATAGGAACTGAGTATCGCCGGTGTTCGGCACGATAGTGCTCCATAATGTCTTTAAAAGAAAGAAGAGGGCTGTGATCTGGGTTAACGTCGTCACAAGGGACGCCTGGTGCCCGGTGAGTGAGTGCATGGGCTGCCTCATGGCGGCTTCGTTACCTCGCTTGCCTTGGTGGCCGGGGACCCATATGATTGAGCGATGAGTTGGATCGCTGTCGCGAGTACTGTGGTGTAAAATTTGGTGAGTGAGTGGAGTGATTAAACCGAACTCAAAAGTTACGACAGACTCCGCGAGAGTCTGTGAGGATGAATTTATAGTCGGGATGGGAGGCTGCGAGGGAGAGTGAGAGAAAAACTTTATTTCAACAGGAATTCGGGGCACGCCCCAGGGTCCCCGCACGACCCCACTGCACTCAAGTGTTTATGTTCCTAAGGTCCATAACACTGCAGCACAGCCGGTGGCGATGGTCTGCACGGCCAGGTCCTCCGAGCGCAGCAGGGTCTCCCAGTCCTCCCAGGTCTTGAGGTTCTCTAGGTCCCGCGGGGGAGGGTCCGCCGGGCAGAGGGAAAGGATGTGGAGGGGAGAAGCGAAGGGTTCTAGGCATAGGGCGCAAGCAGGAGTGGGGAAGGAGGGATGATAGTGGGTTAGGGTAAGGGGCGAGGGGAGAGTGTGCATCTGTAATCTGCGCCAGAGTGTTGGGTGTCTGTTATCTAGGGAGGGGTGGGGCGGGGGGTAGAGCTGGCGTGAGGCTCCGTATGCCTGGTTCAGCTCACTGAATGAGTGCATGCGCACCTTCATGAATCCCCGATCCGAGGCCACCTGAGCCCGGTTTAAAGAACCTTGGGCTAAAAGGTTGGCGGCCTCGTTTCCAGGATTCCCAGAGTGCGCAGGCACTCATATCAGCTCCACTTGGCGGGGCGGGGGTGCATCGGGCGAGTCCAGTATGTCAAAAGCAGCGACATGAACTCGGCCTTGAGCATAATTTAGAATTGCAGTTTTATACATGTCTTTATGAGTTCAGGGTTTCTAACGGTGTTTATAGCTTTTCTGTTGTTGCATTATAACGATTGGTCTTGTTTTCGTTTCTTAACGGACCAAGGTAAATAATGCCTTTTTGGGCGAACGCTTACTGTTAGAGTTACTTAAAGTATACCAGGCTTCCGTGCGAGTGATAGCAAGTGGCGGCTTACTCTGCAGCCTCTGGGGACGTGTCTGGAGGGAGAGGTAGTGTGAGGAGGGTGGATGAAGAGGAGTCCACCGCAGGTGGTGGTGGTGGTGGTGAAAAACATTTATGGGCAATTAAATTTTGTACAGAAAGGTGATTGGGGTAGGACCCTATTGGCCCTTTCCCCTCACAGTACTAGGTGGAGCCCCTATTCCGGGGCCCCTTTGGCAAGCAACGCCGCCCGCGTCCGTTGAACCAAGGCCTTTTGGCTCTTTAGGTCTTGACAGCCGAGCAGGGCCGCCTCCCAGTCCTCTCTGGTGGGGTTGGGGTTGGGGGGGATAGATGGATTAGATTGACACGCCCAAACCATGTTGAAGGTGTCAGACACCTCCCCACAGAACTGGCACGTGCCATCAAAGGATGTATTGAAATTTTTAAGCACCGCCGGGCACAGTACAGTGTTAGTGAGAATTTTGATGAGGAGGCGCTCGTCAGCGCGATCCAGACCCTAACAAGGGGCCGGGTAGCGCCGGTGCTCCTCCTTGTAGTAATCGGTGATTTGTTTGAATGTAATGGCCAGATTGTCTGATTGGGAGTACCCTTCCAAGGACAGGGAGATAGCCCGGGGAGAGAGTGCGCGGGCGGCCTGATCGGCCTGTTCGTTTCCCTGGAGTCCCTGGTGACCGGGGGCCCAAATCAGGTTGCGTGGAGTTGGATCTTCAGATCGACAGCTATATTCCAGTATGCGCCAGACAAGCGGGGGAGCCCAGCCTAACTCGTAGTTCCGACAGGCCCCTCGCGAGTCGGTGATGATGTGTTTTGACTTGGGATTCGTGAGAGCCAAAGCAATGGCAATCTCCTCCGCGTGTGTTGCGCTGTAGGCTTTGAAAGTGAGCCCGTTAACTGTGTTTGTGTTGTGTACGACTGCGGCCGTGTACCACCCCCCGTGGTGTGGGCCGGCAACGTCTACGTAATACACATGTTATTGGTTACCATAGTATCGCGCCAACACTTCCGCGCGCGCCTGGCGACGACCGCTATGGTCTTCTCTGGACATGTTGCGGGGAAGGGGTCGGACCCGGAGGGCGCGTCTCCAGGGTTCTGGCACTCTCTCCCTTTCCTCAATGTGGTAGTCGTGTTTGATGTGTAGCCGGTCCAAGAGGCGGCGACCGGACGTGGTCTGTGCAAGACGCGTGTATTGGTTGACTAAGTGGGCTTCTCGAAGCTCCCGGAATGTGTTCACCACGCCCAAGGCCAGAAGTCTCTGGTTGGACGTGGTGACCGGGAGATCGAGAGCCCGCTTGATGACTTTCCGCAGGATGACCTCCAGTTGGTCATCATCGTGTTTGCGCAGGTGCAAGTAGGGAGTTGAGTAGAGGATTCTACTCGTTACGAAAGCATGGGCAAGCCGCAGTGCATCCTTGCTTCGTAATCCGCCCCGCTTGTTGGAGACCCGGCGGACCATTCGGCCCACCTGGTCTCCCACCGTGCGAAGTTTGGCTAGGGTGGTGTCGACTCTGCGTTGGTGGTGTATGAAGAGGCCAAGGACGCGGATCTCCTTGGCCTCCCGGATCGGTCCCGAGGGGAGACTGATGCGAAGCGGTGTTGTGTCCCGAGGGGAGGGACGTAAGTGCACAAATTCTGATTTAGCTGGGGCGCACTGCAGTCCGCAGTAGGCCGCGTAGTCGTCGAGTAGGGTCGCCGCTGCTTGCAGGCAAGACTCCATATGGCCCAGGTTACCTTGCGTGGCCCAGATTGTACTGTCATCTGCATAAAGAGCGTGATGTATCCCGGGCAGAGATTTTGGATTGGAAAACGTTTATTGTCAGCACTGAGCCCTAGTGGGCATTATACTAGGTGGCTTCGAGCCCATGGCTCTTGGCGACCTTGTGAGCCCACTCAGTGGCCCGGACTTGCGTCAACGGGTCTGAGCTGGCCAGTATAGCCTCCCACCGCTCTAGAGAAGGGACTGGTAGTAGGTCCGCCGGTGGCGGCGCCTTTTTGCAGCTCCATAAAATGTGGTCATATCCGGCTATCTCGCCGCATTGTTTGCATGTAGCGTTGTATTGTGTTGGATACATGTGTGCTAGTCTCGACGGGCTAAAGAAGGCTCGCGTCTGGAGCCGACGCCACGTTACCTCCTGGCTTTTGTCGAGCTTTTTGTCTGGTGGCGGATAGATCCTCCTTTCCAGTTTAAACTGATTGGTGTATTCGTGAAATGATATGAATGCATCTCTCGTGAAATTCGGGGACTCGACCCGGCTCACTGCTCGGCTGACATAACCTCGAGCTATACTGTGAGCCAACTCGTTTCCCCTGTTCCCCGAGTGTGCCGGCACCCATATTAGTTCCACCTCTCTTTGGTCCCAGTCTTTATGTCTTAATATTCGTTCTGCCTCCTGGGAGATCATACCCCGCGCAAAATTGTTGATAGCCACCTTGGAGTCGCTAATTATGGTGACTGCTTTGGTGCTGGCCATTGCCATGGCGATAGCCGCCTCCTCCGCTGTCCCTGAGTTTTTTGTTTTGACCGAACCGGCCGTTAATGTTTCACCCGAGTCGTTCACGGCCACGACCACAAAGGAGTCGCCTCCTTCGTAGTCCGCCGCGTCTACATAGGTTGTGTGTTCCGAGCCTTCGAGCTTGGCTTCAAGGGCCTTTGCTCTGGCTCTCCTCCTGCCTTCGTGAAAAGCAGGGTGCATGTTTTTTGGAAGTGGTTTAATAGTGAGTAATTTTCTAACTTTGGTCTGTAATTTTGCCTGCGCGTTTCTTTCCGGAATTTTATCATGTAATCCTAGGTTGCTCAGGATCTTTCTCCCCGGGGGTGAGCTCGCAAGCCTCCTTAATTGCGCAAATATATGTGCCTCGCATAGTTCCGTGGTGGTGTTGTAGATCCCCAGTTTAAGAAGTCTTTCCGTAGGAGTGCAGTGGGGCAGCCCCAATGCTGCTTTATATGCCTGCCTTATGATCCCATCTATTTTGTTCTGTTCCGCCAGCCCTAGCTTGAGGTAGGGAACGGCGTAAACTATTCTGCTTATCACGAAAGCCTGAACCATTCGGCAGAGATCTTTCTCTTTGACTCCCCGTCTTTTGTTAGCTATTCGCCTTATGAGCCTGGTTGTCATGTTGATTGTGGACTTAAGCCTGTTTATTGTCTCTGTGTTCTTTCTATTGTCCTGTATTATAAGTCCTAGGACCCTGATTTTGTCAACTCTGACTACCGGAGTCTCATTTACCAGTACGTGAATGTCTCCTGCGTTGGTATCGCGTTTGCTAGCCCCCCGGATCACCAGAAGTTCGGATTTGCTTGGCGAGCATTTTAGTCCTGCCCATTCTGCGTATTCCTGGACAATATCGATCGCGTGTTGGAGATTTTGTTCTATTTCCCCATCGTTTCCTGTATGCGTCCATATTGTTATGTCATCCGCATATAGCGTATGGTTTATACCTTCGACAGTCTTCAATAGCGGCGGTAGGTTCTTCAACGCCAGGTTGAATAAGAAAGGAGAGAGCACTGAGCCCTGCGGAGTTCCCCTATCTCCCAGCTTAATAGTTTCTGACTGGATGTCTCCTAGATTTATTTCTGCGGTTCTGCCGGTTAGAAAGTCCCTTACGTAATCGTAGGTCCGCTTTCCAGGGGTAATCTCCGCCAGATTAGTTAGTATGACCTCGTGTTTGACGTTATCGAAGGCTTTATGTAGGTCTAGGCCCAGTATAGTTTTGGCACCCCCTTTGTTGGGCGGGTCTATGATGTCTGCTTTGAGCTGGAGCATGACGTCCTGCGTGGACAACTTGCTCCTGAAGCCTAGCATCGTTTCAGGAAATACCTCCCTTTCCTCTGCGTATTCCTGGAGTCTGTTTAATATGACATGTTCCATCAGCTTCCCCAGGCAGGACGTTAGCGATATCGGCCTGAGGTTGCCCACTTCAAGTTTCTTCCCGGGTTTTGGAATAAAGATTACTTTGGCATGTTTCCATTGTGAAGGTAGACTACCTCGTTTCCATATCTCATTTAGGTAATCTGTGACTGCCGTGACCGAGACTAGATCTAGGTTCCTTAGCATTTTGTTGGTTACCCCATCTGCCCCCGCTGCCGACGTGGTTCTTAGTTGACTCATTGCTCTCCATACCTGCGCTATCGAGATGTCCTCATCTAGCTGTGTGTTCTCTGCTCCTTGGTAAGCTGGAGATGAACCCCCTTTGTCTGTGTTAAGGTACCTGCTCTTCAGTTCCTCTATTAGGTCCGCGGCTGTTCCCTGGTATTTGTGAATCAATCGTTTAAGCTGCCCTTGTGCCGCCGACTTTGTTTGTCCTGGGTCTAGTAAGTGGCGAAGAAGATGCCACGTGTTCTTGCACCCTAGCTTTCCATTCATTTCATCGCAAATTTGTCCCCAGTGTTGACGCTGAAGCTCGTTTGTGTAGTCTTCTATCTGTTTTTCGAGTGTCGATATTCTCTTCTTTAGCCTTCTATTGTGTTTCTGTTTTTTCCACCTCTTCAAGAGGCTCTCGTGGGCTTCCCACATGTGGGCTAGCCTCGAGTCTGTGATGTCATGTTCGGTGGTTGGGGTCTGTCTAGTGTGACTGTTTACGTCTTTTTTGAGTGTCTCAACCCATTGATTTAGATCCGATATCTCCCTCGGAGCGGTTCTGTCCCGGACTTTTCGGAGGGTGTCCCAGTCTGTCAGCTTCGTTTCGCGCAGCTTCCCCTTCATCGGCCTGGTTTGTGTTTCAATCTCTATGATGTAGTGATCGCTACCCAAGGTGTGTCCTGTGTTTGACCATCGTTCACCCTCGAGGTCTTTGCCTAGCGTCAAGTCTGGGGACGTGTCTACGCTGACGCTATTGCCTATCCTCGTGGGGTCTTGCGGGTTGTTTAGTAGCGTGAGCCTTAAGTTTTGGATTTCTGTCCATAGTTTGTTTCCCTTAGGGGAGGCCGTTCGATATCCCCATGCCGGATGCGGGGCGTTGAAGTCCCCCGTAATTACTAATCCCTTCTTATAAGATAGTCTAATGGCTTTACGTAATAGGTCCGCCAGCCCTGTGCCCCGGTTTTTCGGTGAGTTGTATATATTCAGAATAAAGAGACTGTTGTCCCCCTTTCTGTTTGGGATTATTTCTAACATCACGTAGTCCTCGCTTGTGTTTTCGAGTGCGTGTTGTGTTGCCGTTAGATTTCTATGCACTAGCGTGGCCGTGAACGACTTGGGTTTGTGCTCTTTTTGCACTTCTAGCGGGGTGTACGCAGCGTAGCCATTTAATTTGACCATGCCGCTTGCCTCCTGCAGCGTGATTACGTCCGGTGTGGTTATGTTTTTTTGAATGTATGCCTGCAGGTTCCATCTTTTGGACTGGAAGCCTCTGCAGTTCCACTGCCAGATTCTAATTTGTTGGCTAGGGGCCATGATGTCCTATAGAGGCTGCTGCTGCGGTTGCAGCGAGGGGAGGGTGTTGCCGGCAACAGGGGGAAGCCTGGCTTCTATGTTTGCTAGTTGTTCCAGAATTTGCTGGAAGCAACCCATGGTTCGTTCCCTGAACGTGACGAATTCCGCCGTCAGATTGTCAGCACGTTCGGCTATTTTGTCTACCCTAGCGGGCAGAGAAGACAATTTGGAGGGAAGGCGAAGCATTGCCAAATTGAAGAGCAGGGGAGACAGGACCGCGCCTTGAGGTGTTCCCCTCGAGCCGATGGTGTATGGCCCGTGTTCCGCATCTTGTATGCGTATATAGGCTTGACGGTCTGTAAGGAATTGACTTATGTAATGGAATGTTTTGTGGCCACAGTTGGTGCTACTGAGGTGGTCCAGGATTACTTCATGTTTGACGTTGTCGAATGCGCCTTTAAGATCCAAGGCCAGGACCACCTTGTCGTTGTGGGGACATTCGACAGGATCTAAAATGTCGTTGTGGAGCTGCAGAAGTATATCCTGTGCTGACTTGTGAGGACGAAAACCGAACATGGTGTCCGCGAAAAAGTGCTGTGTTTCGAGATAATCGGAGAGTCTGTCGCGCACCATCGTCTCCATCAGCTTGCCGACACAAGACGTCAGAGACATGGGGCGAAGGTTCTCCACATCGATAGGTTTGCCGGCCTTCGGGATGAAGGTCACGAGAGCCGATTTCCAATCGAGAGGGAGAGGAGACTCTCCGTCCCAAATGCTATTGATGTATTTGAGGAGCGCGGCGTAGGCTGCGTCGGGAAGGTTGGCCAAAAGCTTGACCGTAACCTTGTCGCGCCCAGGTGCAGTGCCCCGCTTCATCTTGCTTAAGGCCGCCCGGAGGTCGTGGAGCTGGAACGGCTTGTCCAGCTCCGTGTTCTCTTCGCCTGCATACGAGTACGCCGCCTGCCGGGGGTTCTTAGTGGTGCGAAGGTATCGATCCCTGAGCGTGTGCGCTAGCTGTGTTGTCGTTCCTGTAACGTTGTGCAATGCCCTATGTAAGTGGCGTTGGGTTTCCGTGCGTGTTTGTATTGGATCGATGAGAGCGCGGAATAGGCGCCACGTGTTGCGGCCAGACATCTGGCGCGCAGCCGCGTTGCACCGGTCCACCCAGTTAGTGTCGGCTAGCTGTGTAGCATATTCGGCTGCCTGTTGTGTGAGTTCGAGGATGCGTTTCTTTAGGCGTCTGTTATGTTTCTGTTTCTTCCATCGTTTGGTGAGGCTGCGGCGGGCCTCCCAAAGGTGGAGCAAGTGGTTGTCCACGTCCGTTTGTGTTTCTGTGAGCTGTATCTGCTTTTCGTGTTGCGTGAGTGTAGACGTGAGCGATTTAGACCATGCGTCGTACCCCGACTGGAGGGGATCTACGATAGGTAGAGATGTGCGGAAAGTCGTCCAATCCGGGACACGAGCTTGTGTTAGTGGGCGTTTCAGGGGACGCATGTAAATGGTTGTGTTGAATATACAGTTATCACTACCCAGAGTGTCCTCTGTATTCAGCTCCACCGCAGCAGCTGTCGCATCATCACCCGCGCAGGCAGCGTCCACCCATACGGCGTCCGGCTCGGAGCCATACGCTCGATGGACTGCCTTCGCACGGGCTCTGCGCCGCTGCTCATGGTGGGACGGGTGCATATTCCTCGGGAGCGGCCTGATGAGGAGCTCCCGGTGAAGGGGTCGTGGGATGGCGGGGAGGGTTGGGTCGTTGGCCGATATTCTGATTCCCAGGGAGTCCAGGATATACCGACCTGTGGAAGTTTTTGTGAGCCTGAAGTATTGGGCCTGTCGGTGGGCCTCCACCAGTTTCCCGATCGTGTTGTGGAGGCCCAGGCCTAGTAATCTGTCTGTGGGTGTGTTGAGGGGAAGATGAAGTGCTACCTTGAATGCCTTGCGAATAAAAGCATCCAAAGGGTTTATGTCATGTTTGGATAGTTGTAAGTATGGGGTAGTGTACAGCACACGGCTGAGGACAAAGACATGAATAAGGCGACATAGGTCGCGCTCCTTCATGCCTCTATGATGTCCCGAAACCCTGCGGAGGAGGTGCGATATCGCGCCTGCAACTTACTTGAGTTTCTTGAGGGTAGTGGTGTTTTTGCCATCGTTCTGGATGTGCAGGCCCAATACACGGAGGGTGCCAACCTCAGGTACCGGGTAACGATTCAATTCATTGGCAGTGGGGGTGCGGGGAAAGCGGTGGTTCTTAGGTCGGATGAGGAGCAGTTCGGACTTCTCTGGGGAGCAAGACAGTTCGATGGTCCGCGCGTAATTTTGGGTGAGGGCGGCTGCTTCCTGTAAGGTGTTCTCTATGTCGCCGTCACTGCCGTGGGTGGTCCACAGGGTGACATCGTCGGCATAAAGAGTGTGCTTGAGGTGGGGAATAGTTGCCCATTTTCGGGCGAGGGGTATGAGGGTAATGTTACAGAGAAAGGGGGAAAGGACGGACCCTTGAGGTGTGCCGATACTCTGAAGTGTGTAGGAGGGGGAAGACAGAGGGTCGAAGTGTATCTCAGCCGTGCGATCAGTCAGGAATGCTTGAATGTAGGCGTACGCGCGCACACCCTCATTCAATGGGCATAGAGCAGTCATGATCGCCTGATGTTCAATGCGATCAAAAGCTTTGCAGCGATCCAAAGCTAAGACTGCCTTGGTGTGACCTGGAAGAAGCGGGTCGAAAATGTCGTGTGTGAGTTGCAGCATGGCGTCCTGTGCGGATAGATGGGGGCGAAATCCCGCCATGCTGTGCGGGTAAAGATTGCTGTCCGCCATGTGACTTGTGAGTCTCGCTAACACAACATGGTCGAGGAGCTTCCCGAGGCATGAGGTTAGCGAAATCGGGCGAGGGTTTTGAAGTGTAAGTGGTCTGTTGGGTTTAGGTATGAATATTACCTTTCGCGTGGCGCCAGGACTGCGGGAGGTTACCCTCCCTCCAGCACTGGTTGAAGTATTTCGTAATGTGGGTGATCGATTGGTCATCCAGATTACGGAGCATGGAGTTCGTGATTTGGTCTGCACCAGGTGCGGAGTTGGCGCGGAGTATCAGGAGGGCCGCTCTGACTTCCGTCTCCGTGATGTCGGTGTCGAGTGTGGGATTTGCTTGTCCTGTGTAGTGGGGTAGAGGTGTCGGGCCACCTGGAGATGTGTTCGTGGTTTGAAGTGTGTCTAGAAGGGTGTCGGGATCGTCAATGTGTCCATGTGTGAGGCGTGTCATGTGGTGCTGTGTTGCTGATTTGGTGCGTGTGGGGTTAATGAGGTGTCGGAGGAGTTGCCATGCGCGTTTGCTGGACAGGTTTCCGGCGATGCCGTCACATATCTGTCCCCAGTTGGATCGGCAGAGCTCCTCAGACTGCTGTTGGATTTCTGTCTGCAGCGCGGCCAGCCGCTTTTTAAGCGTTCTGTTGTGTTTGTTGCCTTTCCAGCGTTCTCGGATGCTGTGATAAGCCTCCCAGAGGTGGGCTAGGCGTGTGTCATGGGTAGGCGTTTCGGTTGTAGTTTCAACGTGTCGCGTGTTGTGGTGAACGTCATGCCTGAGTGACTGCACCCATGCATCGATGTCTGCGATGGGAGTGTCTGGGAGGGCGGTGCGTGCAGCGCGAAAGGCATCCCAGTTAATGAGTTTGTGTGTTGTATTTGCGTGACGGGGTGGTTTGTACGGGACAGTGATTTGTATAATGTAATGATCACTGCCCAGTGTATGTTGTGTTCTGTTCCAGGTAACGCCGCGGATACAGCGGCTCAACGTCAGGTCCGGACTGGTGTCCATGCTGTTACAATCTCCAAGTGATCTTCGTCATGTTTCCGTAAGCGGAGGTAAGGAATCGAGTACAGTACTCGGCTAGTTACGAAGGCATGCGCGAGCCACATCGCATCCTTACTTCGCAACCCTACTCGCTTGTTGGAAACGCGGCGAACCAATGGGCCCACCTGGTCGCCGACTTTGCGGAGTGTCATATACCCCACACAAACACACTCGGAGACCCAGAAACACCTCAATCGCGCGATACACAACTTCTAAGGAAACACGAAGCAGCTAGCACACGCCTTGCGCTCACAATACCTCAAACAGGATCAAGACCCGCGCGGGCAGGATTATTCGTATGCAGGCTGCGATAATCCGGAACTAGATCAACTTTTTCATCTTCACGACCTTCGCGCGGCTCTTGCCAAAATGCGCAGGGGGACGGCGCCCGGGAGGGATAAGGTTGCAGTCAAATTATTGACGAGCCTTCCTGATTGGGCATACGAAACCCTACTCGAATATATCAACGCCATTTGGACCGGGGACACTTCGTTGCCACCGGATTGGAAGACATCATTGGTAACCTTTGTCCCGAAGGCGGGGAAACCGGTAAACACAGACAACCTCCGGCCCATCTCCCTCACTTCATGCGTAGGAAAACTGATGGAAACGATGGTCAGTGACCGCCTCTCGGAATATCTCGAGAGCAAGAACACCTTCGCCGACACCATGTTTGGTTTCCGACCCAATATGTCCGCACAAGACATCCTTTTACAGCTTCATCATAAGGTTCTCGAACCCATATAACACCCACACAACGACAAAACAGTCCTAGCACTCGATCTCGAGAGTGCGTTTGTCAATGTTAAACACGGCTTCATACTAAAAGCCTTAGCGAGACCAACTGTGGTCCTCGTACATTCAACTACACCAAAGATTTCTTAGCGGACCGCTTGGCCTATATACGTATAGAAGAGACCGAGTACGGCCCGTTTGAGATGGGAACCCGTGGCACACCACAAGGCGCTGTGTTGTCCCCGCTTCTCTTTAACATTGCTATGATGCATCTCCCGGCACAGCTTGCGGGTGTCGGCGGTGTTCAGCGTACGCTCTACGCCGATGACATCACCATCTGGGCCACTACGGGAAACGTAGGAGGGATGGAGGAATGACTGCAAGCAGCGGCGAGCATAGTTGACCACCACTATGCCACGCACTGCGGCCTCCAGTGCTCGCCGTCCAAGTCTGAATTTGTGCATATTCGATCTTCTCCCCAATGCAAAATCGCCGTTCAGCTTTCTCTCGCAAGTGGCCTCATCCATGAAGCGGAGCTACGAATACTCGGTCTCTTCATTAATCAACATCGTAAGGCATACACAGCTCTTGCCAAACTCCAAGAGGGCAGTTATGCACCTGTAAAACGTTGTCAATGCCAATGAACACAACGAAAGCCGATGGCCTATGTTTTAGCGCCGCGTTTCTGGCACAGCGTTGTCAATGCCAACGCATGCAGCGCACATCTGTCACAACCGCCACGTAGCTTAAAGCCCGCTTGAGGTATCCGCTGTTCCATGAGGGCAGTTATGCGTTTTCCGTCTGGTTCAGGTGTCCACCGAGAGATATGTGAGACAGATACTGCCCTATTTCCTTTCCTCAAAAGCCAATTTACCCATTATTGCCCTCTGCTTTCTAAGCTCCCGCTCCATTGATTTCGCAGCTTAAAGCGCGACTGTGTCCACTGCTGGTTACAACGGACAACGGCGACGGCTACGCCGCGAGAAGCAGACATGGGCGCCAGAGAGCTGCGCCCTAATAAGCTTCATGGCCGTGACTCGTCGTCTCGATATTAGGGTCGGAATGTTAACTTTTTTGCGCCAGAGTGACTTTAGTTTGTGCCGAACAGTGGCGCTGTCGTGCGGCGAGTACCTGGAATAAATAAAACGGAGTGCCATGCGCTGTATTCTGTTTACTTTGTCGATTAGATAAGCCTGGTGTAGGGACCATGCGATACTGGAATACGCAAGTATCAGCTGAACGGGGGCTTTATGTGCGGTTAATTTTACATGAGGTGAGTGCGACGCAAGAAATTGAGCTTCTGAAGAATTTCGCCTTCAACCGCCGCGGCCGGGTTCGATCCCGGCCGCGGCGGATGAATTTCTTGAAGGCGAAATTCTAGAGGCCCGTGTGCTGTGCGATGTCAGTGCACGTTAAAGAACCCCAGGCGGTGGAAATTTCCGGAGCCCTTCACTACGGCGTCTCTCACAGCTTCAGTCGCCTTGGGACGTTAAACCCCAATAAACCAAACCAAACCTGAATGCCTTCGCACAAGTCTTATCAATGTGAGTGTCCCATGTTAGCGTGCACAAGAACGTCACAACCAAATATTTTACTGTGTCAGCGTGCTGCAGCTGTGCCTGCAAGACTGAATCTGAATATCTCCGGTATATTCTTATGCGTGAGGCTGATGCATGTGCTTTGCTGATATTTAACCTCATTAACCATCTTTCGCACAAATTTGCAATGTTGTTTAATCGCAGGATTAGTCTGATTCGATCGTCCAGGGACCAGTATACTGTAGACAACATAATCATCTGCGAAAAGTCGCGCTGCTACGTTAGGCTCAACACATGATGGGATGGCGTTAATACAGGTATATACTAGAAGGAGCAATGCGCCCAACACGGACCCCTGTGGTACACCAGAAAACTCATGAATTCTGTCAGACTCAGCATCGTTTACAGATGCATATTGTGATCGGAGTGAAGGATAAGGTGATATCCACTCAAGGGTCTTAGACTCAATGCCAATTAGTAAGTTTCTCAATCAGTTCGCAGTGAGGGACGTGATCGAAAGCTTTAGAGAAAATTAAAAGTACGGCGTCTGCTTGATCTCCGGAATGAATTGTGTTCGCAGAGTCATGGAATATTTCCAAAAGCTGCGTTACCATAGAAAGGCCTTTCGTCTTCTGTTCAGATTCTGTGGTAAATGGATCTAACACTGCCCTTATCAATACATAGTAAGACTTCTTTAATCATTCTCATGCTTTGAACTTAAACTTCTGTGTGTTAAAAATTATATTCGTTTCGAGTAGTATTCCAGCTTCCTGTTGCATTTTAAACAACCCCTAGATACGCTTCCACCTGTATTTCGTCTTTTCATTTCCTTACGCGCACTGCACCCGACTGCAGAGCGACAGAGGCATCGTCAGGCAATGTAGCCTTTAGCCTCCGCACTGCAGTAGGCCTTGTATGACTGTTCAGACTAAATAAATAAACAAAGCCATGGTGTTTGGGCTAGATTAGGCTATTGTTTTCTAAATAACTAAAGGTGCATTGGTACTTCATGTACTTCACTAATTTACAGCAACCGCCTGTCAGGGAGATCTGCCGATATGTGTCCATGTGCAATCTATTACCACCTATGTGCGCTATATAATGAAGCGAAAGCTTCACTACGGGACGACCGCGTGCTTCGATCGCCGTGTGCCTAGTTTCCACCTTCAAATTACCTTGAGCATCGAAAGCAAAGAAATTGCGCATAACTGGCCCACTGGGACTGTGGACACCTAATTCACGCTTTAAGCTAGGAAACCAATGCAGCGGGAGCTTGGAAAGCAAAGGAAAGGCGCATAACTGCCCTCTTGGAACAGTGGACACCTGTATCATGAGGAATGACAGAGCAATTTAGTAGACCGAAGGAGAGTTTAAATATCCGTACAGGACAAGAACAAGAATAGATTTGGGAAATTTAAGTAAGTGTAATCTATACTAACACATAGTGAAATCGGACGCAGAGAAAGCTACGTGGCTAGGTAGCGGTAGTGACAGATGTCCGGTGCATGCGCTAGCATTGATAACATTGTGGCAGAAACGCGGCACTGAAGCCATATAGGCCGTCGGCGTTCATTGTGTTAATTGGCGTTGACAGCGTTTTACACTCGGATGATTTTAAGGAGAGGAAGTGCGCATAACTGGCTCCCTGGGTCAGCGGACGACTGAATCGAGCTTTGAGAGAGAGAGAGAAACTTTATTGTAAGAGGAATTCGGCGCACGCCTTAGGGTCCCCGCAAGACCCCACTGCACTGAAGTGTTTATGTTCCTAAGGTTCATAACACTGGCAGCCCGACCGGTGGCGATGGTCTGTACGGCCGGGTCCTCCGAGCGCAGCAAGGTCTCCCAGTCCTCCCAGGTCTTGAGGTTCTCTAGGTCCCGCGGGGGAGGGTCCGCCGGGCAGAGCTAGGGAAAGAATGTGGAGGGAACAGGCGAAGGGTTCTCTTCATAGGGCGCAAGCAGGAGTGGGAAAGGAGGGACGATAGTGGGCTAGGGTAAGGGGTGAGGAGAGAGAGCGTGTCTGTAGTCTGCGCCAGTGTGTTGCTTGTTTGTTATCTAGGGAGGGGTGGTGCGGGGGGTAGAGATGGTGTGAGGCTCTCTATGCCTGCGTCAGCTCGCTGAATGAGTGCATGCGCTTCTTCGTGAATCCCTGATCCGAGGCCACCTGAGCCCGGTTTAAAGAACCTCGGGCTAAAAGGTTGGCGGCCTCGTTTCCGGGATTTCCGGAGTGCGCAGGCACCCATATCAGCTCCACTTGGCGGGCGGTGGCGCATCGGGCGAGTCCCGTATGCCAAAAGGAGGGACATGGAGTAGGCCTCGAGCAAAATTTAGAATCGCAGTTTTAGAGCCACTTAAAATGTAGCGGGCTTCCGTGCTGGTGATAGCAAGTGCAATGGCGGCTTCCTCTGCAGCCTCTGGAGAGGTGTCTGGAGGGAGAGGTAGTGTGAGGAGGGTGGATAAAGAGGAGTCCACCACAGCTGCTGTCGCTTCATCACCCTTCAAGGCAGCGTCCACCCATACGGCGTCCGGCTCGGAGCCGTACGCTCGATGGAGTGCCTTCGCACGGGCTCTGCGGCGCTGCTCATGGTGGGACGGGTGCATATTCCTCAGGAGCGGCCTGATGAGGAGCTCCCGGTGAAGGGGTCATGGGATGGTGAGGAGGGTTGGGTCACTGGCCGGTATTCTGATTCCGAGGGAGTCCAGGATATACCGACCTGTGGAGGTTTGTGTGAGCTTGATGTATTGGGCCTGTCGGTGGGCCTCCACCAGTTCCTTGAGTGCCTTGCGAATCAAAACATCCAAAGCATTTACGTCATGTTTGGATAATTGTAAGTATGGGGTAGAGTACAGCACACGGATGAGGACAAAGGCGTGAATGAGGCGACGTAGGTCGCGCTGCTTCATGCCTCTGGATACCCTGGATACTCTGGATACCCATGTCTGGATACCCTTCGGATGAGCCGCGATATCGCGCCTACAACCTGCTTGAGTTTCTTGAGGGTGGTGGATGTGTTTGCCATCGTTCTGGATGCGCAGGCCCAACACACGGAGGGTGCCAACCTAAAGTACAGGGTCGCCATTCAGTTCAATGGCAATGGGGGAGCGAGGACAGCGGTGGTTCTTAGGCCGGATGAGGAGCAGTTCGGACTTCTCTGGGAAGGGAAGGGAAGGGAAGGGTAGGCCAATAGGGCCTACCCCAATCACCTCTCTGTAAATATTTATTGCATTATAAATGTTTTTCACCACCAACACCGCAAATCTTCAATAGTGGTGACCCAGCGAGCGATGCCTTCTATCCCAGCGGCGTTCTAGCATGGCAGTCTGGCAAGACCTGGATTACAACCCCCCGCTCCCAGCGTTCCGGCCTGCAGGCGACGGCGGGTTTTTTGTCCAACTGGAGGCTGAGATGTACTTGAACGGCATTACCATCCAGCCGTTTAAACACGCAGTCCTTTGCGACATTCTCCCGCCCGACCGCCTCTGCCGACTCGCCTGCCCTGCTTCAGGATGCCGGCCCTAGGACGAGTTGCACGCTGCTGTCCTCGCCTGCTACGGCGCATCCTACTATCCGCTGTCGCTCTATGACGAGGCGGACCCGCTTTTGCCAGCGCCCGCACCAGCATCGCACTTGTCTCCCGCTGCATCCTACGGAAACTGCACGCCGCAACCGTCACCGGCAAGTACACTGCCGCTCCAGTCCAGCGTCTCCAGCCCGGCTGCTTTAGCCCCGACCGCACCAGACGCTGCCGCATCGCTTCCGACAGCACAGCCTGCTACTCCGGACACGCTAGCAGCACTGTGCGACGACTCCACAGCCCCAGTCCGCAGTCATTCCCTCAGCAGCTCGGTGAGGTGCCTGGCCCACCGAGTTTTGGCACGTCAGCGAACTCAGCGACAGATGCGCCTCGCACCACCCTGTTCAGCGCCTCCGGCCATACCGCCTCCAATAAGGACGATACAGTGTCTTCGGCCCAGCCCGATGAGCAACTTCTCTCATCTGCAATAGTGCCGCCGTCAGTACAGCTCTTCCTCGACGAGTTCCCACTCCGCCAACTTCAGCAACCTATTATTGCGTTACATCGCTGCCAGCCGAAAGCTCACCTGCCGCCTCATCGCTCATTCCACCAATGCCGTCAGTCACTGACTTAAGCGAGCGGGCTATGGGCGAAGTGAGATTGCCGGCACCGCAGCATCTGTCAGATACCAGCCCTGCTACCCAGTCGGCCACACCGCCTACCCAAGAGGCCCCACCCCAAGCCCTCAGTACTGTCAACCGCTTCTCGGAGTCTGACCCTGGCAGCTCACACTGTTGCAGCAAGCGTCTGCTTTGGTGCCTGACTTGAGCAACCTCAAGCAACGAGTGGTAGAGCTACCCACACCGAGTTGTACGGCAGTTGTCCATCCACCAGCTGTGTCTCTTGCTGTGAGCCAGCCGTCTGATGTAGCAGTCTCAGCTGTATGGCCTGGAACTGCCACAACCTTCTTGCAGCCACTCACAGCTGACCATGCCCACACGCGAATCAGCACTGGCTAGTCGCTCCGGACTGCCATTCCGGCTTCACCCAAGCACCTGGCACTCAGCCCAGCAACTTCCTCCGGCATCGTCACAGCTGTCACCGTTGTGACAGACAGCTCGGCACCCTGCATCATTCGCCCGTTGCGCAGCAGCCAGGCTCGTACACCTGAGCCCGCGCACTCCACCCGACGGCTCTTCCCGGCCCCTGACATGAACATACCGGACCCTCCATCTCCATCTCTGGATACTCCATCTCTGCCCCGTCAGCGCGTACATTTTGCCGTTCCGTCTAGGCGGGGGGCCCTATAGCGCCCGGCGACGCTATAAAGCGCAGGCGCTGAGATCGGCGTTACCAGCCCGCGATAGAGGAAAATAAAGATGGACAGCGCGTGCAGGGCTGTGGCATGTTGCAAGTTGCGCGTCCGCGCCGAGGGTGGCGCCCCGGTCGAAACGATTGCAGCGATCCTGGTATCGGCGGTAAACGGGGCTGCAGTTAAGCCTAATAAATGTGAAATTTTTCGACCACTATCAATAATAAAAACATGCTTATGAACTAAATTATAACCAGCCATAGGTATTAAAAATAAGACATCAAAGAAATTAGTTGCGAAGATGACGCGGGTAACGTAGCAGCAGACGACAAGCAGACGACGCACGGTCAGCCGCGCAAGCGAAAACGGCGACGTCGGCGACATTCGCACTGCAGCAGCGTCATTGGCGTCATGTCGAGTCACACAGTGAGCTTTTCTTGGAGTCTTTATACTAAGAACTAGCACTGCAGCATATTATGTTGTCCCTAGCCCAACGCACTGTGATTTCTTCTACACGAGTCAAAGGTTAAAAATTTTCTCTGCCTTTCTCTGCGTGTGTTTATTCATAGCCACAGACTGATATGTTTCAATACAGGTCAGATGTTTTACTTCCCTGCTATTTACCTAAATCTCTTACAAAGTCGCGTACAAACGTATATTCAGTCATGTAGCATTTTATTATGTATACTGTACCTTGATACCATCTTTTATCCCCTATATATTCTCTGTGCGCTCATGTCTTTTAGGTCTACATATGGCGTTTTTTTATTTGATTTTTAGGATGCTTGTCTGATACTGCAATGTCACTCATACTTAAAATCCCTTTTTTGACATCGATTGTCACTGATGATGTTCTTTTAATAAATTGTTCTTTGTACAAAACCATTTACGCTTTTCGTTCTCGATCGAGCGCATCTGCTAAGCAGTCGCGCCGCTCGCCACCATACACCATGCTACATCAACAGACACATCGAAATACAAAAGCGAGTGAGCAGATTCCGTAAGTACTTAGGAATTAAAGCGTGATTGCAGCGCAGGATCAGTTAATCCCCAGTATTTACAAAGCTTGGATTGAGCTAGCGGCCGCCAGCACCAGGAACGCGCGAGTACAGTGCACTGTAGCGCGAGCAACCGGCCACAACCAGCCGCCTAAAAGCGCGCCGCCATATTGGATTTTTGATGCGTTTACCGCCTCTCCCAGGTGCCGCCACCATCGCCTTCGAAAAAAAACGTCCCCATTGGCTCTATGAGAGTGTCACTCCCTTGGCGCGTGCTCCGAGCGCACGCCCGGCACAGGCTGTTCGGAACTAGTAGCCTGCCACGCTGGTCATCTTGCTCTGGTGCTCCGCTGCGACCCCGCAAATCTTCAACAAGGGTAATGTTAAACAGAAAGGGGGAAAGGACGGACCCTTGAGGGGTGCCGATACTCTGAAGCGTGTAGGAGGAGGAAGACAGAGGGCCGAAGTGTATCTCAGCCGTGCATGCAGTAAGGAAAGCTTGAATGTAGGCGTACGTGCGCGCACCCACATTCAATGGGGATAGGGCAGTCGTGATCGCCTGATATCCAATGCGATCAAAAGCTTTCGAAAAATCCAAAGCTAAGACTGCCTTGGTGTGACCTCGAAGAAGCGGGTCGAAAAGGTCGTTTGTGAGTTGCAGCATGGCGTCCTGTGCGGATAGATGGGGGCAAAATCCCACCATGCTATGCGGGTAAAGATTGTTGTCCGCCATGTGACTTGTGAGTTTCGCTAACACAACATGCTCGAGGAGCTTCCCGAGGCATGAGGTTAGCGATTTAGGGCGAATGTTTTGGATTGTAAGTGGTTTGTTGGATTTGGGTATGAAAATGACCTTCGCGTGGCGCCAGGACTGCGGGAGGTTGCCATCCCTCCAGCACTGGTTGAAGTATTCCGTAATCTGGGCGATCGATTTGTCGTCCAGAATGCGGAGCATGGAGTTGGTGATTTGGCTTGCACCAGGTGCGGAGTTGGCGCGGAGAATCAGGAAGGCCGCTGTGACTTCCGTCTCCGTGATGTTGGTGTCGAGTGTGGGATTTGCTTGTCCTGTGTAGTGGGGTAGACGTGTGGGGGTGCCTGGGAGACAGGTGTGGTCTGCATGCGTTAGCGCTGACAACGTTGTGGCAGACACGCGGCACTGTTGAAATAGGACGCGGCGTTCATTCTGTGAGCAGAGTCTCGCGATCAACCATTAGCTGCCACCTGCCAGGCTGGCAGGGTGGGTGCGCTGCCTATCCAGCGTCCGGAACGCACTCAACGTTGCAGACGCCAAGCCATTTACAGTTGCCCGATACAAACTGACTTCAGTCTCTAACCAGGTTCAGCAGTAGTTGAACCGCAGCTAATTTTTGTATTTGTGAGACAGCACTGGGAATGATTTGGGTATCGGCGCATCTTGGAAGTATGAAACTTATTATATAATATCAGTACATTACCGACTCTCTCTCTAGGTCCGATTTCCCTAAGTGTTAGATTAGATTACACTTACTTAAATTTCCCAAATCCGTTCTTGTCTTGTACGGAGATTTAAACTCTCCTTCGGTTTACTGAATTGCTCTGTGATTCCTCATGATAACCGAGCCGAATGCATTCGCTTTCTTCACCTATTACACCTTCATCAACTAACCCAAATGATTCATGAGCCCACACGTAGTGATATCTTTGGTCTGCTTTTCACCAACCATCCCGACGACGTGTCTATTCGTATGATGGAGGAAATCAACGACGAAAAGATTATTCCCTACTCCTTCAGCTTGCCCGTCTTTCTAATGTTAAAGTAAGCAAACAGCCCTTAAAAAAATTTCTTCAGACAGTCCATAGACTGTCTATAGACTTTAGTGACTATCTATAGACCAACCCTATAGACTGGTCTATAGACAGTCTATAGATTTATGGCCCTAAACTTTTATTATACTTGTCTATAGACAGTCTATAGACAAATGTCTACTGAAACTCTATAGGTCTATAGGAAGTCTATAGATACCGGTCTACAGACAGTCTATAGAGGGTCCATAGACTTATGGCCATGTTTTCTATAGTTGTTTATAAACCGTCTATAGACACTTGTCTATAGACGACCTATAGACTTATAGCCATAGACTTCCTGCAGATTACTGTCTATAGACAGTCTAGAGACAAAATTCTATTGGTCCAGTAGACATGTCTATAGACTGTCTATAGACATTCCATAGGTGTGCGGCCTGGCAGTGCTATAGACCTTTGTCTATAGACAGTCTATAGACCTCTCTCTACTAAACTATTAGTAGACCATTATCTATAGACTGCCTATAGACAGTCTACAACCGTTGAAAAAGGTCACCAGACAGAGTTCACAAATGACACAATCAATATACTTACAAATTTAGTTTACTTCCAAGCAGTCCATGCTGGGAATATGCAATACATGCGCCATCAAAATGCACCACAGTAACATAAATGTTGACAGTAACAGTATAGACTGCCTATAGACACACTCAACAACCGTTGAAAAAGGTCACCAGACAGAGTTCACAAATCACACAATCAATATACTTACAAATTTAGTTTATTCCAAGCGATCCCGGCTGGGAATATGCAATACATGCACTATAAGAATGCAACACAGTAACATAAATGTTGACAGTAACAGTCCGGCTAGTATCCTCAGAAGCATTCTTGCGGCCTGTTGTCTGCAGTCGATCATCCGGGCATGTTCACCTGTACAGCACAAAGAAAAAAATAATATCAGAGGAACTGAAAAAATAATTACCATTCCATCTCTACACATGTGCTTTACAATGCAAGGCATATCCTGGCTATGCCATTCTAGAAAGGCAATCTTGATCTTTTGGTTTGGTTTTATGGGGTTCAAAGACCCAAGGCGACACAGGCTACGAGACGCTGAAGTGAAAGGCTGCGGAATAATTTCGGCCACCTGTGCAGAGTACACAGGCCTTTAGTAATTAGCCTCTATTAAAATGCGACCGCCTAGGCCGGAATCGAACCTGCATCTTTCAGGTCCCCAGACGAACATGATAGCCACTGAGCTATCACGCCGGCTCAATGATTTCAGTAAATACACAACAGATTTATAAGTGTCTTCATAAAACATTGTAACAAAGACCAATAATCCCTGGAGAACTCTACTTTGAATCCAGTACTGATACTGATTTCTGTATGGCAATCCTTTTACATTATTTGTAACAGAAGACTTCGAACAATTGTGCCACATATCTGCATTCATTCGCTAGGAGCTGTTGAGAATGCCACCTCCATAAAATACAGATTCAGTGCACCTTACACAGGGATCCAAAAAGGAGAATATTGCAGCATTTATTCTTATAACCGCTATAGTACAAACGCTTCAAAATACCCTGCGTGAAGCCTGGTACACCCGGCCAAATTTTTAACTGGCTCGGGTGGTGCATCGCTAAATGCACCTTGTAAAAAAGGTGCCTTTCGGCTACACCGCTGGCATATTCATGCTGTAATTTGACGAGTGAGATGCCATTTCGTGGTTCCTTTTAAGCATGAAATGCTTTTAGCTCCCGTTGTCGGCAGTGTGGTGACGTCACGCCGAGACCGAGAGCCATCATCCGGGCACTGAAATCCACTCATCCGGGCACTGAATTCCACTCATCCGGGCTCTGAATTCCGCTCATCCGGGCTCTGAAACGATAACATCCGGGCACCGTACGAGACTTAACGAGATTCAACGAGACTCTGTAAGCCCTCCTACGGGACCGGCAAACAAGCGCCGGTTGCTCTCCAAACTAGTCACAAAAAATAACTGCTGCCAGTTTCTTCTCAATGTTTATCAAGATATCAGTCGAAATATGCATTTGATAATGCACGGAATTATAATTTCTGATTTATAATAACGCGTTCAAAAAGAACATACATGCCACAATACACTTCGTTGTCATACGTGATCTGTTAGGGGCTTTGAGAGAAGGCCGCTTAGAGAAAGAGGGGAGCTCCAGGGCGAGAAGGTTTCGCGCGCTCCCCAAGGATGGCGCTGCGGTCCTACACTCATGCATGTAAAAGACCGGCCGCAGGGCCTTCATGCCTTTTCCCCCTCTGGCAGGCAGATGTATACACGCTCGCGGAGTATTCGAACGCGCTGCATATACATTCTTGTCAGGCCTGCGTCTCGTCGTGTCCGCGTACGCTTCTGCATCCATCTCCTGGATTTCAATGCCGCCACTGTCACAGCTGCTTAAGCCGAGCAATGGAGCCTGTGTTAGGCCCGTAAACATTTCATGCTTACTCTCCTCTCGGTTACGGGAGAGGCGCAATTTTTTTGTTCATTTAATGTTTGAGCGGAGTATTTGCGTGTTTAGATCAGCCTTATCTGAAATATTAATCGTCTGCCAATACGAACAGCTGAAACAAGCGGCATACGCAGCAATGGATCTGGTCCATATGGCCTCATCCTCTGGGTAAACTACCACTCCTTTCATGGCGGACAAGTCGTTTACCCGGAGTTTATCGCCAACGCGCCACCAGAACCATTGCTGCGTATACCGCTTGTTTCGGCTCTTCGTAGTGGCAGACGATGAATATTTCTGATAACTTTGATCTAAACACGCAAGTACTCCACTAAAACGTTATATTACAAAAAGAAACTATGAAATGCCATCTCACGCGTCAAATTACAGCATGAATATGCCAGCAGTGTAGCCAAAAGGCACCTTTTTACAAGGTGCATTTAGCGATGCAACACCTAAGCCAGTTAAAGATTTGGCCGAGTGTACGTAAGCCGATACCCAAACGGGCACAAGCTATACAAAACCAGCAGGCACAAGCAACCAGTTCACCACAGATTTGCACCTAAAACTTGAAGCACAAAGACGGAACAGCATACTCATACATCTGCGCGCGCTCTTAGAAACAAGCGGGTTGCAGCGCTTCCATGCAGCGCTCATTATTCAGAAAACTAATACAGCACACATAGGCTGCAGCTGCGCCGTTTCAAAAGCAGTCGCGAGATTGAGACAGCAAATTACTGTCTCGATAAAATACCGTCTGAAATTCACTTAGTTTTTCCTTCAAGTGCAGCCCCAACAGCGCAGTAAAGATTATTTCATTGGTTCATTGGGGTTTAACGTCCCAAAGCAACTCAGGCTATGAGGGACGCCGTAGTGAAGGGCTCCGGAAATTTCGACTCCCTGGGGTTCTTTAAAGTGCACTGACATCGCACAGTACACGGGCCTCTAGAATTTCGCCTTCATCGAAATTCAGCCGCCGCGGCCGGGATCGAACCCGCGTCTTTCGGGTCAGGAGCCGAGCGCCGTATACCCACTGAGCCACCGCGGCGGGTTAGCGCAGTAAAGAGGTCTGTTTCTTGCATGGAGGTTGCCTAACCTAACGCTGCTAGAAAAATCAGCGAAAGCATTGAACGCGCTCAAAGTAGGAAGTATTTTAATGAAACAATTAACGCCTTCAACAGGCGCAGCTATAATAACACAAGAGCTGAATTGCATTTTAGGCGCCAATAAGCGTCGAGTTACATCGGCGTTTTTGTAACGTAGCAGTCTGAAATGAGAAACACATACTTTGCCTCACGCGCAAATGGTGTTCGAGAAATCTGTGCACGCGTGAGCGGGATTCATGAACGAACCACACGAAACGAAATGTAAGCCACCTCTTGTCGAGCCGACCTTTACCCAGCTTTCAAAATGAAGTGCCCGGAGGCCAGCGGCGGCGGCCAACGGCTCTGATGACAGACATGGACGAATCCATACGTGTGCAACGAAGGGGAGACGGGATGCAGCTCGTGGGTTCTTCGAGAATTGATGCACGCCGGCCATTCGCGCCGGCAACGAATTTTATTCACCCATCACACTATAAGCATTCTTCCAGCGCCGCTTGACTACAACTTTGACAAACGTCTATAGCGTTACAAAACACCTTTGCTGAAACGTCGGCGTCCACAACGCGCACCGAGCGAGCGTCCACACGTAGCAAGCAATGCACACCTCAAAAAGAACAGCACTCCAAGCTCCAGACAGGCGATAACACAAACATTAGAAAACAAATGTAATCCACCACAGAACGAGAGTGTATGTAAGTACGTTTTCGGTGGTGCAACGTAAATTGAGCTCACACGGCGCTAACTAACGCACATTTCCATTTCGCCGGTCATTCACAGGCAAAACGACATTTCTGGCCGCGCATCTACCTTGAAACACAAAAAATCTAGTAGACAGCTCGCGAGGAGCGGCTTATCATCAAGGGCATCGCACAGACTGCCTTTCCACGCGTGAGTAAAGACAACAGCACAGACATGAGCGGCATTAGTCGAGGACCCGATGGCTTCCGCCTTAGAAACGAAGATAGGACGTTTGTCGCTGCGAACATAATCTGTTCCGCACACACAGCTCTGCTTAGAATGGTTTAGGAGACCAAATGAATAAAATAAAAACGTGTAGACTTACCGTAAGCGGGAGATGAAGTTGGATTTTGAAGAAAACGTAATCTGCGAGAGAACACGCCAACGCCACTGATGCATCCACGCACAGGGTCGTTTGCAGCCCGAATGTTTTTCCGCCGTCTCGCGGTAAAACGTGCAACACGTGAAACCGAAACCCATTTCACGGTCATATCTTTATCGCTCGCACTCTGGCCGTGTGCAGCTTGATCTGATATCGAATACCACAGAAGGCAATTAGTTTATAAGCTTAAATTCTTCACTTGCCCTCTAAAAACCTTATATTTTCGTGAAAACAGAACCGAAATCTAACTGCTTGTCCGTATACGCACCGCATCTCCCACCGAGTAGTATATGGTACATTCCTCAAATAATAATGATAATGTTGCATAGCATAACGTCTTTTTTTGCATGTGATCGTATTTAGAAAACTGATATGCGCGACATCACCGTGTCATCGGCTCCGAAGCAACAGGTGCAAGGGTAGGAACGAAAAAATACTGGCTTTGGGATTGTTGCGTCGCAGCACTTATTTGCGTGAATACAAACTGCAAAGGTATAAATGGCATATGTTAATCGTACAGAGGACCAGGCTCTTTGAGACTATTCTAAGGTGTTTCTAAGGGATGGCGCTTCCTAGAATTCTCACACCCTTCTTTCCCCCTTTATGTTCAGGACGTTTTAAAGAGAAATGTAGAAGCGTTGATCAAATGTTTCTGATTTCAGCGCGTTGGACAGTAACGATCGAAAGATAGAATTGAATTGTGTCGAGCGATTCCTTTAAGGGACAGCGTATTCATTCGATGTAGTACAGTTTGCGGGCGCGCTTACTTCAAGAACGGCTGCCTTTCCTCGGCTTACTTGTTAGCAGTAAATATATAGTTGTATTGACAATATACGTCACGGTATAACGAAAAGGAGCTTATCAAGACTCCTGAACACAATATACAGGAGGGTGTTGTAATGTCCTCACGCAATAATTTTTAATTTCCGTAATAGCGAAGGAGGTGGAGGACTCCCGACATAGTCGCGGTCACCAGATGCAGCGAATTGCGCAACAACTTAGACAGGACACAGAAAGAAACACATTCTTTCTGTTTCTTTCTGTGTCCTGTCTAAGTTGTTGCGCAATTGACTTATATGCTATGCAGAACCAACTAGCCCGACAACACGCTATTCTGGACCAGATGCAGGTCCCCTCAGCATGCAGTGCAAAAAGAAATTGACATTGTTCTGGACTTAGTCGAAAGTCAGTGTATAGAACATTGTTAGATAAAATTAGGATTGTTATAGACTGGTCTATAACAATGAGCGCTTAAGGGAACACCAGCTTTCCATGAAATCAGGGACAGGGTCGAATTTACCCCTGCATTGTGGCGCATGCCCGGATGTTACGCGCAATAACCCTTGCCTGCCTTTGCTGACAGATACAAAAGTTTTGAGGAGGAGCCGTGACCAGGTGGCGCGTGAGTTGGCGGAGGCGTTTTGCATCAAACAGAAGGATAAAGATTGCGTAAGTGACCCTTCTATCAAACTGTATCACAATGAAGACAGGTTTTTGGTTTCATCATGTGTGTGATGTGACAGTTTTGAAACTATAAAAGGAGTGTCGTGTTTTCAAATAAAGTTAGTCGCGAGTCTGCGCTTGTTGTGTTATCTTCTTGTCCTTGTCTTTTTGTGCGCAGTACCCCCCTTGTATTCACCATGATTGACCGACTAGCCCAACAACGTACGCTCATAGACTGGTCTATAGACAGTAGACCATCTATAGTGTACAGTATATAGACGAAAGAAAATTGAGGTAGTTGTAGACTGTAGTCTATAGAGAGTCTATAAACCGTCTATAGAAGAAAGAAAATTAAAGCAGCTATAGACCGCGGTCTATATAGTCTACAGACCGTCTATAGACAAAAGCAAATTGAGGCAGCTATAGACCTTAGCCAATAGACAGTCTATAGACCATCTATAGACGAAAGAAAATTGAGCCAGCTATATACTTTAGTCTATAGAACGTCTATAGACAAAAAGAAATTGAGGCAGCTATAGACCTTGATATATAGAGAGCCTATAGACCGTCTGAAGACGAAAGGAAATTACGGCAGCTATAGGCCTTAGTCTATAAAAAGTCTATAGACCGTGGATGTCAATGAGTAATTACTCCCTTATTACAAATCAACTCCACCTTGGGGGATTCCCCTAAACATTTGACCGTCTATAGACAAAAGGATATTGAAGCAGTTATAGACTATAGTCTATAGAGAGTCTATAGACAAAAGAAAATTGAGGCAGCTTGAGACCTTAGTCTATAGCAGGTCTATGGACCGTCGATAGACGAAAGGAAATTGAAGTGGTTATAGACTTTAGTCTATAGAGAATCTACAGACAGCCTATAGACGAAAGGAAACTGAGGCAGCTATAGACCTTAGTCTACACAGGGTCTATAGACCGTCTATAGGCGAAAGGAAATTGAGACAGCTATAGACTTTAGTCTATAGAGAGCCTATAGACCGTCTGTAGACAAAAGGAAATTGAGCCAGCTATGGACCTTAGTCTATAGAGAGTCCATAGACCGTCTATAGACTAAAGAAAATTGAGCCAGCTATAGACTTTAGTCTATAGAGTGTTTATAGACTGTCTATAGACAAAAGGAAACTGAGGCAGCTATATACCTTAGTCTTTAGAGTGTCTATAGATCGTCTATAGGCAAAAGCAAAATTGAAGCAACTATACACTTTAGTCTAGAGAGAGTCCATAGACCGTCTATAGTCTAAACGAAATTGAGCCAGCTATACACTTTAGTCTATAGAGTGTTTACAGACTGTCTATAGACAAAAGGAAACTGAGGCAGCTATAGACCTCTGTCTTTAGAGAGTCTATAGCCCGTCTATAGGCAAAAGCAAAATTAAAGCACCTATAGACTTTAGTCTTTTTCTAGACTGTCTATAGCCGAAAGGAAAGGTCTAAAGGATGGCTATAGAGTCTATAAAAAGTCTATAGAAAGTCTATAGACCATTTTTATAAAGGAGGTACAGGACCATGCACGCGGAGACACGCCTATAGAATGCACGCGCAGACACGCCTATAGAAGCATTCGAACAAGCTTTGTAGATTATTTCCGCCGTGACTTCAAGAATCGCACTACAGATGAAAATTGATGTTTATTCCGCGCTAAACCAAAAGAAATTAAGGGCGCATATGTTGAGTAGCTTACAGTCTGAAATCGAATAAGTGATCCCTGGTTCACTAACGACTGCAAAAGGTATTTAAACAGAAAAAGAGGGCATACAGAAGGGCTCCGAGAACTAATGCATCGCTCGACTGCTATAAATAGAACAAACTTACTGCGAGCAAAATTGAAGAAGAGAAACAAAAATGATGCAGCAATACACTTCCGAGTCTCTAATTGTCTTGGCAAGAAGTTTTGGCGCACTGTAAATCCTGAAAGCAGCAAAGTTTCGCCAGCATTAACTATAGGAGACGGCTCGCCCTTACTAATATGCGTGTGCGCCAATATATTCGTCTTTTAGTGGCATATTCACAAATTCCATGATTACAGCGCAACAAACGGCACAAGAAGAAGGATACAGCGCTGTTTCGTGTCCCTATCTGTGTCCTTCTTCTTGACCCGTTCATTGCGCTGTGGTCATGGAATATCGGAATATCGGAGCCAGTGGGCGTGTGAACAGCATCGTGGCACGGTTGCTTGACAGCATGCGTTTGTTCATGCAGGTAGCTGGATATCTTCAGATCTACGTGGTATCTACCGCTCCAACCGACACCACTTGGATTGCACCTGCACCTTATTGCTGTTATGCTGACCTGGCTTCATATGGCCCGTCCTGGCAACCCTCTTGGACCTTGGCTCCTTCGCAGAAGTTCAGCTCATCGCCTACGACATCACCATTTCCTCTGGATATAAACGAACGCCAGCGACCCGCGCCTTCCAGTGGGTGTGTGAACAGCATCGCGGCACGGTTGCTTGACAGCATGCGTTTGTTCATGCAGGTTAGTAATGACGTTCCTATGTTTGTAAAGAAATCTAGCAATGTTTGTCTTGTTCTGATCCCACGCCCACACGTGCTATTAGGTTTGCTTGTGCAGTCATTTGATGTTTGTGCTCAGCTGGTTCTGCAGTCGGGTGATGTCGAACTTAACCCTGGCCCTGGTACGCGTTCTAAGAACAGTGAAACGGATGACTCTGTACAGGAAAAGCTTAACGACGTGTTAACTTTATTACAGAACATTAGCTCACGCCCTGCTAGAATGGAAACCGAACAGTCACGCTTAATTGCTTCCATATCTGAAATAAAAGAAAATCAGGAATCTATGAAAAAGAATATCTCCGATATCGATGCGAGGCTGTCGGCAGTTGAACTTCAAGCTTCTGCTTCTGACGAGGCTCAACAAGAGCTGCTGACCCTGCGCGAACTCGCTGATAACCTGATTAGCGAGAATGCCAAATTGCGGCTTAGTCAGTCACAGCTTGAAGACAGGCAGCGAAGAGACAATCTATTGTTATCCTCATCGAATGTTTTAGATCTTGTTCTAACTAACGTGCCTGATCTTATCCCTTCGATTTTTTACCTACCTGGTCTCAGTGATCATTCTTTGCTGCATTTTGATGTACAAATTCCTGTGTGTATCCGAGTTAGTCAGACTAAACACATTAGAGATTATAAACGGGCTGACTTTAACGCTATTAACTGCGAACTAGCTCGTTTTTGGACGATTACTTACCAGGCTTTTCACAGCGTTCTCTTTACGCTAACTGGGATTTGTTCAAAGATATCGTTGAACATCTCATTAACACTTTTGTACCATTAAGATCTTTGAAGTGCGATCGGGAATCACCTTGGTTTAATAATGTTTTAAAAAGACTCTCCAATAAAAAGAAGCGCTTATTCCCTTTCTCCCCTTTGGCCCTGTGCCGTAGCGCTGCTTCGCTAGATATGTCAGACCAACTCGCCCACCAGTTCATGCTGTTCAACGATGGGAGGCCTACTTTTCCGCAGCTGCAGAGTACAAAGGTGCGCTAAAAAACGCAAAGGACACATTTTTTAACCACACCCTGCCTGCTATGCTGGTCAATAATCCTAAACAATTTTGGAATGTAGTTAACAAGAAAGACACTTCCACAATACTTCTGATGGTGTTGCCTTTCCTCCATACGAATGTGCTTCTGTTCTAAACAATATATTTTTTGCGGCATTTTCTACCAATGTTTCTCTCGTTCATCGCGTGTGCCCTGTTTTTGATGCTCTTCCTATGGATCCAGTTATATTCGACGCGTCAGGCATCCAGTGCATCATAGAAAATCTTAAGGTTTCCTCTTCCTGCGGTGTTGACAACATTAATTCGAAGTTTTTAATTAATACAAAGTACTATTGTTCCGTAATTCTTACTAAATTGTTTGAACAGTCTCTTGCAACAGGTCGTATTCCCAATGATTGGAAAATTGGGAAGGTGATTCCACTGCATAAGTCCGGAAGTAAACATTCTCCTGATAACTCTCGACCTATATCGCTCACTAGTATTCCGTGCAAGATCACGGAACACGTCATATATTCTCATCTCATCTCTTTTTTAGAATCTAACTCCTTTTTCAGCATTGCCCAGCATGGTTTTCGTAAGTCTTTTTCATGCGAAACTCAGCTAATATGTTTCACACATGACCTTCATTGCATCCTTGACCACGGGTCTCAGGCAGATTGCATATTTTTGGACTTCTCGAAAGCGTTTGACACTGTTTCGCATGAGCTTCTCTTTCTTAAATTAAGCAATCTTAACTTAGACCCTAATGTCCTTGCATGGCTACAATGCTTTCTTTCTAACCGTTCACAATTCGTAACAGCGAACAATATAAACTCGCATTCTTTGCCTGTCCGTTCAGGCGTACCTCAGGGGTCAGTTCTTGGGCCCCTCCTCTTTCTCACTATATAAATGACTTACCGGCTAACATTTCTTCTTCAATGAATCTTTTTGCCGATGATTGTGTTATTTACCGCGAGATTAAAGATGGTAATGATGTCTCTTGTCTTCAATCCGATATTAACAAGGTTCTTGACTGGTGTTTTACTTGGAACATGCAACTCAACATTAATAAGTGTAAACATGTACGCATTTCTCGTCTCTCTAATGCCCCTTCTTCTTATCACATTAACAACGTGTCTCTCGAAACCGTGTCATGTTATAAATATCTGGGTGCTTACGTTTCTTGTAAACTGTCTTGGAAAACTCACGTTGCATACATAATAAATAACGCTGATCGCATGCTTGGGTACCTTCGCAGAAATTTCTCAGGTTCATCTACTTCAATAAAATTATTACTTTATAAAACATTGGTACGGTCCAAGTTAGAATATGCTGCATCTGTCTGGAGCCCTGGCATCGATTCACTCGTTTCAGATTTGGAAGCTGTGCGGAACCGCGCATGCCGTTTCATTCTTTCTAATTATCACCGAACAAGCAGTGCAACCGCCATGAAATCAAGTTGGTCCCTACCACTTCTTTCCCACCGCAGATCAATAGCCTCATTGTGACTTTTTCATAAAATTTACCACAACAGCTTTCTCAGTCCTAAGTTTCTGTCAAGACCATGTTACATATCAGCACGCGTTAATCACCGTCATAAAGTTGGAATTCCATCTTGTCACACCAAATTTTTTCATTACTCATTCATACCCCGAACTTGTGTCAGCTGGAATCACCTTCCCCACGACATCGCAGGTATTTCTGATAACAATGCATTTCGTAAAGACCTTAATGTTTCTTTTTGAGTATGTGTCGTTTATTACTGTATAAAAATTGCCTTTCACTGTCTACACACTGTTTTAATATATCCCCACTGCATTCTAATCTTATTGCCTTCTTGTGTTTTCACTTTTATGTATTCCTGATTTATTTTTGTCTTCTCTCCTTGTTGTTGCTGTTTAGGCTGAATTTTTTATGTATTCCCACTCCCCCCTGTAATGCCTTCGAGCCCTGAGGGTACAGTAAATAAATAAATAAAACTCGCCCAGCAACTTACCTTGTCATATTCACAAATGAGCTCCCTTTTGAAAACTCACCCCCTCTTTCTCTACCAATCCTCCAGTTTCAGACCACATCTATTACTATCACAACAAACGGCGTCGCCCGCGCAATCAACAGGCTAGAACTACAAATAGGATGAGCATCAAAATTTTTAAACTAACATGCCACGAATCATCGGCTTTGTTCACAGTGATATTTTAACAATCTCTAGATACTGGACTATACTTAACTCAGCTACTAACACTGACCTAAACCTGCAGGCCTATTTCATTTCCTTGTACCTGCTGCAGACTGCTAGAGCATATCATGTTTTCTCATATCATTAACCATTTGACCATAAATCACTTACTTCTCTAGAATCAGCATGAACTGATATGAAATCGATCATGTCAGTCGCAATTTTTTCAACTTGTGACGGCCCTTCATGACTGCCGGCACATGTGGTTTTGCACATACGCCGCTTTCACCGACGTTTCAAAAACGTTTGAACGTGTTAATCACAAACACTTGTTACTAAAACCCTGTAATTTACAGCTAGACGATAAAACAAGAACATAGAGCAGTTTCTAACCGATCGTTACCATTTAGTAGGTCAAACTTGGGAACTACCTTGCGATACCCACTCGCGTAATATTCGGTGCCTCGCAGGATTCAGTATTATGGTCGTTATACTTTTTGTTTATTTAAATGTCATGCCTCCAATATCACTTCATTTGACCCCTTGCCACCGCGGTGGCTCAGTGGTTATGTGGCTCGGCTGTTAACCCGAACGACGCGGGTTCGATTCCAGCTGCGGCGGCCGAATTTCGATGGAGGCGAAATTCTAGAGGCCCGTGTACTCTGCGATGTCAGTGCACGTTAAAGAACCCCAGGTGGTCGAAATTTCCGGAGCCCTTCACTACGGCGTCCTCCTTAGCCTGAGTCGCTTTGGGACATTAAACCGCCATAAACCAAACCAAACTAAACTAGCAGGCGGCGGGCCGAGTCTGACATTGCCAACCGTGCAGGGGTTTTAGCAATCGATAGGGAGCATAAACGCGCTATTGGGCAGCCGAAACCGACAAGGAGCAAGAGATTCGAAGCAAAGAAAAGCGCATTATTCGCCCCCTGGGACAGTGGACACCTCAATCACGCTTTAAGCTACGCGGTGGTGGCGACAGATGCGCGCTGCATGAGTTGGTACTGACAACGTTGTGGCGGTAACGCTGCACCGAAGCCATAGGCCGTCGGCGTAAACTGTGTTCATTGGCGTTGGCGTTGACAACGTTCTAGACTGCGACGATTTAAAAGAAAAAGAAGGGCGCATAACTGGCTCCCTGGGTCAGCCCTTAGCTAAAGGCTTAGAGCGAACTGGCGACTATAGTTGGTTCTTTTGCATGGTTAGGGAATAGCGCAGGGACAGGGGGCAGTTTCTAACCGATCGTTACCATTTAGTAGGTCAAACTTGGGAACTACCTTGCGATACCCACTCGCGTAATATTCGGTGCCTCGCAGGATTCAGTATTATGGTCGTTATACTTTTTGTTTATTTAAATGTCATGCCTCCAATATCACTTCATTTGACCCCTTGCCACCGCGGTGGCTCAGTGGTTATGTGGCTCGGCTGTTAACCCGAACGACGCGGGTTCGATTCCAGCTGCGGCGGCCGAATTTCGATGGAGGCGAAATTCTAGAGGCCCATGTACTCTGCGATGTCAGTGCACGTTAAAGAACCCCAGGTGGTCGAAATTTCCGGAGCCCTTCACTACGGCGTCCTCCTTAGCCTGAGTCGCTTTGGGACATTAAACCGCCATAAACCAAACCAAACTAAACTAGCAGGCGGCGGGCCGAGTCTGACATTGCCAACCGTGCAGGGGTTTTAGCAATCGATAGGGAGCATAAACGCGCTATTGGGCAGCCGAAACCGACAAGGAGCAAGAGATTCGAAGCAAAGAAAAGCGCATTATTCGCCCCCTGGGACAGTGGACACCTCAATCACGCTTTAAGCTACGCGGTGGTGGCGACAGATGCGCGCTGCATGAGTTGGTACTGACAACGTTGTGGCGGTAACGCTGCACCGAAGCCATAGGCCGTCGGCGTAAACTGTGTTCATTGGCGTTGGCGTTGACAACGTTCTAGACTGCGACGATTTAAAAGAAAAAGAAGGGCGCATAACTGGCTCCCTGGGTCAGCCCTTAGCTAAAGGCTTAGAGCGAACTGGCGACTATAGTTGGTTCTTTTGCATGGTTAGGGAATAGCGCAGGGACAGGGGGCAGTTTCTAACCGATCGTTACCATTTAGTAGGTCAAACTTGGGAACTACCTTGCGATACCCACTCGCGTAATATTCGGTGCCTCGCAGGATTCAGTATTATGGTCGTTATACTTTTTGTTTAACGACCAACTGGCCCGGCAACTGTCCTTAATACAGGGACTCCGGAACGTTTTTGGGAGCGCAAGGGAGAGGGGGGTAAGTATTGTCTTTGCATCAGCCGGACTAAATCCACTGCAGGGCAAAGGCCGCTCCATATTCCTCCAATTAACCCGATCCTGTGTTAGCTACATCCACTTGACTCCTGCAAACTTCTTATTCTTATTAATATTAATGTTTTAATTCATTGTAGCCGTTTCAATTTTACATAATTGCATCCTCGCTTATTCTACATTGGTATATACACTTTAAAAATGGTGGGAAGTTTCATAATTACTGCAACCTGCGCAGACCGCGCAAGTGAGTAAACGGATTCGGAAGCTACGAAAAAAACATTTTTAATATTTCCGAATTCGCGCTTGCACTGAGGCAAATGTGAACTGATATATTCATGCAAGTAGACATGAAAGTAGGCACTACGTACAAAGCTATAGTATCGCAGACTGACGAGCTTCAAGGCTAGCATAACAAGAGGAGGAGAGGTTTTCAAAGGAGGCCGAAGGTTTCTGGTCGTTCTGCCGTTCTAGATACGAACTCTTTCATAACGGCATCCAAATGCAGGGCCGAAACTCTCTTCTTGTGCACGTGGAGGAGAAGGTGTGTCAGCCTCCTCTGTGTCATTCTATTGCGCAGAAATGTTTTTACTCTCTTCAGAGCACTGAAAGATCGCTCTCCTGAAGCAGCTGACGCAGGCATAGAAAACACGAGTTGCAGATACCGGACAACCTGGTCCATCATATTACGCATGTCTACAGATTTGCCTTTGCAGAATTTGTAAAATGCGTTCACTTGCGACCGGACCCTCGTCACGCAGGAGCGTTGGGAGAAGGACGAGTTTCGCTGACAGCCTGCTGATTTCAAAATCTGCGGCGTGTGCTCCTAAAAGCTCATTTAGGTCGTTTGAAGCGACGTTTTGACCTTCAGCAGCGTCAATCAAAATGCGCTCGAGGCTAAACAGCTGCTCCATGCCAGGCTGTTCAAATCGCCGTCGGATCTCAGTGGTAATACGATCGATAGCGGCAAAAAACTCTTTTCTCTGTAATGACTTGCTGCCAAGCACTGCAAGCTCCTCAGGCTTGTCTGTGAACTCAGGCCTTCTGGGCGGCTGCGAAGCTCTGGGCGCTCGAGGTTCCTTTAGACCTAATTCTGTTGCTCTTGAGTTCACCCGCTGCCAGAGGACGTCAAATGAGGCGTCAGACCGCAGCCCTAAGAAGCGGTCACAAAGAGCCTCTGCTGCTTCTTTTGCCCCTATAGCGCGGTAAACTGGGCGTTGAAGCATCTTCGCTAATTCCTCGCTCGGGCGAAACAGGGCTATAGAAAGGTTAATGCCCTCTAAAGTTTCGAACTTCTTTGACACTTTCTCTTATCCTTTTAAGGCTGTCTTGCCGGTGCCACTGAGAGAGCTTTGAGCTTGCACAGGGTCCTGCAAAGTTGCCTGCACCCTTTCATAGTTATAGATAGATAGATAGATAGATCTTTATTTAGACAACAAGGTCCCGGATACAGGGGCAAAAGGCAGATGCACTCTGCCTGACGGGGCCCAAGCACCCGACACAATGCTCAGAACAAGCGGCAAAAGAAGCATGAACTTCAAACACTATTACAAAAAACAACACATAATTATACAAGGTAAAAGTAGGAGGAAGGTGCATACTTTTGCAATGACATAATTAAAGTAAATATTTACAAGGCACATCACAACAAGAAAAACGCGAGAATTCAAAGAGTTGACGGAAAAACAGGGACATCAAGAATTTTAATCATTCGGGCGAGAAAGGAGGTAAGCTTTAGCATTTCTATTGAATGACTTTTGGGAAACAGATTTCTGAATGATTTCTATGGCCTGTGTATAATTATTTAGAAGACTGGGAATTAAATATCATATCATAATACTGGGTATCATAACCTTTCCATTGATTTCACTCTTACTGTCCATCTCGTTGGACACCGTGGTAGCAGACAGGTGTTCTGCCTGGAACAATCTTGCTCACCGGCTTCATTACCCGAGTTAAGTACAACGCTCGATTAAACAGCCTTCCTGTTCTTCGATTCGAGCATTGCATTGGAAACATCCTTTACAATGTTGACAGCGTCGCCGATGACATCGCAGTTCCTTGCGACCTCCTTAGGTGCCAAGTCAAGTTACTGCAGCGCACAGATATTGACCGTGGTTCAGATTCCGTAATTCTTTTCTGCACGCCAGTAAATCTGCCTGCCATCTTCGCGGCCCAGTCAAAACAGTGGCCCCTTAGGTTCTGAAAGTCCAGGCCCAGACGCAAAATCATATTCCTCAAGACTTCATACAACGACTCGGCTCTGCTGCGTGGTGCATTGCACATGCCAAGAAATTCCTCAGGAACTTCCAGTGCTATCCCGTCTACCCAACGCACACAGAAGTGTGAACTGCTCATTGACTGTTACGTCGGTGGTAACTCAGCAATGATTCCTAAAACGGACTGCATCTGATGTCTGATGACGCCTCGCTGAATTCTCTGCGCCATAATTTCTATGAGCTCGCTCTGTACGTCGCTGCTCAGCCACCCATCTCGCTTCTCCAGCCATTTCTTCAAAGCAGGCACGCCTTGCGATCGTTCATCTAGCAGATCAAGGCCTTCGTCCTTCGTTTGCCCTTGTACAGCTTGTAGCTCTTTGGCGGCAGTGATCGAACATCCAGGGGCGTGTCGTCATGGCTTGCGATTTCCATCGGAGCACAGTCTATTGCCAAGAGGGGCTCTCCACCTTGTGCTACGGTTGCTGGGGTCTCTGTAATAAGTGAGATAAAAGAGATTATTAGCCGATCAACACTCTATGAATACTTTTTTGATTACCGCATATAATCGTGTAAGGGCCGCACTTTTTTTCCGCGGTTCTCACGGGGTGAGGCACTTACATGGAACCGGCGTTTTTCCGCTAAAAATTTCTGCTACAGCGCAGCCCCGGTTACGTGTCCGTTTATGAAGCGGCGATATCCATTTTTATGACGAATGCGCAGGCACGACGAGCCCTTCGAATACACAATGCATTAAAAGTGTGGATTGTGCCCGCGTGATCTGCGCGATTACTAAGCGCAGTAAGACAGGTTGCTAGCGGTTGCTTGATCACTGTATTATTTTACTGCCAAATTTCACGCAATCCAAGTTGAGATCCGCCTAAGGTGCCGCGCTTGTGACGGCTTGGAGCGGCGCGTCACCGCCCAAAAACGCGCCACTCGCGTTTTCTTGCACGGCGAGGCACACCCAAACGCCTGCATCCCGTCCTTGCTGTTGCACAGCCTAGCGTTTTGTCAATCCTTTTTGGCGCGAACGACGAGCGAGCTGGAGTCGATGACGGACCGCGTGTGCGGGGTTCCAGGCCTAGCACGGCGCGCGGGAAGGCGCGTTTGTGTCGTAGCGATTTTTACGCGGCCAAAATTATGCGCGCATGAAACAGTTTTTGGCTCACTCTTTTTTTTTCGAATTGCCAGCGGCCAAGTTGGGGGTGCGGCCCTTACACGGGGGCGGCCCTTACACGAGTATATACTGTATTCTTTCAAAAATAAAAATATAGCAAGATATGTAAAACAAGCACGACACGCAAAAAAGTTCATGAAAGGCACATGAAGAACACGATGGAAATAAAACATTGCAAAAACGTACCGTCAATATTTGCTGCTCCTTTCGCACGCCCATCTGGTTGACTTTCATGAGAGGTGCTTCCCGCTGCCAGCCAAAATACAAATACGAAGGGACATTAGAAACCCATCAATGATCAAAGTGGTGACAAAAAGTGTGACGCAATATACCTTGTGCAACCTCGATTCCATGCCCTAAACGTTTCGTCCCAAGCACGCAAAAAGTTGTTGATCTCTTTTTGAGACCCAGATATCTTCCGATGGAACGACATTGTAAATCTGCAGCTATTAAAAAATACGCTCAAAGGATGAGAGACGTGCAAGTAGACCGCGTTTCGTTTCGCCGCCGCCGTGCGAGATCAACGAGGCTGCAGTGGACGCAGGAGTATCATTCCGAGCAACGGACAATTCGCTCGGCCGACTGCCGCCCAGAGCCGTCTCGGGAATCGTGTCCAGACAGATCCACTTGCCACGTGTCGTCGTGTGCGTGCGTGCGTGCGTGCGTGCGTGCGTGTGTGCAAATGCTTTTGAGAGCCCGGCGCTCGGGGAAGGAGTGTTCGCCCCGGGCCGGATGGATCTGAGTCATCGACGCTTGCCATGAACATGACCGCTGGTTCGACACGTGCGCGTCTTCGGATCCTTCCTCCTTTCCCTCTGAAGGATGCTCCAGCCGCTAGGTCGCCGTCGAGACACCTGCTGTGTGGGCGTGTCAGATTTCTCTCTGGGGCCAGCTTCTCTTGCCGTTCGTACGAGATGCAGTATTAAACCTTGTTCTTGTTAGACGATGCCATCGTCCTTTGCTGGAACCTGCCGATGCTCTCCGCGGGACACCGGACCGCCAGGTCAACGCTACCCTTGGGGCTAGCGTGCGACAGCGGTGGGATGTCGCAGGCGAGCCCCATGTAACAACCGGTATGTCTACGTTTGGTGCGTCTATGTGCTTAGACCGAAACGGCGAGCACCGCCGATCGGGCGAACCGCTTCAGCTATCGGGACCCCCCTGGAAAAAAAGATTTTGGGGGGGGGGGGGGGGGGGGGGGGCGCAGGGACCAGACGCATGGAACTTTCAAAGGCACGCACAGGCGCTGATCATGAACTGATTTTTGTTTCGAAGTACAGAGAATATATAGCAAAGAGAAAGGAGGGCACAGCTTAAGTTAAGGACATCGCAGCGAGCTATAGAAAGAAAATTGATAGGTGTAATGTTAAGAGATCGGAAGCGGGCGGTGTTGGTGAGGGAACAAAGGCGGGTTAATGACATCCTAGTTGAAGTCAATAGGAAGGAATGGGCTTGGGCAGGGCATGTAATGCGAAGGGAAGATAACAGTTGGTCCTTAAGGTAAGGGAGTGGATTCCAAGAGAAGGCAAACGTAGCAGGGGGCGGCGGAAAGTTAGGTGGGCGGGTGAGTTAAGTTTGCGGGGACACGGTGGCCGCAACTGGCAAAGGACAGGGTTAATTGGAGAGTATAACAGAGTACACTGAGGGGCCAGTTGATCATACATAATCTGAACGAAAAAACGGAGCGTTGAAACAGGACACAGAAAGATGAGGACAGGACGAGGCTACAACTTACAACTGAATGAAATCGATCAACGAAAGACACATCCCTTCTCGAGCAAAGACACGCATGCGCAAACTTGAAAGAATGGAAAAACTCTGATAGTCTAGAAAAATCTGGTAAAGGAAAAAGAGACGAAAAGGGGAGGAATAGCCACCGCTCATGAAGACTGTTTACAAACATTAAGTGCGTCTTAGAAAATTTCTTTCCTTTCCCTTCGGTAAATAGATGGTGTGCTAATGCACGTGTCACTACTTCGTTGTAATATTTCATGAGCTTCCAAGATTTCCCTCGCCAATTGATCTTTACCCCTTCCTAAGATCTTCGTGCGGTTCAAAGAGGGAAAGCAACCGGAGCAGCTCTTGCAATGCTTTGGCAAGCGCTCAACAGTTTGCTGACGAAGCGAAGATGCATGTTCACTCAGGCTCACGTTTAGGCACCTGCCCGTCTGCCCAATGTACACACTACCGCAGCGGAAAGGGATGTGATAAACAATATCTGTGGCGCGTGAGACGAGCGGCTTCTTGTGTTTTGTGCTACACCCTGAATTCTTGACGCTCTCATGATCTGCCCGAGCGCAAAGCTTTGCAAGCTTGAGGGGAGCTGAAAATGCCCCATCAATACCAAATTTTGCTGCCACTCGCTTCAAGTTGTGCGAGAGCCTGTGTACATAGGGCATAACTTCAAACTTCCTTTTCTGTTGTTCCGGAGTGTGTTGACACTGTCGAAAAGGCCTACACGTCTGAAACAAGAACAAGAAGGCACACAAAGGTGAACAATGTCGTTGGGCACTTTCGTGATTCAAAGCTGTCTCTGATCCAAGCCGATAAGGATGGAGGCTTTGTGGTTCTTCATCGGGAGATGTATGATGCAAAGGCTACAAATGCAATGGCCGCCGCGGTGGCTCAGTGGCTATGGTGCTCGGCTGCTGGCCCGAAAGACGCGGGTTAGATCCCGGTCGCGGCGGCTGAATTTCTTTGGAGGAGAAATTCGAGGCCCGTGTACTGTGCGATGTCAGTGCACGTTAAAGAACCCCAGGTGGTCGAAATTTCCGGAGCCCTCCACTACGGCGTCTCTCATAGCCTTAGTCGCTTTGGGACGTTAAACCCCATAAACCAAACCAAACCAAACCAAACAAATGCAATGGAGAAGAACTTATTGTTCTTCGCTCGCTTCTTAAGCCAGCTAAGGCTAAGAGTAGGGCGTTGCAGTTTCTAAAAGAGTGCAAGCTGGACAGGCTGGGGAAGGAGGTGAGCAACTGCAAAGGAGATGCACTGAAAGTTTTCTTCAACGCAAAAACTCACAAGCCCGAATCTCCCTTCAGAGCCATCATCATAGAGCCACACAGCTGGCAGGCACGTCTAGGCAGGTTCCTTCAGCGTCACCTGAACAGTCTTTGTACTGTGGACCCTTTTAAAGTCGCCTCCTCAGCCGTCTTAGTTGACATCCTACGGAGTTACGTGTGCGGTGCAAACTCTGCATTTTCAGTGGATATAGAGGAACTTTTTTACTCGGTGCCGCACGATGAACTGTTAATTGCTGTGAGAGAGTGTATTGAAGAGGCGGGTATGGTGTCTCTTCAAAATTCATGTGGTGTTAGTATTGAATCATTTCTGGAACTCTTGGCCCTGTACCTCAATTCTACAATCATTAGCTACAAAGAACATTTCTATGTCCAGAAACGTGGAATTTGCATTGGCTCAACTGTCGCCCCTGTGCTATGTGAAATTTTTCTGCCCAGGTTTGGACGTTTGCTTCAGTCTCAGTTGAACGATGAGCGCGTTGTACGTGTCTTTAGATATGTAGATGACTTCCTTGTTGTTCTCAACCTTTCGTGTAGAGATGACTTGAGTGTAGTTGCAGACTCGATTTTAACCCGATTGAAAGGTATCATGAAGTCACTGAATTTTTCCATAGAACTTCCGGCTCACGATTGCATTCACTTTTTAGATATTCACCTGTATTTTAATCCTGTTGGTCATTTTTGCTGGGCTTACGAGCCACGGCCCAGGAAAGCGCTACTACCTTACGACTGTTCTCATTCGAAGCTCATTAAGCGAGGCATAGCAACCACATGTCTCAGGTCGGCGCTCCTCAACTCATGTCCGCACAAAGTTCGTAGTGGTTTTGACAACCAGGTTCAAGGCCTTAAAGAAGCAGGCTTTCCTGGCGATGTTCTTGTGGCTGTTGCAGAAACTCTAAAGAAAAAGTTAAACAAAGAAAGTGAACACATCCAGTTACCTAAGATAAATGTACCGGGACAACAGAAAAGGAAGTTTGAAGTTATGCCCTATGTACACAGGCTCTCGCACAACTTGAAGAGAGTGGCAAAAATTTGGTATTGATGGGGTATTTTCAGCTCTCCTCAAGCTTGCAAAGCTTTGCGCTCTGGCAGATCATGAGGGCGTCAAGAATTCAGGGTGTAGCACAAAACACAAGAAGCCGCACGTCTCATGCGCCACAGATATTGTTTATCAGATCCCTCTCCGCTGCGGAAGTGTGTACATTGGGCAGACGGGGAGATGCCTAAACGTGAGGCTGAGAGAACATGCATCTTCGCTTCGTCAGCAAACTTGCCAAAGCATTGCAAGAGCTGCCCAGGTTGCTTTCCCTCTTTGAACCGCACGAAGATATTTAGGAAGGGGTAAAGATCAATTGGCGAGGGAAATCTTGGAAGCTCATGAAATATTACAATGCAGTAGTGACACATGCATTAGCACACCATCCATTTATCTAATGGAAAAAGAAAGAAAGTTTCTAAGAGGCACTTAATGTTTGTAAACAGTCTTCATGAGCGGTGGCTATTCCTCTCCTTTTCGCCTGTTTTTCTTTTACCGGATTTTTCTAGATTATCACAGTTTTGCCATTCCTTCAAGTTTGGGCGTGCGTGTGTTTGCTCGAGAAGGGATGTGTCTTTCGTTGATCAATTTGATTCAGTTGTAAGTTGTAGCCCCGTCCTGTCCTCATCTTTGTGTGTCCTGTTTCAACGCTACGTTTTTTCGTTCAGATTGGTTTGGTTTGGTTTATGATTAATTGGAGAGACATGGGAGAGTCCTTTGCCCTTCAGTGGGCTTAGTCAGGCTGCTGATGATGATTACAAAAAGCGCTCCTTTCATATGCAGCCGCCCACTAGTCAACCTCTGCTTTCGTAATGCCCTTCAAAAAACCTTTCCCAAGCAGGTAGGGCGGCTCCTTGCGGCAGGCTGTCCTTTACCACTCGTGGTATCGGTGGCCGGCACCATTGAAAAGAAACGTTCACCTGCTCCTAAAGAGAGTCACCGTTGCCGTTTAGCCCTATCTGCACAATGTCAGCCATGGTTTATAGAAAGTTGTCAAACGGGCACGCGTGACGTGGTTTTTTCCGCACCCAATAAGCTCGCCCCACTTTGCAGGGAAGTCCAGAAAGTTCGACGTGGGCAAACGAACAGCAACACCCACGCTTCTTGCGCTTCCGGTGTCGTCTGTTCGGTACTGTTGTCCTGCGGGAAGCGGTACATTGGTCAGGCGTGAGGGAGCGTAAATATCAGGCTGAAAGAACATAACAATGTTGGTAACATTGCCATCTCTGGAATCTGGCCAAACACTGAAAAAAATGCGAAAGTAAAAATTGCACTCCAATATTCAATGATTGTGTGATTATTGGTAAAGGACGAGAACGTACGCCTAGAGAGGTTATTGAAGCCCCCAAAATCCGTTCTATCAAGGACCACTCTGCTAGCACACCGTCCGTCTCTCTTTCGTGGAAATAAGCTCCTAAGGCCAGGTGGGCATGCATTTTGACCGGTCACATGGGGTTTCACTGTACGCATTGTTGTGTTTTTATCGACTACCTCCTGTTTTTGGGCCTTTGGCCCACTTTTATTATCACAGTGCTTTTCATGTTTATTCGCTTGAAGGCCCTCTACACCTCGCAGCACTCCGGCTTTAACGCTGTCAGCCTCTTTTAGGCCCCTATAACACCAACCTTTTTAATGTTTTGAAGGCCTTCTACACCTTGCAGCTTCCCGTTTTTATAGATTTCAGCTTCTGTGGCACTTGTTTCATTTTTCTTTGTCCATTTGTATTTATCTGTTGTTTGCGCGCCCGGCCACCAAACCACCTCCCCCCACCCCCCCTTTTATCGCCTTTCACCGTCACTTCTTACACAAACACGTTTCGCTCAACGACATGACTATTCGCTGAATTCCGGTGACCGAGCATTCCTCTTATCGATGTAACCCCCCCCCCCTCTCTTTCTCTTTGCGATATATTCTCTGTACTTCGAAATAATAATCAGTTGTTGACGATGAAGAAGGAACGCCGACCACAGAAAAAACAAAAAACAAAAACAGACGTTTCGGCTCCCGTGCGGGAGCCTTGTTCACATTGAAATGAAGCAAGCAGCTCAGTGGCATTACATATGCTTGAAAAGAGGGCGCAGGGAGCGTGCGTAGATTTGGTTAAGATTTCCATCGTTGCGGTTGAGGGTGTGACTAGTAGTTTCGATGATTAAGGATTCCCCGACCAGACGAGTTTTCGTCGAACTCTCGACTTCTTTAATAATCAGTTGATAATAACCACCCGAGTGTGTCGCTGAATGTTCCTTGTGTCTCGTCCCTGCGCAGTTCCCTAACCATCCAAATCTTAGCTACAACTAATACGTTTGGGATACATGAGGGGATGTTTATATTGTATTTTAAACATATATTTTTTTCATGAATGCACTAAAAACATGCAGGAAATACGTTCCTGAAATTTCTAGCTTGGTATTCGAAATATATTCTTCAAATCTGCCAAAAATACCTCACTTAAAGCATACGCGGAGCACGTTTCAAATACAGTCTAGCCCGTTTATAACGAAGCCACTTATAGCGAAATAGCGGTTATAACGAAGGGATTTCAATTTCCCGGTCCCATTTTTGCATTTTCAATACATTTTGGGTCCGGTTTTAACGAAGTAAATATGAGCGCGTCAGCGGATATAACGAAGAGATTTAATACCAACCGAAAAATAATCTGCCAATCAACACATTTTTGCGTCCTTGAGGCGATTTTTTCCGCGAAAATAAGAGCAAAATTCGGATGACGGCGTCCTTTCGTGGCGTCGTCTGCTCTCCTGCGGAGCGAAAGGTTGCTTCACTGCATCGCATGGCACGCCGGTCTCGTGTTGCGCCGTCCTTGAACGGTGTCACGGCGTAGAGCGGTAGAGCACGCCGCGCAGGGGAAAAACGTAAAAAAGAACAGAGAGGTTTGGTTTGGTTTATGGGGTTTAACGTCCCAAAGCGAATGAGAGACGCCGTAGTGGAGAACCACCTGGGGTTCTTTAACGTGCACTGACATCGCACAGTACACGGGCCTCGAATTTCTCCTCCAAAGAAATTCAACCGCCGCGGCCGGGATCGAACCCGCGTCTTTCGGGCCAGCAGCCGAGCACCATAGCCACTGAGCGACCGCGGCGGCTAAGAACAGAGAGAGAGGATTTTTTTTTTCGATGACGTCGGTATGCCGATGTTTGCATCGGTATGCCGATGTTTGCATTTTTTTTCGTAGTCCGCATATTACGAAATAGCGGATATAGCGAAGTGATTTCAGATTCCCGCCGACTTCGTTATAACCGGGCTAGACTGTACGTGAAAAAATGTGTATGTGGTTTTAGCAACTTTTCAGTGTATTAGAAGCGTACTTTTGCAAATAAGAAATTAATTCCTCTGAAGTGTGTTTCAATTCTAACAAATGGGCGGCCCGCGTAAACATGTTTACAGCACACTTAAGCTGCCTTTGAACAATCTAGCACTCGAAATCCTGTTTCGGGAAATCGCATTTGAGTTTTGGCAGTGTATTAAAAGCGTACTTTCCCAAACACGAATTGAATTCGTCCAAGCTATACTTAAATTTTAACAAAGCAGCAGTCCGCGTAAATATATGATCAGCGGTCTTCAAGCTGCCAAAAATGCTTGCTGTACGCTGCCCGAGGTTCGAACTGCATGCAGTCGTTACCATCATCACAGGGACACACTGTAGTGAGAAACTGCTGGAAATTGCGTTTGGGGAAAGTGCATTTGCACGTTCGCAATATTGTCACGAATATTACACGGCACACCGTTAGATACACAAGAACTGTTCCAGTCTGCCGAGCGGTCACCAGCAAGCAGGCGAAGCACTTCTTCCTTGTCACAAGCGAGATGGCAGAGCACTTCTTCTTCGTCCACTTCTAAGCTGTATCATTGCTCCCTCCTCTGCAGCATCGCCTCGATGCGGGCCGCTTTCATAGAGGGGAAAATGGGTTGTACACGGAAAGTTAAACACAGCTATCACGACACAGAACCGGTGGCACTCAGCGTCAAGTACAATCAGCAGGACGGTCGTAGTACGGCTTCATACGAACGACGTGCACAACATCCGGATGCGGTGGTCTGCGCGATGGGCGGCCTGGGGTTGTCGGTGAAACTTCGTACGTCACGTCGCTAATGCGGCGGAGAACTCGGTAAGGTCCGAAGTATCGGCGCAGTAATTTTTCGGACAACCCACGGCGACGAACTGGTGTCCAAACCCACACATGGTCGCCTGGTTCGTATGTAACAAATCGCCGTCCGAGATTGTAGCGGTCAGCGTCGACGTGCTGTTGACGGTGTATTCGCTGCCTGGCCAATTGACGTGCTTCTTCAGCCCGCTGAACGAAAGTGGCGACGTCAAGATCTGGCTCTAGGTCACACTGAGGGTCGACGGGCAACATGGCATCCAGAGAAGTAACAACTGGACGACCGAAGACAAGCTGGAAGGGCGTGAGCCGCGTTGTCTCCTGCAGGGCCGTATTGTAAGCGAACGTTACGTATGGGAGAATTTGGTCCCACGTTTTATGCTCCACATCCACATACATGGAGAGCATGTCGGCCAGGGTTCTGTTAAGGCGCTCCACCAAACCATTTGTCTGTGGGTGGTACGCTGTTGTACGCTGTTGGGTCTGGGGCATCCCACCGTTGTCACCACTGTTGGGACTGGGAGTCCGAGCCAGGAAACGGTCGAGGCGACGGTGAGTAATAGGACGTTTATGTACAGTATGTACAAGGGCTTTTACATGATACAAGAGTCAAGAGCACCACGGGCTAGCACAAAGAAGGAGGGCGGCCCCGGCGGCGAGCGTAGCTCCGGCGTGATGGCTCTTCTGCTGCCCGTCTGCTCCTCGGGTTCTGCGCGGCTCCGTTTTTATAGCCGCTGGTAACGGTTACGGCAGCCAGCCGTTCAAATCCTCCAATCACTGGCCACCGTTCAAATTAGACCAATGGTCGAGAGCCAGCCAGCGTCGGAGGAGTTCGCACCGACGGAGAGGAGGAGAGGAGGAAGGGTCCGTGTCGGCGCCGCGGTGTCGGGATGAGTCACGCTGCATGTCGCGACTTGTCCGAGAAAGTCTGGGCCTGCTTTGAGCGACGGCGGGCGCGCAGCGCTTGTTTCCAGAGAAGCCAGCAGCGAAATGTGGGCTCCGGCACTACAGCACCACCGCCGCCAGACAATGCGCCACGAAGACGAGCTACTTCCGCGTGGCTCGGATGCGGGGCGCGCTCGTACGCCAGGCTCCTCCAAGTTCTCGTACGGTGTTCAGCCGCAGGTAGCTCCAGGCTCCTTTCCGAGAACAGGTCCCGCTCGCCAGGACAGGATCACTGCTCCGCAGCTTAGTCGCCCAGGTGACTGGATCAGCTTCGCTCGGTCCTTCGAAAGAGCTTGCTTCCCAGCATCGGTCGTTGATCGTTCTGCATCTTGCCAAGAACCGACCGACAACAGGCAACACCCAACACGAGCAAGTGCCCTCCGTCACCCGTCAAAACACCAGACTTAAAGTCACAAAAACTATGCTGGCTATATTTCTGTCCCCTTTTTGTTCCCTCTTCTACAAGAGACACATGTGGGATACAAGAACTCCAAGGTAATTAACTCAGACAAAGTGTAAAACACATGAAACACTCGGAATGAAATGAATGCGAAATAAATTCGCTCTCTTGAGATCACTCGGCCAGGAAAACACTCAGCTGAGGCCACAAATGAGGATATCAATTTTTTCCCCGATCTACGAGCGAACTTAACAGCTGTTCGCGAAGAGACAAAATGTAGGTCACGAGGAGGCGAAGCCAGCCTTGCTTAGAACACACGGCTTAGTGCGTCTACGCCAGCGTTTAACTCGGTTAAACGACACCCGCTACCGCGGAAGCTAATGACTCTGCTTCTTTCGCTGTAGCTGCGCTTTTCTCTCTCTCTCTACTACCCTGGTAGCTAATGTGTCTGCCTCTTTCGCAGTGGACGCGCTTTTCTTTCTCTCTGTACTTGTCTTTCCAGTTTCTACGGGCAGTACAGTACGAGAATGATTGGTTTTCTCTTACTAGCGACTTGTCCCTTTCTTTGCGCTTCGCGCACCAGTCGCGACGTCCCATAGCAAGTGCGCAACGCTTCCTGTGGGACCGTTCTATCTTTCTCTTTGTTCGTGGTGGCAAGTGAGACATTCCACGAGTCTAATTTCTCGCGCACCCGTTTGCTTTTCCGCTCGGTGTGTCGTTCGCCTCTACACGGCCTTTTGATTTTACGCCTACTAAGTGGCGTCATTTCGAATCGCGGCTTTCTATCGCGATAACTGTGCTTGGCTGAGCGCTTAGACGATTTCTTCTTGGCAATTTTCTTGCCCCTGTCACTGCGGCCTCGTACAATCTTTCGCTCTTTGAGCCGTACACGCGCTTTCCTTCCGCGCGCGTGCCGCTTTTTATGGGAGCGCGGTTTCTCCCGTGAATGCAGCGGAAAGCGAGAGCCCGCATGAGAGCACGTGCCTTTGCGCGTCTCGCTCTCTCTGTGCTGGCGGCAAGATTCACACTTGTCCCGCTCCTTAATTTTTCGCCTCCCGGGCAGCGCTCTCCTGAATCTCGGTTTGGTGCCTTGGTGCACTTTTCTGCGCGAATGTTTGCACGATTTCTTTTTGCAGTTTATTCTACTGCCCAGACCTATGTGCCCCGACACACTTAAGCGCTTCGCTTTGCGCGATAGTAATGCCTTGCACATTTCTTTAGCTCTGGTTCTGACGCTAGTTTCAGGGCTGACAACGTGACTGACTTACTGAAGTCATTTTGCCGGCGACGCTGGCGCTTCCGATGGTGGAAACCCGTTTTCGCGCGTTTGCCCTTTCTCTCCTTTCGGCGGCGATCGTCTTTCTTATGCCTTCCTTTCATCTTTCGGCGGCACCACTCTTTCTTTTGCCTGCCTTCCATCGTCTTTCGGTGACAGCTCTCTCTCTCTCTTGAGCTTGCCTTTCCTCTCCTTTCGACGGCAGCACTGTTTCTCTTGTTTCGCTATCACCTTGTGGCGATAGCTCACATTCCTGAACTGGCGGTGCCTTTCCTTCCGGTTGCAGCTTTTTATCGTGAGCTTTCCTTTCACTTTCGCCTGTGAAAGCACATTCTGCTTCCGTCGCCTAAGTTTCTGCTCTCTGACAACGTCGCTTTGATTGTCAGCTGATTCATATGTGCTACCTAGATCAGGCCTGTCTTTGGCGCCTTTACTAGCCTCCTCCAAACTGCGTTCTTCCTTGTCAGCGTCACTGAGTGCGCATTCGTCCTCATCTTTCTCGGACGGGCTGACGTCTACCGCCCCTATGTCGTCTGGAACGTTCTGTTCTCCACTGTCGTCCAGCACCTTAGTTTCTTCAGGCGCAGACGAACCAGTGTTTTCTGTCGACATTACTGCTGACACGCAGCTCTCGTCATGCTCCTGACGCGTTTCAGCCAATTTCGGTTGAGGGTCGGCTGTGCACTCAGTCGCGGTGTTCCCGCTACTGCAGCTGCTTTCTGGAATGTCGGAAAGCTCAGAGCAGTGCGAAAGCACGGGACTCGTTTTGCATTCCTCACCAGAGACACTAACGCACAACTCAGCGTCCGCAAACTCTCCATGCGCCTGCTTCCGTTGATCGTAAGTTTCGGGTTTCTGCATCTCTGCCGAACGCGCTGCACAACACGGTGTGCCGTCCTCATCTACCGACGCAAGCGTTTTCACTAATGTCCAGACGGACGTCCTCTCTGCCCTGTTCGGCAACTTCTCCTGCTTTCGACACGCTAGGAGATTCGCTTTCCGGTAACTCCGCCACAATCTCAATGGGCGAGACCTCTGTTAGTGCATCGTCCGATGCTGTGACTACCTTATCCGATGGTGTAGAGGTTTTCTCAGTTGGCGAATGCGGGGCAATTCCCAATGTTACAGCAGCAGTTACATCTGCCACGTACGGACTACCTTCCTCTGTGCCGCACTGGCAGCTCTGCTCTACAGCTACGCACTCTACATCTGCGTCACGATCTTCCGACCCTTCAGCATTTTCGAGCCACTCTAAAATGTCGGCTTTAAACTGGTACGGAAAATCGTTAAACGATGGGGTGCTATTCTCTCGCAGGTACCTTTGGCGAAGGTCCAGCGGTGACACGTTATATCTCGCCAGTAAGAAGCTTTTCAGCTCATCGTAGTCCGCCAAGCCGTCGTCCAACAGGCGCTTGACAACGTCATACGCTTCGCTGGAAAGCTGGGCTACCAACTTCTGTGCCCAACCATTCCGCTCAACGCGCTTTCTCTCGCAGACGCGCTCGAACTCCGCAAGATATTTCGCCATATCTTCGGCGATCACGAAGGGCTGCGGCCTGTCTCTCAGCTGATGACCGTTGCTCTCATGCAGAGCGGACAATGTTTTATATCTCTCGAAATCGATCTCATGCGCTTCAAGCTCCAGGTCCATCAGTTTCTTAGCGCGGGCATGCCGTTTTATCTCAAGCTGCCTCCGTTTTTCTGCCTCTTCGAGCTCAAGCTGCTTCTGTTTTTCTGCCTCTTCGCGCTCAAGCTGCTTCTGTTTTTCTGCCTGTTCGTGTTCACGGCGTCTTTTGGCCTCCTCGCGCTCACGGCGTTCTGTGATCTCTTCCCAGGCCTCATTGGCTTCCTCAGCCGTTACATTCTCCTTTCGCATGATCTCAAGAATCGCATGCTTTCGTTTTGCGGGGCCCAAATCAATGCCCAACTCTTCACAAATTTCGACGAGTTCCTTCACTTTGAAGTTCTCCATCGCGCACAATAGCCTCTTGTAGTTTGCCCTTTTCTTAGAATTCCCTTGCCGTTCGCTACTATAGCGCTACTAGGATGACACGCGCAAGTAATTCTTTCCAAAAACGCCTCGTTAACTCCCTCTGCACCGGCTTTCGTTTCAAAGCGCTCCGACTTGGCTCGAAACAGCAAAGCTTTCTACAGTGCTACACACACAGCCCTACTCTAGACTACAATCACGTGTGCTAGAGCAGTCTGGCGAATTGAGGGGAAAACATCAGGCACTCACCGCGCCGAGGTAGCTGACGCCGGTCGATCCCGCAGCTGCCATCCACTGTTGAGACTGGGGCATCCCACCGCTGCCACCACTGTTGGGGCTGGGGCATCCCACCGCTGCCACCACTGTTGGGACTTGGGGCATCCCACCGTTGTCACCACTGTTGGGACTGGGAGTCCGAGCCAGGAAACGGTCGAGGCGACGGTGAGTAATAGGACGTTTATGTACAGTATGTACAAGGGCTTTTACATCATACAAGAGTCAAGAGCACCACGGGCTAGCACAAAGAAGGAGGGCGGCCCCGGCGGCGAGCGTAGCTCCGGCGTGATGGCTCTTCTGCTGCCCGTCTGCTCCTCGGGTTCTGCGCGGCTCCGTTTTTATAGCCGCTGGTAACGGTTACGGCAGCCAGCCGTTCAAATCCTCCAATCACTGGCCACCGTTCAAATTAGACCAATGGTCGAGAGCCAGCCAGCGTCGGAGGAGTTCGCACCGACGGAGAGGAGGACAGGATGAAGGGTCCGTGTCGGCGCCGCGGCGGCGGGATGAGTCACGCTGCATGTCGCGACTTGTCCGAGAAAGTCTGGGCCTGCTTTGAGCGACGGCGGGCGCGCAGCGCTTGTTTCCAGAGAAGCCAGCAGCGAAATGTGGGCTCCGGCACTACAACGCCTATGGCTGGTGTGGGTCAGATCTAGGACTGCCTGAGTCAAGCGGGCCGTGAAAGCAGCTCCACGGTCTGTAATGATAACCGCCGGAGCCCCATGACGCAGCACGATGTTGTGTACAAAAAACGTAGCTACTTCGACGGCAGTTCCGTTTGCAAGCGCCGTTGTCTCAGCGTACCGCGTCAAATAATCCGTCGCGACAGCAATCCAACGTTTTCCAGTGGATGACTTCGGGAAAGGGCCAAGTAGGTCCATTCCCACTTGTTGGAAAGGTGTCTTCGGAGGCGCTATGGGATGAAGAAATCCTGCGGGTTTTAAGGGAGCAGACTTACGGCGCTGGCAGTCGCGACAGGTTTTGACGTATGTCCGCACTGATGGAAGTAATCTGGGCCAATAGTACCTCTGCCGAATCCTCGCTAAGGTACGACTGACCCCCCGGTCAACGTTTTTAGATCCCTTTCAGTTTGCAAGCTCCCTCGGGCCGCGCCCGAGAAAGCAGCCCCCGTCCGCTTCCACTCACCACGCGGCGCTGCTGTCGCTGTCGGCCCGGAGCCGCCGGAGCGCTCGCGCTTGGCAGTTGCTGTGGCAGCCTGTTCTCGTCCGCGATAACATTGGGAGCGAACACGTCGAACTCAGATTTGCTGTACTTTTGGAGCTGTCACGTTGAAACTTCAGTCTCATGATTAAAGAACTGTTTCGCCTGGCTAGTAAGGGTGAGATAAAGAGCAGGCTGATGCCAGTTCGCAAAAAACCAATCGTTTGCATTGCGCTTTATCGCATCACGTTTGCGACGTTTAGCGCTGATGATATGCGTATGTTGGAGTAGAACCATCAATATTTCTTCGGGAGAATGCACGAAACATTAATGAAAGGATAAAGCTAGCGATGTTCCGCTTCTAGAACAGTCACGAAATTCCGCGCTATATTATCGACGAAGCACCGCACATGCGAGCATCATTTTGCACGTTCTTTAGAATGCCAATTTCAGTGAACGCAAGTATAAATGCAGACACACTTAGCTTGATGCAGGGAGGGAATACCTATAGAAGAGCTTTTTATTTCCAATGATAGCACAGACGGGAGCAGCGTCCTGCACTTTCATTTTTAGAATGTTAATTTCATTGAACACAGACAAGCATTAAATGCAGACACACTAAGTCGGAAGCACGGAGGGAATGGCTACAGAAGGCGAGCTTTTTTATTTGCAATGACAACCTTTTCTCTGTTCTCCAGCCGACGGTTCACGTCTCTCGCATAGAAGTGCATGTGTGTCACTATGAGAAAATGCAGCACTTGGCATGTAAAAGTGGCCAGATGCTCTGCACATCCAAGCCGAGCAAGGTTTTGCAATTCCAGCTCGTCTAGCACCTCCCAAAAAACGTCCCAAAAACGGGACCTTCTTTCAAAGAAATCGGGCTTGCTTTGTTTATAATGTCGGTAAACTCTAGCATCTTTTTGGTGGGATGCTTTAAGCACCCTTGCTTGAAGCTTTTGTATACTGTAAGATAAGCGTCACTGCCAACAACTGGCACGGGAGAGCTGATATCTTCCATGCTGATATCTGCTGGCTGCTCCAAATCAGGCGGCGGCGACGATGGCGTAGACGCGAAGGGCCACCCTGGTCGGACAAACAGCGTGGCGAGCGCCACCGCGCGGCAGGAAACGGAAAGGCGACAATCCGAGCACCGCAGCTTTCAAACTGAAAGGGATCTAAGAACGTTGCCCCCGGTGGCCGGCAGATGGTTCGTCGTGGCAAGCGCTCAAGATATCAGGTCGCAACTGGGACGGGACTACGAGCAGAAATGTTGCGGTGTTGCTCTCAAAGTTGCGCTTGTAGAGGACGCCGTTCTGCAGAGTGAAAGATTTGAGCCCACGAAGAAAAACACGAGGAACGCGGGGACCATCGCAGCCTTCCAGGTACGCGATGAGCGGCGCTAACTCTGGGTCCTCCCTTTGAAGCTGCGCCATATCGGCTGCGCTAACAGCACCAAGGAAAGAGAAGTCTTCAGTGATTTTCGGGGAAGCCAGGTCCACTGGCGCGCGTGATAAACAATCCGCATCTTGGTGCTTCCACCCCGACTTGTACACGACCGTTACGTCGTACTCCTGCAAACGGAGGCTCCACCTCGCCAACCGCCCAGATGGATCTTTTAGGCTGGCCAGCCAGCATAACGAGTGGTGATCGCTGACAACGCGAAAGGATCTTCCGTATAGGTATGGGCGGAACTGACTGATGGCCCAGACTACCGCAAGACATTCTTTCTCAGTGGTTGAATAGTTGCATTCCGAGCGCGAAAGTGTACGGCTTGCGTAAGCGATGACTCGTTCGGCGCCATCCTGCCACTGTACCAGGACCGCCCCAAGGCCTACGTTGCTAGCATCAGTGTGTATGTCGGTTGCTGCGGCGTCATCGAAATGGGCGAGTATCGGTGGACGTTGCAGGCGGTGGCGGAGCTCCACGAAAGCATCCTCTTGGTCGCTTCCCCACAAGAAAGGTGTGTCGTCTCTGGTCAGCGCTGTTAAGGGTTCAGCTATTTTGGAAAAATCTTGGACGAATCGTCGATAGTAAGAGCACAGTCCCAAAAAACGTCGAAGAGTCTTTTTGTCAGTGGGACGCGGGAAACTGGAGACAGCAGCGGTCTTGTCGGGATCTGGGAGAACACCGCGCGCGCTGACAACATGGCCGAGGAAACGAAGCTCCTCAAAACCGAAATAGCATTTCTCAGGCTTGATCGTAAGTTGCGCACATTGGAGCGCCCGGAGCACTGTGCGCAGCCGCTCCAAGTGTTGTCGAAGGTGGGGGAGAAAATGACGACATCGTCCAGGTCTACGAGGCACGTCTGCCACTTGAGCCCAGATAAGGCAGTGTCCATCATGCGCTGGAAAGTACCCGGCGCTGAGCACAGTCCAAACGGGAGCACTTTAAATTCGTATAGACCATCAGGCGTCACAAAAGCAGTTTTCTCGCGGTCTCGCTCGTCCACCTCTATCTGCCAGTAGCCGCTTTTGAGATCTAAGGAGGAAAATAACCTGGCATTACATAGTCTGTCGAGTGCATCATCAATCCTGGGGAGCGGGTAAACGTCCTTTTTGGTCACGCTGTTCAGTTTGCGGTAATCGACACAAAATCTGAAGGTGTTGTCTTTCTTTTTCACGGGGACCACCGGTGATGCCCATGGGCTTGTCGACGGTTGAATGACATCGTCGGCGAGCATTTTGTCCACTTGCCTTTTAATGGCTTCGCGTTCCGTCGAAGAAACGCGGTATGGGCGCTGGCATACGGGTGGTGTAGTCTCGTCGGTGATGATGCGATGCTTTGCGACAGGCGCACGACCGACCCTGGAGCTTGTGGCAAAACAATCCGCGAAGTCGGTTATAAGCGCCGAGGGGAGAGCCTTCTGCTCAGGCGCCAAATCCGGATTGATTCTGACGGACGGAAGGACAGGACATGGTGGAGCCTGGTCTTGACGGCTTGTCTCCAGGGCGCACACTTGAGGCACCACGGCGAAGTCATGCAGGAAGGCGACAGCCGTGCCCTTGGCGAGGTGCTGCAACTCGTTGGCAAAATTTGTAAGGTGCACACTAGCACAACCGTCTTGTAGTTGGACGAGCCCGCGAGCGACGGCTACTCCCTTCTCGAGCAGCAGGGGTACGTGGCTATCAGCGACACCCTCGTAGTCGTGGAATAAATCGTTCCTTACGAGAACTAGCACACTGGACCGGGGTGGCACCATTACGTCGTCGTCAACAAGTCGCAGAGCAGTGAAGCGTGAGTCGTCTGTGTCAGTGCGCGCCACGGCCCGTTTAGTCGAGAACGTGACCCGTGCTTCGTGCAGGTCAATCACAGCACCGTTCGTGTGGAGAAAGTCGAGACCGAGGATCAAGTCCCTCGAACACTCACGGAGGACTACAAATTCGCCGACGTACACAAAACCACGGATATCGACACGAGCTGTGCACCTGCCGGCGGGGATAATCAGGTGAACCCCAGCAGTGCGAATGCTAGGACCCGACCACCCCGTCAATACTTTCTTCAGTTGTAAGGCAAGGGCCACGCACATGACAGATTAGTCGGCACAAAGCGGCAGCAAAGCGGTCACGTCGATTCCGTCAATTTTGACGCACAAATCGGAGGTAGCGCGTCGGATGCTGTCGCTACTCGTTCCCGGAGAAACATCGTCGCGTGGTAGTGGCGCAGGAGGATCTTCACAAGTCCCGGCATCAGCGGCCTTGCCTCCAGAGGCCGCTGGAATCAGTTTTCCCGGCGTGGACTGGGAGAACGGCGTCCGGAGTAGTCTGCAGCTTGACGGGGGCTTGGAGAACGGTAGCGTCTCGGCGACGGTGATCGAGCCTCCTGGTGACCTGACGTGATGTGGTTCTGGCGCGACGACAGATGGAATGCTATCTCCTGCGGTCGTTCCCCGTTCTGAGGGCACAGGTCGTCTGGCGCGAAACCACGCAGGCCCACGCGGCGGTATGGGCACGCCCTGTAGAGGTGACCCGCCTCGCCACAGTGATAGCAGAGGGGCCGACGATACGGGGCACGCCACACTTCACTCTTTCGCGGTCGCTGATAGGCTGGCGGAGCGTCACCACGAGGAGAGCTCGACGAGAGCCCTGCTGGAGTCGCGGCAGTGACGTCGTACCCAGGGGCCTGGCGCAGGACGGACGCATACGTGGGCCTTGCATCAGGCTGGCGAGGAACCTCGGAAATCTGGTGCTGTTGTGCTGCCAGGCGCACCTCGTCCCGGATGACTTCGCTCAGTGGCGTGAAAGATGGCGTCTCGGACGGCGTACGGAAGGCCTGCAGTTCCTCTCAGACGACAGATCGGACCAGCTCGCGCAGAAAGGCCGCGTCGATACCGGGAGGCATGGAGATGGGATCAGGCCCGAAGGTGTTGACGTCGCGATTGTACTGGCGGGCTCGCTGTTCCAGCGTCTTCTCCATAGTTGCCGCCTCGGTGAGGAACTCTGCCACAGTGCTTGGTGGGCTGCGCACGAGTCCTGCGAAGAGCTCTTGCTTGACACCCCGCATGAGGTGGCGAAGCTTCTTGTCTTCTGTCATGTTGGGATCCGCGCGCTTAAAAAGGCGAGTCATGTCCTCGTAGTACATGCGTACACTCGTTGTGGCGCTGGTTGCGCGAGTGTAACGCAGCTTCTGCTCGCTCTCGACGGTCTGCATTCGGAAAAGTGGCTTTAAGATTGCGGCAGAAAGCTTCCCAGGACGTAAACGAAGCTTCATGGTTTTCGAACCATGTCCGAGCCGACTCTTCAAGTGCAAAATAGACATTGTGGAGCTTACGGTTGTCACTCTAGCCGTTGTAACGGGCAACCCGTTCGAAGATCTCGAGCCAATCCTCGGCGTCCTCGAACACGTCGCCATGAAACGACGGGGGTGTTCGTGGCTGATGACAGAGGATGTGCGCCGGGAGCGTGGTCTCAGTTGCCATGGCAGCTGGTGCCTCCAAAGGCCGGGGTTGCGTCGCCCTGGTTGCAGCCGGAAGGAGTCCAAATTCAGGGGACGCTCCACGGAGGCGGCAACCGCGGTGCTGGTGAACCGGGGTGAGATCCGTATTGGTCGGTAGCCTACGCGGGTCTGGAAGCGTACCCCGCACCTCCACCAGAGAACTGTTCCAGTCTGCCGAGCGGTCACCAGCAAGTCGCCGAAGCACTTCTTCTTCCTCGTCACAAGCGAGATGGCAGAGCACTTCTTCTTCGTCCACTTCTAAGCTGTATCAATATATTTAAAGTGTGCTTTAGTAAATACGAAATTAATTCGTTCACAGTATACTTCGAATATAACAAATCAGCAGTCACCGTAAACACACATTTGCTGCACACTTCAAGCAGCCTTTGAACAATCTAGCGCTCTAGATCATGTTTCAGGGAACACTGAAAACTCTCCCTTTTCTGTCGTGTTTTCGTTTATTGCAACTTCCAGCAAGAAGGCAATCACCACTTATTTACGACGCTTCGTGAACGCGATAACAATATACTCGCAAGGGTGTCTTGGTCGCCTCCGGGCCCGAACATGCCAGCTAAAAGGACCCCGACTCGGAAAGGCCGAACGGGTCCCATAAAGGACCAAGTATTTGTTGGCTTACGGTTCGACTCCTGACTAATGCCTGGCGCAAGTTACCACCACTAGCAGTTCGGTTCTAGATCACCCCCACATTCGAACGCGACCAGTCCACCACCTGTGCGACAACTTGGGGTCCCACAGTCTTTGCGCAAATAACTCCTCACCGGGCAAGATAATGAATGGCTCGTCTCTCAGGGGGGTATATACAGGGTGTCCCAGCTAACTTGGATCAAGATTTATCAAAACAACTAAGCGTTCTTCAGAACTGAAATCGCGTGGATGTTAGGGTTTATCTAAAATTACGCTACCATTTTTTTCGCTTGTCTTATTTGAAGAATCAGTCGAGATAAACGAATTAAGTTTTTAAATATAGCTTGAGACGTTCAGGCGTCAATAGGAAAGCTGTGGAGCTCCACAAATATTCTCCAAACCAGGCAATTCGAACGAGATAGACTTAGCGTGGCCGTTTTTATGCGGGAAAAACGAAAGCCCGCGGAGTTTAAAAAATACCACGTGGCAGCGCGCTCCGTGCGCCCGAATGCGCCGCGATTGCAGCGCTCTCGTCCGCGCTTTGTGAAAAGCATCACTCGCTTAGCGCCTTTCGTGCTGCCCAAGACAGAGCTTCGCGTTGAGCTTGGTTCCAAGATAAGCGGCTGTGGGTTCGAGCGGCAGTTGAAAGAAAGCGCGGCTCCCGTTTCTGCGGCGATAATGCAGAGTGCATGTGGAGGAACGATGACAATCTCATGAGTTGGAATTTGGGAGCAAGGTCCTAACAAGCAAAGACGAATATAACAAGCCTGATAACGTCGTGTGAATTACGCTGAAAAACAGGAGCCACGCTTTCTTTCAAGTGGCGCCGGAACCCACTGGCGCATATCTTGGAACCAAGCGCAACGCGAAGCCTTGTTTTGGGCAGCACGAAAGACGCGAAGAGAGCAATATTTTTTAGAAAGCACAGATGAGAGCTCCGTAATCGCATCGGGGCGAATCCGGGCGCACGGAGCGCGCTGCCACATTGTATTTTGTAAACTCCGCGGGCTTTCGTTTTTCGCGAATAAAAACGGCCTCCCTAAGTCTATCTCGTTGGAAGTGCCTGGGTTGGACGATATTTGTGGAGCCCCACAACTTTCCTATTGGCGCCTGAACGTTTCAACCTATATTTAAAAATGTAATTTATTTATCTCGACAATTATTCAAATACGAGGCGAAAAAAATGGTACTATAACTTTATATAAGCCCTAACAACATTCACGCGCTTTCAGTTCTGAAGAACGCTGTTTTTTTTTTTTAAATCTTGGTCCAAGTTAGCTATGACGCCCTGTATAGGGCGGGCCAAGTGTCAAATTTGTCGAACTTCTTTTTTTGTGACGCCACTTTTTATCGCCATTTGCTATGTGGTGACAACTTTCCAGTTAAAGTTCCATCACGTCATCTTGCGATCTCATAGACATCTTGATTCATAACTGCGCGTTTTCCCTGGGATGGATGCTTACGGCCGCTTCACTCATTAGTTCTGCTGTTAGCAGTCTCATCCAGTGGAGCCGACCAGTAGACCTTTTGTAAAGATGAAGTGCAGAAATTTTTAATGTATTAAATGCATATTTTAGCCGTAATGTAAAGTATTTAATGTATATTTTTAATGCACATATGTGTACCAAGTGGCCGAAAGTTGTATTTTTAGCGCATTTGTCGGAATGTTTAAAACACTACTCCTAGCATACTTAGAAAGCATTCGTATCGCAATATAAGTATATGGACAAAAAATACAAAATTAATATGGAATTAATACGTGTTCGAATGCATTCTTAGCGCAGCCTTTTTTCGCTAAGGGAGTGGACGCCTCAATCGCGCTTTGTTGTACGTGGCGGTGGTGAGAGTGAGAGAGATGGGCTGCCTGCGTTAACGCTGACAACGCTGTGGCAGACACGCGGCACTGCCACTAATCCGGCATGGAGGAAAAAAACTGAGGAGGGAGCGTCCGGCGACGGCCTTGAAGCCTAGTCTTAACAAGTAAAAATATAGTAAAAAGAAGAGAGTTTGTTCCCATCTCCCCCCGTGATCACGTCACGTGATAGCGTGCGGCAAAATCTAGCTCCGCTGAGCGCGCGCATGCGCGGATTAGCGCGGCAGACTGACTGTAGATCAACCTCCTTGCTGTAGACGCTCCGCGCCACAAGCCACGCTACAGTGACCTAGAATATTCTAGTTCACTGTAGCCCCACATACGAGCGCCTAAAACATACCAGAACCAAAACGTAAATGACTGACTGGGAGAGCGAAAAACTGAGGGAGAAAACAGCTTCATAAACACTCGGCTTGGGAACGCTGGCCATGTGACGTCACGCTCCCTCCTAAGTTTTTTTTCCTCCATGTAACCAGGGTTAGCTGAGCTTAGCCGCAACCATTTTATTAATTGAATTTCGAAATCACTGCACGCGCTGGATTGTATCTTTGGGCATAATTGAAATTCGTGAAATCATAGGATTCATGCAATTAATTTGTGACCTTTTGCGTATATTTGTGCGGATTAATTTACTCCAAAAATACATTTATTTTTTGCTTTGTTCCAAGCGAAAACCGCGGTTGCCCGCAGCAATAAGCTGTCTGCGGATATTTGGAAAAAAACATTGCCTTTTATTTTTTCTTCAACTAAGGTGGACGCTTCGTTTATGGCACTGGACTATCGTCAACTGCTTGAGTCATTGAAACAATCAGTGCCGATAGAAAATCATTTCCCTTCTCATTTAATCCTTGAACGTCGGGTTCAGAAATCAGTGCCGAGGTTCGTAACACCAGTCGCGCTAGTGTCATTCGATAAAGGGCGCGAACAGATCAAACGAAAATTACATAAAGAGTTGCCTACAATAGTTCTAAAAGTAGGAACGGCAGAATTGCTATTTAAACAACTACCCAGTGTGCACGAGCTTTCGACAGTCATCGCGGTGTGTGGTGTCGAACGGGCGGACCTGTGCGCTAAGCTAACGCTCAACAGTGCAATAAGCGAGATAGGATAGGTCCTTTGCATACACTGACACAGAGTCCTCTAAGAAACACATATTCGGCGCTGCAAGACGTTGCGATGCAAGAGAGCACCGCGTGGGAGAGGCAGCATCTGACTCGAGTAACTCCCACCATCGACAGCAGCGTCTCCGCGTAGTTGTGAATTGGTGTTACTTCTCCGGACCTCCGATGCTCGTACTACCTACCCCCAGTCCACCAAACACCGTCTTGCTGGCCGCTCGGTTCGCGCGCTCCCGAAATTGCTCTGGCTCTAGCGACGACGGGAACGGCACTTTCGAAAATGTAAAATTGATGTGGACGTTACTTACAGTGGGCTACAAGCCCACTCTAAAGAAAGTTAATACCTGAATGTGTACCAATATCCTCCAGACAAAAATTACAGGGGCACGTAAGCTTCACCTTTAAGGGCATCAAGCGATAGCAGTCATGGCTCCCTTCAGTGGTTTCTCTCCACACACGGTCACTGTACTTTATTCGTATTCATGCATTTATCGGTTGCCGCGGTAGCTCAGTAGTTATGGCGCTCGGCTGCTCACCCGAGAGACGCGGGTTCGATCCCGGCCGCGGCGGTCGAATTTCGATGGAGGCTAAATTCTAAAGGCCCGAGGGCTGCGCGATGTCAGTGCAGGTTAAAGAGCCCCAGGTGCTCGAAATTTCAGTAGCCCTTCACTACGGCGTCCCTCGTAGCCTGAGTCGCTATGGGACATTAAACCCCAATAAACCAACCAAACCGTAAATTTATCGCAAGACAGTTTGCTCGTTCTTGTCTTTGAACTCTTCCCCACTGCAGTTTGCGCACATAATGTTGCTTCTATAGGCGCACACACTGACTCGCACTCACTGCACTACACGCACAATCAGCTTTATCACGATATGTTCAATCTGGATTCCAGCATGTACTTGCGACCACCCGGAAGACTGTCATCGCGTACTAACCATCCCTTCGCAGTTATGTCATACATGCCGAGAGTTCATGTCTATAAGTTTTCCTTTCTGCCTAAAACAATTATAGAATGGAATAACATTGACCGACACGATTCAACAAAACTTGTTCTCTTGAAACTTTTGTAAAACAGCTGGAACTCTGTTGTACTGACTGACTATACTATTCCCACCCTGCAATAGCCCGCAAGAGCTAACAGCATTTGGAAATAATAAATAAATATCATGGCCACAAAGGAGCGCTCTGCCCGTACAGTTTCGGCACTGAAAACTCTATGCTGCCCGCGCGCGATCTGTTGGGGCAGCGGCGTACATTACATCGCCGGGGTGTTCCGGCGGCCGCCGCATGCTGGCGCCACTGTACCATTTCAAGCGGCGGTTACGAAACGCCAACACGCACTGAGCTCCACGCTTGTTCACGATTCCTATGATTATAACTTCTGTAATTAAATACATGATAGTTACTAAACGCTCGTAAGATAGCACATTACGCGAAAAGCCAACCCAGATACATATGAAACGCGGCTTGTACCTGAAATTTACTAGCTTACTTGCGTTGTCTAGTTGGTAGCATGTCTGCTTTGCTACACAAAGCGCGGATGTACGCTTCCTGACGGAAGTTGTTTGAGACATGCGCGGGCCTGTAATTCACATTACAAGTCCAGCTTTCAGCTAGTTTCATTCCAGACAACCACGTGTGACGTGTGTTTTTCCAAGCGCATTAGGTGGGCTTCTGGCCACAACACGGCGCTGGCTTTCCCGCTGAACGGAAACCATAATGCTGTCGATTCGGGAGAATTTAACACCGGTATGTTACCGGTAATCACCTATGGGGCAGGAACGTGGAGGGTCACGGAAGAGGTTCAGTTCAGTTTTCAGTTTTATTTCCTTAAGGGCCCACACTCAAGGGTGTTACAATAGGGGTAGGGATTAGAGCTGAATACAGGTAAACTAATGACGTTGTTTGTTTAGAATTGAAGAAGATCACTTGCACACTCTTGGAAAGAAGACGATGAAGCGATAGCGACGATGTCAAGGGGTACGCCGTTCCAGTCTCTACCTGCTTGAAAAAAGAAAGAAGCAGAGAATTTAGTACTATGCGCTGGCGGGCGCGCGACTTAATGTGGATGACTGGTGCGGTGAGATTTGTGTGCTGCGGATGTAATATACGGTGCTGGTTTGAGAGAACAATAAAAACAAACTTTTGATAAAGGGTGAGGCTGGCGTCGTAAAGGTCGGTGAGGCGTCGTAAAGGATAGGTGGATGTCCATATTTTGCTTTTATAGATAAAACTCTGATTTCGTATTAATATGCGCCATGAATGAGTCAGGCGGCACGATTTTGAATAGCTTCCAATACTTCATGTGGGCTCCAGATGGCACATGCATATTCCTCTTTGGGTTTTACAACTGATTCATACTCGAGCAATTTTGCATACTATGGCGCAAGACAGTGGTGGTGCTTGAGAAAACCTAGTGTTTTTTTCTATGCTGAAATGACGTTTTGATACCAGACAGGGTTACTCCTAGATATTTATATGATTGTACTAGCTGAAATGGAGAGGGATAGGGATTTTCACTGCGGGCGAAGGACATCCGTCTATATATTTTAGTGGTATTGAGGGATATTAGACAATTATTCCCCCAACTTAGCACGACGTTAAGATCTGTCGGAAGAGCGTGTTAATCATGACAATTATTGTTGATGCGCAATCATCAGCGAACATTCCAATCCTACATGAAACATGAATGGGTAAGTGGTTAATCTGTATTATAAATAGGAGGGGACCGAGGACAGACCTCAACAGAACGCCTGACGTAATTGTGAGGGATTTAGAAAAGTGACCGTTAAGATATATACTGACTGATAACGATAAGTTCGGAGTTCTTCAATCTATTTAATAATATTAGGATGCAAGTTAAGCTGCATAAGTTTTAGTAGAATGCGGCTGAGAGGAACCTTGTCAAAAGCTCTTGCATAATCTACAAAGGGTAGGTGTGCATGTTACGGTCAAGATTAGTGTGCAGGTCTGAAGGAAGAGCGCTAGTTGGGTATCTCAAGAGAGGCCCTTAGGATGCTGAAATTGCGAGAAACGAAATTCATTTGAGTCCAGGATGTTCCTCATTTGGAAGTAGATGGCGTATCCCATGATTCCGCGGGGCACATTAGTTAATGAAATCCGAGGTAATTCAACGGTGAGTCTCTGTTACCTTATTTGTAGACTAGGGCAACCTTTCGTAATCACCTGGAATGATTCCTGAAGAGAGCAACTGTGAAAAAAGGAGACATATCAATACGCTGCACAGATTGATTTCACATTTTTCAGTTTTGAATTAAGCAAGCGATTACCAGCTGATGATGAAAGTTTCATATTCGCGTCATAGATGGAGCGTTTGATGGACGCACAGTTGATTGATGCACTTCTAAGTCGAGATAAGACGATTTTCGCAACTTTGTCATGTTTGCGAAGTTGATTGCATTGTGAAGTAGCGTGGCTTTTTGGGCTTGTTGGTACATACTTCAAAGACACTGTAGCGCAGCAAAAGACGAGGACACAAGAAACGAGAGACGAACACCACGAGCGCTAACTTCCAACAAACTTTATTCATCCTGAAGCATCACACTTTTATACACCAGAAAACTAATCACACGTGCGAACAGTATCAATTTCTTAGAAAAACGAGCTCTTTATCTGAGAGGAGAATGGAAGGTGTGCTTACACACGAGCCTCCTGACCTATTTATCTTTTCGGCTTCAATGATTTCGCGCGTTAACCTTTCTCTACTTTTTCCTATTACCAGACTTTTATCAAAGTAAGGCTTACAGGTTTTTGACTTGCATGCGAGAATGTGGTCAACCAGCGATCCGCCTTGCCCGTTTCTGACGTTGCGAGCGTGTTCCATTAGGCGCTCGTTCAGACATCTCCCCGTCTGGCCGATATAGTGTTTCCCGCATGACAAGGGAATTTGATATACAACACCTTCATCGCACGTGACGTAGGGCTTCTGGTGCCTAGTAGCGCAACCGCGCGCTTTGTTGGTGTTGGGTTTTCCCAGTTTGCACAACGTTGCAAGTTTTTTCGGCGCCGAGAACACGACGGTAGCATTCGCTCGTTGACCAATTCGTTTTAAATTGTGGGAAATCTTGTGTAAATAAGGTACTACAACAAGGTTTTTTCGTTCACGAGGAACCGGGTTTAGGTTACATTGATTTTCTGGTTTCATTCTCTTAACAAGTTTTTCGGCAACAGAAACTTGAACATGAGAGGGGTACCCGGCATTAGTCAGCCTCTTGGACTGCTCTTGAAAACTATCGGTCATCATGTGCGGACAAGATTTCTGGAGAGCATTTTGAAAACATAAATTGACAATACCTCTTTTTACCAGTTTTGAATGAGCGGAGTGATATGGCAGCATCGGCTTGTTACTACGCGGCTGGTAGGCCCAGCATATGTGATGAGCGTGAAAGATGAAGTTAATATCTAAAAATCTAATGGAGTTATCGATGGGCAATTCGCATGTTAAAACAAGCGGTTTAAAATGTTCTCTCATGGTAGTTAAAATGCTCTGAGCCTAGCGCTCGTGGTGTTCGTCTCTCGTTTCTTGTGTCCTCGTCTTTTGCTGCGCTACAGTGTCTTTGATGCATTGTGAAGTTGGTCCGGCCATTGTCGATTACTTGTTTAGATATAGCTTTTTGCCGCAGCCAGTTTGTCTCTTTTTGGCCTACCGGAACATTTAGAGCATGTGTGCTACCCTTTAAGATTATGCTGATGTTTTAATTTTTTCTCTGTTAGCAATGTACTAATTGGAAATGCTTTCGTGATAAAACTGGCAGTATTTTAAACAGATAACAAATAAATAAAATAAACACCTTCGAAGAACATGATAGCTGCAGGCATGAAGATTTTAAAGATAAATGATGAGAACTGTGAAGGCGTGTCAATTTCAGTACTCAAGATAGATGCGAATGCAATTATTTCTGCATAATCATGGTCAGTAACCGCCTCGTGTGTGCCGTTTAGAATTTAAAACTTGCCAGAATTGCTTGGGATTGTTGATGAGTAGGTTTCACAAGTCAGAGTGATAAAGCGAGCATTTGGCGCTACAACCGGACAGTATGATTTTTCGGCTCCGAAGTATATTTCCCATGCGGCAGATGTGTCGATACGTTTGGCTGTACGAAACCAGCGGTGCTTTTTGTTTATTAGTTGTTTTAGGTGCCGGGTAAACATGGTTTATTGCGGTTAGTTTGAAAAGAAATCCTGCAGACAAACATATTTAGTGAGATGATTTAATTCGTTCTTGAAGATCAAAAGTTTTCATTCGCCTTAAATCTGTGTATAGTAGAGGTAAATTAGAGCATGCATGACTTTGTGATTGCTGATTTCAGGAAGGTTTTCGGGGTTGTTGATTAGTATTAAGTGGCGAGCAACATCTGATCGTCCCGAGGCACGAGTTGGTTGAGAGACTCATTGATTGAGATTAAAATTTGAACAGATATCGGTTAAGCTCTTTGCCTCTGCATTGCATGTTATTGTGGAACAAGGTATGCTCTGTCAGTCAGTGTCCAGACAATTAAAATCATCAAAAACATAAATGCGGGTATTGGGATAGGTGGAAAAAACTTCATGAATAGTGTTCCGCAGATGACGGGAGAGGTCTGGATTAGTTTTCAGAAGCTTGCAGCAAACACAGAGCAGCACTGTTACGGGGAAGCGCGAGAGATGAGCCATGATGACTTGATATCGGATGCGACGTTACCTAAAAAGCATGCCATACTCCAATGAATTGCAAATAAGAACATACCCCCCCCCCCCCCCCCCCCGCCCTTGTGAGTCTTTGCGATTGGTACGATAGACTCAAATATCTTGTCGATCAGTTGCAATTTCAGCGCACGTTACGTCCCTGTTTAACCGAGTTTCTGTTAATATTAGTATGATGAATTCACGCTTTGGATGGAGGATGCCGATGTTAGTGGGTATTATTAAAAACGAGTGAAGATTGCAGCGCGAAGCTAGTCGGTAGTTTTTTAATGCTTGGTGAAGGGCAATCGCTATGTTATTTCCTTTACGGCGTCCGATGATGGGTCCTATACGTCATTCCTAAATGAGGAGAACTTAAATTATGAACAATGCAGCTAACTATGGAAAGGACAGTGATAGGTGTCATATTAAGAGACCGGACGCCTGCGGAGTGGGCAAAGGAACAAACGCAGTTTACAGACATTCTAGTCGAAATTGAGAGGAAGAAATGGGATTGCGCAGGCCATGTAACGCGAATGCAAGATAACCGATGGTCCTGAAAGGTAACAGAACAGATTCGAATGGAATGCATGCGTATCCGTGGCTGGCGCACAGAACAGGGTTAAGAGGAGAGATGTGGGAGAGGCCTTTGCCCTGCCGTCAGCGTAATCAGGCTGGCGGTGATGATGATGAATTCAATATTAGCACGTTCGATCTGCATTCTAATGATCTGCACTGCGCACAATTCTGTACCGAAAAAAGCGTTCATCTGGCTATAAGGACCATTTTTAGTCCGCTAGCGCTAAAACCGATATTTCTCCGATGTTTCTCTCACCGAAGACTCTCTCCGTTGTCTTGAGGTTCCTTGGGAAGAGCAACCTTTGTCTCAAAAACCTCATCGGTGGCACCACTTGCCATCGCAGTGTAGCAGCACACCGCTTAACCGCTGCGCCAGGAGCGGCCTGAGGACCAGAAGGTTTGCATATATGGGCCTTAACCCGTTACCTCAACCGCGTCGTACCCATCAGGCGGAGCTCAAGTGCGATTTCTCCGCTCTTTAAAGCTTCCTTGACCTTGAAAACCGACAGCCACGATTTGTTTTCCCTCCCTCTTTCGTCCTATTCGAAGAGTCGATCTTATTGTTGTCCTGATGTTGACGAGGAATAATATAGGGCGGGTCTCCTGACTGACCCTAGGGGTGTACTTCAGGTTCAGCTTAAGTTAAGGACAACGCAGCGAGCTATGGAAAGGAAAATGGTAGGTGTAACGTTAAGAGATCGGAAGTTGGTGGAGTGGGTGAGAGAACGAACGCGTGTTAATGATATGAACTGCACAAGTGAGCTAAACTGGGCTAGTCGGAGCAATAGACGATATGCGAAATGCGCAGCGCCATCTCTCGGCGCTCCGAGAACTAAGTCCTCCATGTTGGCTCGGTACAGAAAACGAAACTGCTGCCCAGCATTGGGTTAAAACGGCTGCGCTTCGTTTGAAAAGTAAAATGCCGATGCAGTGTTGCGCTACCCTCTCCACTGTGAAAAGACACTACGATGCGTGCCAGAACTAGGTGCGTTCCAGCTTTTCGCTTTTCTATTTTTTTTTACTCCGTCCAAACGTTTTAGTAACACAAAACGCCACGCGAGGTATATGTGTCAGCACGCGGATCAGTGCGCAGCTTTCGCTTTCTGCGCTGATTTTTGACAAAGCTTTCGAGGTGATTTGCGTTTAAATTAAGATAGAGACCACAGCCTTTGTTGTCTGTGATCAAAATTAGAAGCCGATTTCGTGCATTTATCAACTCTCCGGTCGGGCGTGAATATATATAGACGCATACTTGAACAACGTAATAGAGAAGGTAATTTTTTTTGAGCGGGCCAATCGCTCGTGCCGTGGCGAATTAAGTTCACTCGAAGAACCATATGCCGATTACTGCTTAGTTTGCTACGTGTTCAGTAAAGTTTTTCCCGTCTTCAATTAGTTTTAGAAGGGCGAGCAAACTCTCTGGGCCATACGCATATGTTATACGCGTTAAGGAGTCTTTGTGAAGCAATACACCCTACGTATAAAAACTGAGGTGCGAATGCTTTATTTCTTGAGGATTCCTATACCTTCGATATCTGCGGCGACGAAAATCTAAAAAAAAGAGAAACGAATAATATAGCTACTTTATTGTGAAGGAGGGGCGCATTTCGAAGCTAGAAAGTACGTGCAACATTGTTCTGAAAACGCTTCAGGCCATCAGATTTTATTATCGTTGTGGCAAGCTCCAACAGCTTGCTTCGCAACAAGGCCATTTGTCCAAGTTTGGGAGTGAGCTAATTAAGTTTCGGAAGCAACCGAACATGCTAATTTCGCCCCTGCACACACAGCTTGTATCGAGTCCGCGGTACATGCACCTACAGCTGTAGCATCTTTCTCTAATCAAGCCGCCGCGGTGGCTCAGTGCTTATCTGAAAAAAAAAAAAGAAAGCTGCGTCTTTGCTAACAATATTTTGAATTATATGTGCACGCCTACTTTCCTCTTGTTAATGTCGACTGACTGACTGCGTCTTAAGCAGGACGCGGTTTCAACGAATTGTGGCGAAAATCAACCGACGCCGGGCTCTGAAACGGTGACGTTGAAAACCGCGGATGCGCATTGCACATTACAGTAGAGGAATCGAATTACGCAGCTGGTCGAGGGTCTTGTGTGATTATACTGCAATGCACGAAGCTCCTGGCGTCGGCGCGAACGAAAGTGCGCACTGTCACATAAGTTTGTCAACACACGTGCGCACTCAGCGCAAAATAACCGCTCGCTACTCTACCAGATGAATTCGCGTCCACCTGGGAATAAAATAGCCATGATAATGCGTGATGCTTGAACTGGCGCTTTAATGCGAGCATTACAACGACAACAGCACACGGTCACGGTTCGACTTTCCAACCCACTTTCGAGTGCCGATTATTGCGATCAGCGCCAGACTTCAAGCGAAGCTGAGGACGCGGTAGGAGTAAGCTGGCGCCTATTGAAGGCACCTACATTTGGTCAAAGATCAGCTGTGAAAAAAACGCAGCAGCTGAAGCTTGCCTGTTGAAATTCCACTCGCAAGAAGAAAGTACGCATAGCAAACGATGCACCAGCTCGACGAGCTCGACCGAGCCAAGATGGAAACCGGAAGTTGTGGGCGCGGTGTTGCCAGACCGCCAAGCAATTTCGCATATCGTCTATTGCATCTTCGAAAAACGTAGCGCGAAAAACAAGACACAGATAAGGTGAAGACAGGACACGAGCGCTTTCTCACGACTGAATTTTTTATTAGGAAGGATATCAGAATATATACCATAGATATGGAAGCGAAGAAGAAAGAAGGAAAAACAAAATAACTCAAAAAAGGGGGGGGGAAGTGTATTAGTGACGCATCCATCGCCTTAACAAAAAGTGAGATTGTGTACCTCCAATCGGTTGTGAAGTAACAGTGCACGTGTTTTATGTTGCTATGCTATGTACCTGCTTCCATCGCCGGCCTTTTATCTCCTCGTCTTGTTCTTTTTTTAGTTGTTGTTTTGTTTTTCCTTCTTTCTTCTTCGCTTCCAAATCTATGGTATATATTCTGATATCCTTCCTAATAAAAAATTCAGTCGTGAGAAAGCGCTCGTGTCCTGTCTTCACCTTACCTGTGTCTTGTTTTTCGCGCTACGTTTTTCGAAGATGTTAATGATATCCTAGTCGAAATCAAGAGGAAGAAGTGGGCTTGGGCAGGGCATGTAATGCGAAGGCAAGATAACCGGTGGTCCTTATGGGTCACAGAGTGGATCCAAGAGAACGCGAACGTAGCAGGGGACGGCAAAAAATTAGGTGGGAGGATGAGATGAAGAAATTTGCGGGAATACGGCGGCCGCAAGTGGTGAGGGACAGGGTTAATTGGAGAGTTATGAGAGAGGCCTTTGCCCGGAAGTGGGTGTAATCAGGCTGATGATGATGATGATGCAGGTCTTCTGACGGTGAAACATTTGGAAGGCTTTCCTCAAGAAGTTATTACGATATGTACACAACTGGTTTGCATATTCCAAAAGATTTCGGCCTGTCCGTTTTAACTAAAAATGAAACTTGGCGCTGGCGAGATTGTTTTCGCGCAGCGGCGGATTTTTTCGAATATGCGCCAAATTTTGTGACAACGTGACACAACCGCTACCTTTTGTAGCGCTAGCTACATTACGCCAGGTTTTCGCCTCTGCGCCGCATCCGCACTTTGAGCCGTGGCCGCACCGTGACGCCACACCACGGCCCTCGATTCTCTGGCAACTCAGCTTGCCGCGGTCGCCGCGCGGCCACCGCTCCTGCCGTTGGGCGCTCGCCGCCCCCTCTGTGTGACGTCACACCACGGGCCTCGATCCCGATCTTCCGGTCCTACCTTCGGTAACTCGGCTCGTCGCAGTCGCCGCGCTTCGATCGCTCCTGCCGTTGGGCGCTCGCTGCGCCCTCTCTATGACGTCACACCCCGCGCTCCGCAGCTGTGATAAAAGGGAGTATAGAAGGGGCGAGCTCGCGTCGCCGCAGCCATAGCTGAGGCCGCAGTATGGATGGTGAGAGGTCGGCCAGCCTGAAGGAGGCCAGGGATCGCCGTAGAAATGAAGAGGAGACAGCGCGCTGAAGAGACTCAAGAGGAGCGTGCCGAAGGGTTGCCCGAACGCCGTGAAAGAACTACAATCGAAGCCTAAGCGCAGCCTGGGATCTGTAGCTATCGCTACTCGACTGGGTTTAACTAGAGCTAGACCATAGCCATATTTTTTAAGCTTTCCGCAAGAGACGTAGCGCTTCTACACCAATATCTGCGGCGGCGCTTCCCGCATGCATTAATTCCATCGTGTTGATATAGCCTTCCTAGCGGCCTAACTCACCATGACATGCCCAGCTTTCCAGGATGCGTACAGTGCGTTATTATTAGCATCCCCTTTGTATCGGGGAGGTGACAAGAGTAACCTAGCCATTGAGCGCAGAGTGTTCAATATCTTCAGTCTAAACTACTCTCTTAACCTTCTCCTCGAACCTTTTAACCGTCCTGTCTTGTTTCTTTTAAACGGAAAAAAAAACAATCACACAAGACGACGGACAAGAAGAGTGTACACACCACAACGACTGGTGTGACTGGTTTTTTTTCGTTTACAATGCACCAACTGGCCCGCATTTCAACCCTTCTGCATATTGTTTCTTTTCTTTTTTTCAACTGAGCATTCGCCGGCTGTTCCGAATCCCCAGTGCTTCTCGTATTCCTGCGGGGGCATCCTGCACTAGGTGTTGGAGGGCCTTACACTGGACAACTTTCTTAGCCTTGTATGCGGCGACAGCAAATGTCATCCATGGTGCCAAATTCTTGCAGCTTCCTCCATAAACACCCAGTCCTAATTTCGAGAGGTGAGCCACTACCTTTGCAATTGCCAAACATGTTTTTTGCTTTTAATGTTAGTTTCAGCCTTCCTATAGAGCTCCAACGTCGGGTTATCCAGCATCCCCCCCCCCCCCCCAGGTAGTATTCTCAGAGGGTCGTACTTTCTGTTTCGGAGTTGGCTTACGATCGGTTTGTGCCCTTCAACATTCGTATTTATTAAAGCAAACTATGTAGCTCTTCTATCCAATGTAGTATCGATACTGAATTGTACAAGCACGTGAAGCTTTTGCCATTCATGCTTCTCATTCGTTTGCCTCAACCGTCATTCATACTGCACCTTACCTTTTGCCTCCGCGCTTCGAACCTTGACCACCCCGTATATCACCTTGAACTGCTTCACTAGTGTCTCCATGCACCCCCGAGGCAAGCCTATTGACTCTTCTCTGCTTTACTTCAAGTGCCCAATTTGTGGCATATCCCAAACCACAAACTGGCCACAATGGTACCACAAGCCACAATGGTGCCGCGTTTGACGTTTGCAAACGTCAAGCATGGTACCACTGCGCATTTCCAGATTCCTCCAATAACTTATTTTTGCTATATCCACAAAACACGCGATTCACAACCGCTGATTTTTCTTTTCCTTTCTTGACGATTCCCTGCCTTTAGCGTCGAACGTCGAATGTAGTTTTTACTATCATTTACCCATATGCTATGATACTTGTCCGCCTTAACTATGGGTAACTAATTTTTGTAGCGTGGTCGTACCGGGCTCGTTATAAACCAATACTCCCTGTTTGTCTGCGCCAACTCTCAGTACAAGAACCTCCGCCCCTTTACCTCATATATTTGGCCGTCTGCTAGAAGAACGATGTCATCGGCAAATATCAAACCAGGTTTGCGACTTGTCTCCAGTTGGCCCCTTCGCCACTACGACATAGTAAGCCCTAATCCGCTCATTTCTACCTTGGTTCAACCTCCCTGATATAGACCACAAAGAGAAGTGGCGATAGACAGCATTCCTGCCTAAGCTCCCTTTTAACCAAAACTCTTTCTGCACCTGCTATTTCTTGACAATCCAATGCTACGTTGCTCTCCTTGTAGACTTCCTTCATCAAACACTTTCTTTTGCTGCCCACACCTTCATTTTCTAAAATTTGCCGTAACCGGGCGTGGCTTACTTTGTCGTAACCCCCCATTCATGTCTAAAAACACCATTCCATAACGGTCGCTCTTCATTTGCTGCAGTTTCGATGCACTGGGTCGTCTAATCTACCACCTCGTCTGAAGTGGTTCAACCTTGCATGAAACGGTCGCCATTGAAGGCATATAGGACTTAACGCGATTTTTTTTTACCTTAGCTTTTTTATATCAGGCTCGTTTTCACCCTCTCGGCAGTTTGCTCACTTATGTTTAGTTTTCAATACATCACGTAAAGCTGCAGACAAGGTTTTCTTATTTCTTTACAAAGCAATGAAATGAGTCTCTGAAATTTTATCGAAATTTGTTGCGGTATACAAAAGTCTCTTCTCTCCACTTTTCCCGAATCTAACTGCTCTATGTCCCTTATATTAATAACTTCCCCTTTGTAGCAGCTTGCATCAAACCGCATGCCACGGGCGCCCTCACACGCTTTAAAAGCCTCCTTTTGCTGTTATCAAATACATCGCATGGCCGCTTCATTTTCCCATACGTTACCACCGTCATCTTGTATATGGCGGCGCGTTTCTTTCGATTTTGCACCAAGTACCTTCAGATGGTTACAGAACGTTCTAGGTGTCTGCTTATCTATTTTATCGAATATCCGTCATCCACTTGCCGGTTGTAGCCTTAATATTTTCCTAGATCATATTTTAGGCATGGTTCTTTTGTATTTGTGTACTCGTCCCATTTCTCTTGTATTTCGGGCAAGGGTCTATTTTCTTGTTTTGCTTTCCGGTGTGCCCTGGGAGCTGCTTGCCGGCTTTATATTGCATTTTTAACAACAAATTGCCGCCAACAGGAACAGGAAAACCTTGTCAGTAAGGTCAGCGACATAGCCAAATTAATAGAGGTATCTGAAGTCAGCGCTCGCGACCTGGAGGGTTCCCACAGGCTTCCTGCAAAACGGAACAAAATACCAGTCATTCTATTTCGATTTGAGAGACAAGAAGTTAGGGATGGTTTGGGAGGTTTATGGGGTTTAACGTCCCAAAGCGACTAAGGCTATGAGAGACGCCGTAGTGAAGGGCTCCGGAAATTTCGACCACCTGGGGTTCTTTACGTGCACTGACATCGCACAGTACACGGGCCTCTAGAATTTCGCCTCCATCGAAATTCAGCCGCAGAAGTTAGGGATGAATGGTTGCGGCTGAAAGGTTAGAGATGAATGGTTGCGGCTGAAAGGTTCTCTGAAGGATTGCACTGACAACATTTACTTTTGTGAAAATTTAACCCGTAGAGCCAGATACCTCCTACAGGCAACAAAGGAATGGGCTAAAGTCAACAATCACAAATTCGTTTGGCATGCCCATGGCAAAATCCTTGTGCGCAAAAAGGAAGGCGGCCCTGCGTGTGTCGTTAGTTCTATACATGACTTAGCAAAGCTTGCTTCTTAGGCTGCTGCACTCCGTGAATTTTTGTGAGGCCTTCTTTTGTTCATGGCCTCTAACAGCTACCCATTGCCATATGAAATACGCAATACTCATTCACAAGAGTGGTTTCACCAATCTGTTTTAAAATGCTTTCATTTGAATGCACGATCAATAAAAATAAATATGAGGAATTTAATATTCTAGTTGACAGCTTTGGTTTCAGCCTGGATGTAATCATGCTTTCAGAAACGTGGCTCAGTGACAACGGTGATTTTCTGTTACCTTCTTTTTCAACATTTGCTATGAATCGGCGCACCTCCCGCGGTGGTGGTGTCTGTATTCTTGCCAGTGATAAATTAGACTCCGACATTCTTTATGTACTTTGCTGTAGTTCTGCCGATGTTGAAGTTGTGTCAGTCCTAACAAATAACACAGTTTTGTCCGTGTTCTACAGACCACCGAAAGGTGATGTGCCCCGTTTTCTAGAATACTTTGAAATTTTCCTTAAATACATCACTGAACATAAATATGATGCGATCAATAGTGGTGACTTCAATATCGATATGATGACCACTACACCTAATAGAACTTTGACATACTTTTGAAGAGCTTTGGTTTTACTATTACTACTTCGAAACCCACTCGTGTGACTCCAACGTCAGAAACTCTAATAGACTTATTCATAACGAACATTGTAACCTCATCTATATGTTCAGGTGTCACGTGTTGTGATCTTAGCGATCACATGGGCATATACTTTTTGGGCAGGAAAATAATTCGCAAGCGAACATCCCGCCTTCCGCATTCAACTCAACACATCACACCAACAGCTCTCGAAAGTTTTCGTGCAGATATTTCATTGATTTACTGGAGTGACGTACATGCCATAGCTACTGCAAACGAAGCATATAATTTATTTTTTAAAAAGTTCTGTGGCGCGTATAAAAGGCACATTATTTATAAAGCTAGAAAGACTTGTAATAAGATAAGGAAAGCCTGGATATCACGAGAAATGTATCGCCGTATAAAAGAGAAAAAGAAGTTGTACCAATCGTTTATTAAGTCAAAAAGTCCTTTTTCTTTGGCAGAATTCAAAAAGTTTAGAAATAAACTGAACACCGACATTCGCAAAGCAACGAACACTTTTTATGAAAAGTACTTCGATTCACGCAACTGTACAGATGGTCTATGGAGAAAAGTTCGTTCGCTCGATGGCTTTTCTTCTTACAATAAACCAGTAAACAGTATTACATATAAAGGCACTGACTATAGTGGTAATAGTCTTTGTAATGTTTTTAATGAATTCTTTACATCTCCGCATAGCACTCCTACAGATATACGATCATTTACCAGGGAGAGGCATCTGCCTACCCTTTTCCTACAGCCTGTCTCTGTAAATGAGGTCTCTGTATTTCGTGAGATAAATAACAGCACCTGCTGTGATGTTAATGACATCCAGATAGCTCCTGTCAGGCACGTAATTGATATTATTGCCCCTCCGCTTGAACATATTTATAACTTGTGCTTAGAAACTGCTACTTTTCCACAAAACATGCAAACTGCAAAAGTAATAGTTCTTTTTAAAAAAGGAGATAAAAATGACCTCTCAAACTACCGACCAATCAGTATCCTGCCAGTCTTTTCAAAGGGCCTTGAAAAGGTGATACATGCGCGTCTTGAGAGGTTTTTAGAAGCTCACAACCTAATTACAAACTCTCAGTACGGATTTAGGAAAAACAGATCAACAGAACTGGCTCTACTTCATCAAAAACTATTCATATTAAATAATTTCGAGCAGAACAGGATTGTAATTGGAGTCTTCATAGATTTCACAAAAGCATTTGATCCCATAAATCACAATATACTGTTTTATAAACTAGAATATTATCGAATAAGAGGGAAATCGCTTCAGTTAATCAAATCCTATTTGTCATGTCGCACACAGTACGTACAGATTAATAGCATTAAATCAACAGTGAGACCGATTCAGTCCGGAGTGCCGCAAGGCAGCATATTAGGTCCAGTCCTATTTAACATTTACATTATTGATATTGTCACGGACGCCGGTAGGACGTTCTATTCCTGGCAGAACAGTACCTGGCGAGCACACTGGGCAGAGCGCAGCCGGCAGGCCCTAGCACCGAGCAAAAGAGGACGAAGTCCGGCGCGCGACAAAGGTCGAAGAAAGACCGCACGGGGGCGCCCGTAGAGTGATGTCTAAACTAAGTGCGGCATTGCCCCTCCCCTCTGGAAAGGCATCGACTCGATGCCTGAAAGTGAGGGGGAGCCGCGGGTGGGTGTTAACAGAATCCCAGGCACTGAACGTGGTGAGAGTTGTCCTAGCGGGCTCTTGAGTCTTGAGTCTTATGGCTGGAGTCTTGCGACGTGCACAATTTCGGATGTCGGCGGGCGTCTGGAAGAACGAACACTCCCTTGCGGGCGCACTTCATACGTAACGTCGCTGAGTTTGCGGAGTACCTCGTAGGGGCCGAAGTAACGACGCAAAAGCTTCTCGGAGCGACCGCGCAGACGGATGGGGCTCCAAACCCACACTTGATCGCCAGGCTGGAAAATGACTTCGCGGTGACGGAGGTTATAGCGGTGAGCATCGACTTCTTGCCGCACGCAGGTTCGTTGGCGAGCCAGCCGGCGGGCAGCCTCTGCATGGCGAACGAATGCATCAGCGTCAGCAACGGATGGGCGTGCAATATCGGGCAACAACATCGTGTCCAACATAGTCACGACTTCACGACCGTGTACCAAACGAAATGGCGTGAACCCCGTCGTCTCTTGAGGGGCAGTATTGTAGGCAAACGTGACGTACGGAAGGATTTCGTCCCAGTTCTTATGGTCATCGTCGACGTACATAGAAATCATATCAGCGATAGTCTTATTGAGGCGCTCGGTTAGGCCGTTGGTTTGACGATGGTAAGCTGTGGTCTTACGATGACTTGTGCCACTGAGCCGCATCACTTCCTGAGTAAGCGTGGATGTGAACGCTGTGCCTCGGTCAGTTAAAACAACATAAGGGGCGCCATGGCGGAGGACTATGCTGATGATGAAAAAGTCCGCAATTTCAGCAGCAGTGCCGCGGGGAAGGGCTTTCGTCTCACAATACCGGGTTAGGTAGTCGGTGGCAACCACAATATACCGGTTACCCAATGATGACGTGGGAAATGGGCCCAGTAAGTCCATGCCGACTTGGTGGAAAGGAATTCTCGGCGGAGCAATGGGTTGGAGCAAGCCAGCCGGCTTGAAAGGTGGTTTCTTCCGACGATGACACTCGCGGTAAGTGCGTACATAACGCTTGACAGCCGCAGAAAGCCTGGGCCAATAATAACGGTGACGAATTCGTGCCATCGTTCGAGAAAATCCGAGGTGGCCGGAAGGAAGCTCGTCGTGACATGCCTGCAAAACGTCAGTTCGGAGCGCCGTTGGAACCACGAGCAGGTAACCAGAGTCCATCGGGCCGTAATTTCGTTTGTAGAGGACGCCATCTCGTAAGCAAAACGACGACAAGCCACGCGCGAATAGACGAGGCGGTAACGAGGCGGTACCCTCAAGATAATCGATGAGTGGCCGTAATTCCGTGTCATCCCTCTGTTGTTGAGCGAGGGCGGACGTGGTCAGAGCACCAATAAATAGAGGGTCATCTTCGAGGTCATCAGAGCTGGACGGGATAGGAGCACGGGACAAGCAGTCTGTATCGCTGTGTTTGTTGCCAGACTTGTAGACAACTGTTACATCAAATTCTTGCAAGCGAAGGCTCCAACGAGCTAGCCGGCCCGAGGGGTCTTTAAGATTTGCGAGCCAACACAGTGAGTGGTGGTCACTCACGACCCGAAACGGGCGACCATATAAGTAGGGCCGGAACTTCGTTATCGCCCACACAACAGCTAGGCACTCCTTTTCAGTGGTTGAGTAATTGACCTCTGACCGAGACAGCCTGCGGCTGCCGTAAGCAATCACGCGCTCAACACCATCTTGCCACTGGACGAGGACTGCACCGAGGCCAATGTTGCTGGCATCGGTGTGAAGTTCTGTATCCGCCTCCTCGTCAAAATGGGCAAGAATGGGCGTTGTTTGTAGGCGTTTGCGGAGCTTTTCGAAGGCGTCCTGCTGTTCCTGTGCCCAGACGAAAGGCTGATCGTCTTTTGTCAGCCGTGTGAGAGGCTCAGCCAGCCTGGAGAAGTCTTGCACGAAGCGTCTGTAATATGCGCAGAGGCCAAGAAACCGGCGCACAGCTCGCTTATCAGTGGGAGTCGGGAACGCAGCTACAGCGGCCGTCTTGTCGGGGTCGGGGCTGACACCCTCAGGTGTCACAACATGGCCCAAAAACTTCAGCCGTTGGTACGCGAAGTGGCATTTTTCGGGTTTTAGAGATAGACCAGCTGATCGGATGGCCGTCAATACTGCACTCAAGCGTTTGAGATGTTCTTCGTAGGTCGCAGCGAAAATAACCACATCATCAAGATAGACGAGACACGACTGCCATTTGAGGCCGACCAGGACAGTGTCCATCATTCTTTGAAAGGTGGCCGGAGCGGTACACAGGCCAAAGGGGAGCACCTTGAACTCGTATAAACCGTCGGGGGTTATGAACGCGGTCTTTTCACGGTCACGTTCATCGACTTCGATCTGCCAGTACCCACTGCGTAGATCAAGAGAGGAAAAGTATCGGGCATGACGCAGGCGATCGAACGAGTCATCAATTCGGGGCAACGGATAAACGTCCTTTTTAGTAATCTTGTTGAGGCGACGATAGTCGACGCAGAATCGGAGAGTGCCATCCTTTTTGGCGACCAGCACAACGGGCGAAGCCCACGGGCTTGTTGACGGCTGGATAACCTCGTCGTGGAGCATTTCCTCAACCTGCCTCCGAATCACCTCCCGTTCCTTCGCAGACACTCGATAGGGGTTGTGTTGTATAGGGCTCGCGCCTTCATCCACTACAATGCGGTGTTTAGCGACCGATGTTTGCCGAACTTTAGAAGTGGTCGCAAAGCAGTCACGAAAAGAGTCGAGGATCATGTGGAGGCGGTGTTTCTGATCGGCGGTTAGGTCGGGGCTCACGTCAGTCATAACGGGGGCGTCAGACGTCGATGCATGGATATCGTTGAGGGACAAGGCGCAGTGGGAGACTGAGTCACTAATTTCATCGAAATAGGCTATGGCGGTTGCTTGCGGCAAGTGGCGGTATTCGGCGCTAAAGTTCGTAACAAAAAGCTGCGTTCGCAGTCCGCGGAGGGAAGTAACACCCCGCGCAACGCAGACTTGTTGACTCAGCAGTAACGACAGGTTACCTTCCGCAACCCCGTGAGGAGTGCGTGGGTTGGAGCATTCCACCGTAATAAACAAACTGGAGCGTGGTGGTAGCGTGACATTGTCATCACACACGCGAAAAACAGGCCTGTCGGGCTCGCTGCGGTCGGCTATGGCACACTGAGGTGAGAACGTCACGACAAGTTCGCGGAGGTTGATTATCGCACCGTGTTCCCGAAGAAAATCTAACCCGAGGATGAGGTCCTTCGAGCAATGAGCCAACACAGCGAAGCAGGCAGTGAAGGTGACACCACGAATCTCCATTCTAGTGGTGCAGACGCCAAGCGGTGTCACCAGATGGCCTCCAGCTGTCCGGATGTGCGTTCCAGGCCAAGGTGTCAGTACTTTCCTCAGGACAAGCGTCAGACCACGACTCATGACGGAGAAATCGGCGCCGGTATCTACGAGAGCAGTCACGCGGCGGCCATCAACGATGACTGGGATTTCAGCCGAAGCTTGGTCACCTTCAGAAAAACGCTGTGTGAGGGAGGTCGGACTAGGGGATCGTTCTCGCGGTCGGGTTGGGGCGTCAAGCGGAGGCGTCTCCGTTCGTCGAAAAGTCGTCGGACTTAAGGGTCGTTCAGATTGTCCGATTGAGGCGTCAAGCGAAGGCCTCTCTGGGCGTCGAAAGGTCGTCGCGGCGTGGGGTCGGAGGTCGGGTCGCGTGCTAACGTTGGTGAGCGGAGGATGTTCGTAATTATGTCCGGTGACGGCGGCCCTACCTCCGGGGGTCGCCGTCCTCAGTTTTCCCGGCGCGGGCTGGAGGACTGCCGGACGTAGGACTGGCGGGCTGGTGAAGAAAACCGTCGAGGCGACGGTGACCTGGACTGACGTTGGGCAGTGGGTGCAGGTGGGACGTTGGCCGCTAGGTACTGATCGATCTCGCGGGGTCGTTCACCATAGCGTGGCAGGGGTGCGTCTGGCGAAAAGCCGCGCAGGCCAATCCGGCGGTACGGGCAGTGACGACGGATGTGGCCTGCTTCACCGCAGTGGAAGCACAGGGGCCTGTTGTTCGGCGTTCGCCACATGTTTGCCTTCGTGACGGGTGGGCGGTCGTCTGGCAGCGCTGTCGTATGCGGGAATCGGTGGGACGGCGCGGTAGGGGCAGGAGAGTAGAACGCCGGCGGTGGTGGCGCAGGAATTCGCAATGCCTCGCTGTATGTCATCACATAGGGCGCTGGCGGTTGCGGAGGTGGAGTGGGCTGCACCGTGCGGCGTATCTCGTCACGGACAGCCTCCGAGATGATGGTGACACTAGGAGGCTGCTCCACAGAGCGAAGCTTCTGCAGCTCTTCGCGAACGATGCTCCTGATGAGCTCGCGGAGGGAGGTGTTCTCATCCCCGGACCTCGGCATGTGGCCCTCCACAGCAGTGATATTTGACGGACGGCCGTAGTGCGCAAACCGCTGCTGCAGGGCGCGCTCCATGCCTGCCGCTTCCTTTGCAAAATCGGCGACTGTAGCCGGAGGATCGCGCACGAGCCCAGCGAACAATTGCTCCTTCACGCCCCGCATCAAATGGCGCACCTTCTTGGCTTCTGACATCGAAGGATCAGCGCGGTTGAAAAGCCGGGTCATATCCTCCACGAACATCGCCACGCTCTCGTTTGGCTGCTGCGCTCTCGATTGCAGGGCCAATTCAGCACGCTCCCTCCGTTCGTTGCTGCTGAACGTATCCAGCAACTGCCGCCGGAAGTCTTGCCAGGTGTGGATGGCGGACTCGTGGTTTTCGAACCACGTCTTGGCGGCGTCCTGGAGGGCAAAGTAGACGTTCCGAAGCTTGCGGTCCTCGTCCCACAGATTAAATTCAGACACCCTGTCATACCCGTCCAACCAGTCCTCCACATCTTCAAACTTGTCACCATGAAATGACGCGGGCGTACGAGGCGAATGAAGAAGCAGCGGTGGCGAACTCACAGATTGCTGGAAGGTCTGGCTGGCCACCGTAGAGGTCATCTTGCGGGATGGCGCGGTGAGGGGATTGTACTCGGGGGCTAAGCCTTTCAAGCGGCGGCTTGACTTGTGGACAGGTGTCGTGTCCGGGGGGTGTGGCTGAGCGCTGGAGGTTCCTGGGACCTCTGCGTACATAGATCGTGCCCAGCAGCTGCACCAAAATTTCACGGACGCCGGTAGGACGTTCTATTCCTGGCAGAACAGTACCTGGCGAGCACAGTGGGCAGAGCGCAGCCGGCAGGCCCTAGCACCGAGCAAAAGAGGACGAAGTCCGGCGCGCGACAAAGGTCGAAGAAAGACCGCACGGGGGCGCCGGTAGAGTGATGTCTAAACTAAGTGCGGCAATATCGTTGCCCTAGACCCTACAGCTCGTTTCATAATCTACGCAGACGACACGAGCATATTCATCCTTGGCAGCAATTGTGATCTTGCACCGCGTGTGCAAAACATATTAAATGCGCTGGAAGCCTGGTCAACTTCGAACCTGTTAGCCGTTAATGTGTCGAAATCAAAAATTGTCATTTTTCGTCCTAAAAACTAGATATGTCACCTATCAAACGACCTTTACTACAAGTCGAATAGAATTGAAATAGTACACTAATTCAGGTCATTAGGTGTAGTTTTCTCTGAACACATGCAGTGGGGTGAACACATTCATGATATATCATTAAAACTATCAAGAGCTATTGGTCTGGTTTACCGCCACAGGAATTTATTGCCACAAACAGTGAAAATAATTTTGTACCGCGCCTTATTCTCCTCTCACTTGAATTACTGCACACTAATATGGGCCACCACAACAAACACAAACCTACAGAAACTGTCAGTACTGGAAAAAAAGATGCTTAGAATAATATATGGGTTACCCTACGGACACACAACCAGGCACTTGTTTACCGCATTCAGCATTGTAAACGTCCGGAAAATATATAATTACAGGTTAATTAAATTTTACATAACTGAACAAAAAGCCTACTTAAATACAATTACCCACTTAGCCTCACTTCAGCATTTCCAGACTCCATACCCACAACGTCACAAACCGCACTGGTCTATACCTGTTACACGAAGAAATTACGGACACCAAATGCTTAATTACCGTCTTCCGCTACTTTTAAACATATTTATTGACTCAAACATTGATGTGCTTCATATTCCATTTTCCACCGTACGAGATTTTATAATTGAAAGCATGTAATTATACTCATTCTTATTCATAAGCAGCACTAACACCACTTTTGGAATGAAGCCTTGTATTATGTGTTATTTTTGCTTTACTATGTGAGTGTTAATGTTGTATTACATGTTGTTAATTCTTTTGTTGAACTTTCCTTTTTGTTTCTGCTGCATGTGTGCGGTATGTACAGAGCGCAATGTTTCTTGCTGTATGCCACTGCCTGAGAGGTGGTGAGAACTCAGTCAAGCGTCCTCGCTTTTTTTCTCACCACCTCCATCATTTGTGTTATGATGGAAATAAACATTATTATTATTCTTATTATAATAATTTGGCCTCTTTTTGCCTCCCCACCGCTTTTCCTTTAGCACCCATTATATCTCTCTGAATTACCTCTAGAACTTCACCGTACGTCCATTATATATTTCAGCCTTTCCGTTTATACTTCCCTACCCCTTATTGTATGGTCATTCATATACAGAATTCTGTGCTTCATGTTATGTTCTTGTGGTCCAGCTACATCTGTCTCCCTATACCTAAAAATTACCTCTTATTGTCTATTTCACCACATTGAGCCTTCCATGTTGTAATTGAAGAAAATTTCGTGGACACTTTAGCAACTAAAGTGTTGAGAGGCGAAAGCCGAGGACACTATGCCGTGACGACTTCCGGTGGATGGGACGTCACACCGTTCCCGTAGCTCTTTCTATACCCAAATTGTACATCTTTCGGGGATTTTAAGTGTTAATTACGCTTAATTACACAATTCTTCGTCTAATTTGACACAAATCCGACCTTTTTCCGACCATTCTGTGACAATTTTAACTATGCCGTGACGCCTTCCGGTGTATGCGACGTCACATCGTTCCCGTGGCCATATCGACGTACGCGCTATTCCGACAAAATTTTCAAATTGTTGCCTATAATTAATTAACTAATCAACAATACAGTCATCAAACGTGGCTTTTAGGTTCACTTTTCCTCTTTTATCTGAAACAACCACTGGTTTTCATCTATCTTTTTTAGTTCCCGAGTTAAACGCGTGTGATGCGCTTTGTTAAGGGACGACAGTATGAGCCATTAAAGGCCTTCGCCTTAAAACAGAAAGAGCCCACACCGCCGCAGGAGACGCACGAGGACAAGAAAACGAGCGGCAGGAGGACGGTGGTGGTGGTGAAAACTTTTATTCGGTGGGAGCCACAGAGTGACCCCGCTGCATCATCGGCGTCCGTAGTCCGGGACACCGCATGACGAGGCCCCGTCTCTCGCCCGTTTCACCAGAGCCCTTTGGGACTCAAGCGAGGAGCAGTTGAAGAGGGCAGTCTCCCATGCCTTTCTGGAAGGGGAAGGGGGGAGGTGGGGATTTTGAGTACATGCCCACACCATGTGGAAGATATCACAGGTCTCCCCACAGTGCGGGCATCGCCCATCCGTGTTAGGATCGGAATGTTTCTTGGTGGGTACAGCCGAAATAACAAGACGCAGACACAGAAAGGAACACGTAGAACGTAGACGAAGCTGACTGTCAACTAAAATTTTATTGGAAAACCCGCGCTTTTTGTTTCCTTGTCAAAAAGATCTTGCTTTTATCTCCCGTGGGGTTCGTTCAAGAAGGAAATTTCTTTTCTTGATAGAGAGATTGATGGTGTACTAACGCACCGCTGTCCTGTTTCCCGTATCGCCAATGCCTCAAGGATCTCACGTGTCACTTGGTCTGCGTATCTTTCCATGACTTGAACTTCATGCAACTGGGGCTCACACTTGCGCACTTTTTTTCCTTTTTTGTTTTCTTTACAATCTCTGCAATGCAGGGCTAGATTGCTGCTTGGGGCACCTGATAGCGATGATGCATGTTCCCTTATCCTATCATTAAGGCACCTTCCCGTCTGCCCTATATATTGTTTGCCACAAGCCAGAGGGATATTATAAACCACACCTTTGACACACTCGCTGAATCTTGTTCGGTGTGCGATCTGGCATTGCTGCTTTTTTTGCCTGTTGACTCGGGCACACATGCTCATTGCCTTGTTCGGTGCAGAGCAAACAACCCGGACCCCGTGCCTCTTGCCAATCTTCATGAGGTTGTGGGTCAATCCATGAACATACGGAACCACTGCTAATTTCTCCCTTTCATTGCCTTCTTCAGGTCCACCTTTCCTTGCTTGCACTCCTTTCACTTTCCGCAGCAAGCTTTCAGCTACGCTGCTGAGCATCGGAACGGGGTAATCCGCATGTTTTAGTCTATCAATCTGCCGCCGAAAACTTGTCTCCATCTGATGCTCACATGATTTCTTCAGAGCTGACAAGAGAGCAGCACTCGATATTGCCCTTTTCACGGTCTTTGAATGGCTTGATGAAAAAGGGAGAAACTGTTTCTTCGCCCTAGGCTCGTACCTCCAACATAAGTGTCCGGGTTGGAATTCAAGGCGTAAGTCCAGGAATTGCAGCGAATCCTTGGCTGGAAGCTCGTGGGTGAATTTCAACTCTGGGCAGGTTTTGTGAAAGGTCTCCAGTACGCTATCCTTGAGTCGTTCAAAGTCCGTTGAATCCTCTGTTCTGCACAGAACCAAGAAATCATCCACATAACGAAAAATCCGTGTGACGCGATTTTCTTTCACAGATTCTTGTATTCTCTTGTCGCATGCGGCCAGGTACAGGTCACTGAGTAGTGGTGCTACCTTAGAGCCGATGCTGACGCCTCTTTTTTGGACGAACAAGGAATCCTCATGAGCGACGATCGTAGAGCCAAGATAGGCGCGCAGCAGCTCTAGGAACCCTTCCACCGACACTCCGGCCGAGTTTTGAAAAGAAACGACTCCCTGCTCTTCAATGGTTTCTCTAAGTATGGTCATCAGTTTCTTGTGCGGAATTGAATAATACATTTCTTCGATGTCAATCGAGAACCCGTACATTTCGGTCGTTTTGAACTCTTTTATCTCAGACGTTACTTCTTCCGACTTCCAGATTCTAAAAGGATCTTCTACCCTTAACAGGGAAAGTTGCTTGAACAGGTGCTCTGACACCAACTTCTGCCACGTGTCTGCTTCTGAAACGATGGCGCGGAAGGGGGTACCAATTTTGTGTGTTTTTGCGTTGAAAAACACCGACAAGGTGCAAATCTTGGTAGATTCTACCTTGGTATACAAACGGCTCATATTACTCTGTTCAAGAAGCACCTTGACTCTTCTTTTAGCTTCCTTCAGTTCTTTCTTCTCGACCTTGCGGAAATTTTTGTTGATGGCTTCTAATGCTCTTGTGTTGTAGCTGCCGGAATCGAGCACTACAAAGCCGCCCTCTTTATCTGAAAGACATAACTTTAGGTTATTCTCCTTAAGCTCCTTTACAGTCTTTTCAAAACTATGCTTACAATGTCCGCGTTCCTTTGAACGGTTCCAAGACGTCAACACCTTCAGCCACAACCCTGGACTTACGCCTTGAATTCCAACCCGGACACTTATGTTGGAGGTACGAGCCTAGGGCGAAGAAACAGTTTCTCCCTTTTTCATCAAGCCATTCAAAGACCGTGAAAAGGGCAATATCGAGTGCTGCTCTCTTGTCAGCTCTGAAGAAATCATGTGAGCAAGTTTTCGGCGGCAGATTGATAGGCTAAAACATGCGGATTACCCCGTTCCGATGCTCAGCAGCGTAGCTGAAAGCTTGCTGCGGAAAGTGAAAGGAGTGCAGGCAAGGAAAGGTGGACCTGAAGAAGGCAATGAAAGGGAGAAATTAGCAGTGGTTCCGTATGTTCATGGATTGTCCCACAACCTCATGAAGATTGGCAAGAGGCACGGGGTCCGGGTTGTTTGCTATGCACCGAACAAGGCAATAGCATGTGTGCCCGAGTCAACAGGCAAAAAAAAAGCAGCAATGCCAGATCGCACACCGAACAAGATTCAGCGAGTGTGTCAAAGATGTGGTTTATAATATCCCTCTGGCTTGTGGCAAACAATGTATAGGGCAGACGGGAAGGTGCCTTAATGATAGGATAAGGGAACATGCATCATCGCTATCAGGTGCCCCAAGCAGCAATCTAGCCCTGCATTGCAGAGATTGTAAAGAAAACAAAAAAGGAAAAAAAGTGCGCAAGTGTGAGCCCAAGTTGCATGAAGTTCAAGTCATGGAAAGATACGCAGACCAAGTGACACGTGAGATCCTGGAGGCATTGGCGATACGGGAAACAGGACAGCGGTGCGTTAGTACAACATCAATCTCTCTATCAAGAAAAGAAATTTACTTCTTGAACGAACCCCACGGGAGATAAAAGCAAGATCTTTTTGACAAGGAAACAAAAAGCGCGGGTTTTCCAATAAAATTTTAGTTGACAGTCAGCTTCGTCTACGTTCTACGTGTTCCTTTCTGTGTCTGCGTCTTGTTATTTCGGCTGTACCCACCAAGAATTATGAACTAACTAGCTCAGTTTTCTACTCTTTTATCGGAATGTTTGATGATTGCAGGACAGAGTGGAGTACCTGTCTGCAGGCGCCTTAAAGTTCGCTCCTCCGATTTACTCAGCGCCTTTGCAGGGGCAGGGAAAAGGCGGTGGTTGTCGCTATAATGCGTAATTATTTCCCTGAATCGCGGCAGCGGCTGGTTAGTCTCCGAGCCAGAAGGGCTGGGATGAGGAGCCCGGTGAATAAGCGCTCGGGCAGCCGCTTCAGCGGCCTCATTACCTCGTAAGCCATGGTGGCCAGGAGCCTAAATGATTCTTTTGAGTGTTGGATCAGTGGCAGTCCGTCGTAGAATACAAGCAGCTAAGGGGGAGATCTCCCCTGCCAAGTATTGATCACATGCTTTTCGGGAGTCCGTGATGATGATTCTCGAATTGGCGTGGGCGGCAGCAAGCTCTATCGCTACTTCCTCGGCTCGCATTGAATTCGGGGCTCGAAAGGAAAGTCCAACAACGTGCATTTCCTGGTGAACGACAGCGGCCGTGTAGAATCCCGTGGGCGATGGCCCTGCTACGTCTGCACAGTATAGACCGGGTCGCGAGCCGTGTTGTCTCTCAAGAGCCCGAGCCCGCGCTTGTCGTCTGTTTTCGTGCATGTCTGCGTCCATGTTGCGGGGCAGCGGGGAGACCCAGAGCATATGGCGCCACAGTACTGGGATACGCTCCGCCTCCTCTGGAGTGCCGTCGTGTTGGATGTGTAAGCAGTTTAGGAGGCGGCGCCCAGGGGCCGTCTGCATGAGCCGCGTGTATTAAGGCGAAAGCCTTTAATGCCTCATGCTCTCGTTAGTGATCCGTGTCGGCAGCCGTGTCTGCGTCCGTGTCGGCGTTTTGACGGGTGTCCACCGAGATATGTGAGACAGTTACTGCGTAATTTCCTTTCCTCAAATACAATTTTCAGTTTCATCATTACGGCCCCTCTTTCTTCTTTCACTGGCACTTCAATAAAAAAAAGAAAACAAAAATGAAAAGAAATAAAAATAACGTAAAAAATAAAACATGGAAAATAAATATATAAAATCAAAAATAAGAAAAACAAAAAGAAAAAAGAAAGATAGAGAAAATAAAATATAAAAATAAAATATAAATAACTAAAAAACTGCGCTAGGAAACGCTCTCGCCTTGCAGCACTTTAGAGAGCCAAAGTGCCCCCTGAATTTTTTGGTTCACGAGGTGGGCCTCCCGCAGCTCCTGGTAGGAGTTTAGCACCCCCAATGCCTTTTGTTTGGCATTAGAGGTAGCCACCGGGAGATCCAGGGCTCGCTTAGTCGCCTTGCAGATAATGGCGTCTATTCGCGCCTCGTCTTGCTTAGTAGTGCGGAGATATGGCACGGCGTAGAGGATCCGGCTAGTCACGAAGGCATAGACGAGCCGAAGCGCGTCCCTGCCCCGCAGACCGCCCCGCTCGTTGGAAATACGGCGGATCATTCGCCCCACCTGTTCGCCTACTCTCTTGAGTTTCACAACAGTGGAGTCCGGTCTGAGCCTGTGGTGAATGAAAAGACCCAGAATATGGAGCTCCTCCACCCCTCTAATAGGACCTCCTGACAGAGAGATGTGTATTGCTGTCCTATCCTTTGGGTTCACTGACATACAGAAGCTCTGATTTCGCTGGAGTACATTGGAGCCCCCAGTCAATAGCATACGCATCGACTATGGAAGCGGCCTGCTGAAGGCGGTCCTCCATGTCCCCAAGGCTTGATGTATTGGGCGGCGGCTGGCCGGAGAACCGGGTTTCGCTGTCTTCTTATGCTGACCCACACCGTAACGATATACGATATCCCGTCATTATGCAGTAGTCAAATCTGGATTTGGTAAGCGCCCGATTCTTAAACAAGTACACGATGCATGCAAGCTATTTTCACCCCTTCTGCTATAATAATGTTGTTCTGCTCACAAATTGTCAACATCATTTTCCTGGTATAGTTCATCACATTTCTCTAAGTACTGGAGTTGGGAAGCGCCCGATTCATAAACAAGTACACGATGCATACAAGCTATTTGCACCCCTTCTGCTGTAATAAGGTCGTTCTGCTCACAAATTGTCAATATCAGTATTCTTGTATAGTCTAGACTTTCATCACATCTCTCTACGGGAGCTTTCATACCTCCCAATATGAGAATCGCTCCTTTACCTTTCATTAGTTTCATATCTTCCAAAAGACATTCGATCAAAGCTTTGTCTCTCCTCCACATCCACAACTACACTTCTCCTAGTAGTACTCCTTTACCTGCAGTATTACATTGTACTCATACATGTTCCACACACTGTTTGTTCTCTGCCAAGTAACTCCACGTCTAATCAACATCCCTACGCCTTCGCCTTTTCGTCCTCGAGCCTTCCTATTTCAACCTGCCTAACACATAGCCTGGAGTAAGCGGACCTTCTCTCAGGCCTCTGAGGTACGTTTACTTGAAACCATATATTGCCACACTCTGTTTCTTGCTGTTGCTTGTTGGAGCCAGCTAATCCTGACCAATTCACCGTAAGTCGATTTTTTGCAGCTAAACTTATGGAAAGAATTTTTAAAAATGCAGGCCCATTTCTCTTCGGATCTCTTTTATTATTTTGCAGTCAATTCTCTGTACAGTTCAGTATTCTCCTCTTCTTTAACATGCCAGGATTGAAGTATGATTGGCACGTCAGTTGCAACAGCTTGCTTAAGTAAAGCGACAGCGTTTGAGAGCAGTCCATTTTTATGAATACGCATCTCATACGCATGTCTGTAGCCATTTGTCAATGCGTCGTGAGACTGCGCGGTTAAGATCGTGGTTTTAAATCCTCCTAAACAGCCGACACGCGGGACGCCATCTTGAAGCGACCGCAGCGCCACTGTAGCGGCGGCAGTCGCGTGGGCACGCTTCGCTCTCCGGCACGCCATAGGGCTATGTAAACTGAACCTACCTAAAAACGTTGGTTGGAAGCAAAAAACCAACACAGTGCCCGGCACAAATGTTAAATATTTTACATATGTACCCCCTTTTTCCATAACCGCGACCTCTTTCACCAGGAATATTTTGTCATGGAAATTCTTCGGAGGAACGCCTAATAGATAGGGAGGCCCTGATATCGAACAGCAGAAGGCAGCTAAACGCAACTTATATGCAGTCACTAAACAATCAAAAGAGGTGGAGCTAATATTTTCTGGTTAATCGGCGATAAGCGCGACTGGGAGATAGTTTGAGCCCTGAAGCCATGAGCCTAATACGCTATCCTGTCCTTTAATTCAAGCATATAAATGGAACCACTGCATTTTGAACTCTCGAAGCGAAATTGTTGTGTAGCCAGACCTCTTCGGAAGCGCGTCCTCTGGCCCCAATGATTTCTCACAAATATGAGCGGAAATTATGGCCCGGCTTTTGCGAGTTTCTTCCCCTTGCTCTGTCCTGATAGTATAGCAGCTTTGCGCTCCCCAAGTTGATTCTGAAAGAGTGGCGGGTATTAGAGAAATGTGGCTAGAATAACTTTATTGCGCAGGCCCCAATACGTTCGGAGGCTTTCCTCTGACAAAGGCGCTCCGGAAACCTTTCTCTTCGTGCTGAAAAGAATGAAAACCAAAGCACCCAGACGTCTTGTTCTACCCTGTTCTCCGCTAAAGTGCTGTGCGAATGCCAAACTTCCCGAAGATGCATAGGCAATGAGCCGGCGTTTATTATATAAACTTCATCGACAGAGGAATGCACTTCTATGAGACCTATGTTACGTGAGCTCTACGCCATCACTACAGCTGTTGCCACTAAGGTAAACGGGCTGGTACAAAAATCGATGTTCTTTAGTCAATGAATCACTGCGCTTATTACTTTCACATGACCACGCAAATTAATGCTGCTGAATTAATCGCGCTTTCAATAGGGCTTCTATCGAATCCTTGACCCCGTAATATTACGCCTCCTGTTTTAGTCTATAATAATTTATACAGGCATACTTTTTACATGCGTATAAGCTGTATGTTGTGCTCAGAATGCGTGTAATAGACTTGCGCCAGTTGCTATGATGTGATGTGATTTAGGCGGAAAATTACGATGAAATTACGGTCCATAACTTCCAAAGGGTTGCGTGAGTCTATTGTAACCTATAGCAGTAGACGAAATGGAACTTGTTCGTACCTGTGAACGAAGACCATAGGATGAATAATTTAAAAAATAACTAACAGCACAGCTTACTGTACCATGATGCAGAATGCGGAAAGGAAGACACACAGTGGGCTTGGTATTCAGTAAATGCAAAAACTATTTTATTACGTTGTGTTCACGCACCAATATTTTACAAACGCATTTAAGGCAGGTATGTGAATAAAAATTATGTCGTGAGAAAAACGGAAAAGTACATTCCGTATTAAAAGAAATAAAAGAGGGACGCATTGTACCAGTGATTACCATATGAGCTGAGTTCGGTAATGTGAAAAGGAAATAAAAAATGCTGAAAGTAACTAGAAAATGATGCCTACCTTCACAGGCAAATGACTGAGTATTTCATGGGCTTTTGGTTCGTTTTGCTGCTGTTCGTAGCAAGATTGGCTATAACGGAACGTGATATACTCATTTCGAGAACTGGATGATCCAACTGCTGTATGCACTCGATTTTTTTTATATGAGCATAATACGGTTGTGCATTTGTACACGAATCAATAGGTGTGCAGCAATATATTTTTTCTTGTATGTTACGAATCTGCAAGTATGTAATTGATTCCCCCCGACAACCGACAAGAATTTCGTATTAAAGACGGACAGAAAGAGTTTCTGCGTCAGTTGTGGCCAATATATTCTGGTCACCTTTGATTTGATGTGCACTGAGTGATTGAGAATGAATTGCCCCAGTTTTGAGAGTAGCTGCGGCAGGCATTGCCTTTGCTGCTATCATCCGAACAGCCAGGCTGGTCGGTATACTTAGCTGCAGCAGGAAAGCTCAGAGCCGTCTACAGGACAGTCCGTCTCTATGACGCAGCTGGACCGCGGTCTACTGTACGCAAGCCAGGGTCGTATACTGGTGAAGTGGACGTAGCAGTGTACGCGGGTGGCTGCGAGCATTCTTGCCACTTACTCAATGTGCAAATAAGACATTTGGCTCGCATGAAACTGTAGTAACATAATACGGTAGATAAAGCCCGAAAGAAGGGCCAGACACTTTACGAAGGCAGCACGGCGACAACGGGAAGATACTGCTTTTGTGCCAGCTATTGACCTGAAAATAAAGAAAAAAATTAACGCGCAGTAAGGGGCCAGTGAGCACATGTCACTGATGCTACCTTAAGAGGCTTCACTACGTAGAACGAAGTCATGCGTCGTGCTTTCTTGTGTGAAGATGTACGCAACTGCGACAGATAGTCATTTCTGGGTCTGCCGCAACTGGATCTGCACTGAGGCTTGACGCAGCCGAAGGCCAGCGTAGCTACCACAAGACAGACAGAATAGTTTGCGCACATCCTACCAACAGTCTCTGCGCTGCAAAATGCCTCTTCTCTTTAGCAGACGTCGAAAGAGTGAGAGTCGTGGCGGCCACCGTTGAAATGAGTCTGGACGAACGTCAGCATGGAACGCCACCTCTAACAGACGGTCGAAACTGCATTGCTCCGAGCGGTACGTCTTCCAGGCCACCTTGGTTCAAAGGCGCCAAAGTAACACAAGGAAGCCTATCGGGCAATGGGCCTCTGTGTTTCATAGGCGCATCGTTATGTCGTCTGCTTGCGGAGCGCCTTTTTTCTGGCTCCCATGGACCAAGATCAGCTGCCACTCACGCGTCCATTGCCTCGGGACCGCACACTGAGCAGGCACGCGGTTGGACGAGGCATCTCGGGGGGCGCAGACGCTGTGAAGGTCAGAAGCGGTCGACGACCGACAGGCGGGTCAGTTCCCGTGGATCGCGAGCGTCTTTGCGCACGTACGCGGGGTTCTCGAAAGTGGGGAACTTCCGGCCGAAGTTCATGCGCACCGGGTAGTGGCGCCTGTACGCCACCAGCACCACAAGCAGGAGCAGGGCCACCGCCAGCGGAGCGGTCACGGCCACGATGACGGCCATCGCGGTGACCGTCAGACCGTCTCCCAGGGCGGCCTCGCCGCCGTCTCCGCTTGGCGCGGCGGCCAGGTCGCCGTAGTCAGCGTCGTGCGGCTCCTCGCTCGGCCCTGGACTGCTGTCCTCGGGGTCCCTGCGCGCCGACGGCGTGGCCTCCGCCGTGGCGCGGTCCGTGTGAGACGGCGGCCACCAGCGCTCCTGCGAGAAGTGTTTTAGATTGAGTGAACCGCGTTAGCAGGTAAGCAGAAAACGAGCCGAAAGGACGCGTTCACAAGGAGGAGAAGTACACAGGACAACGCTGGAAACATAACTGAAAATTCTCTACTTGGTGAATCGCCAACATCAGAACATGGTGCACATGCGCATGTTAACAAACGTTAACAAAACAACAAAAACAAAATTGATTAAGCCACCGAAGATTGCCAGCGGCAACCTGTGTCCCATTCGTGAAACGGTACTCTTTTGCCGTGAACCTAACAGAGCTCTCGCTGAGGCATCCAGTTCCTAGTTTCTTGATTTGATTGAATTATTCTTTAGAAGCGTCCGTGCCGACTGGACATCACTTGTGATCCGAGCGAGACATTAACGGCTTTTCTTGCCGCCTCGTAGTATCGCATCGTGGCATGAATATGTTTGCAGGATTGGACTGTAAAACTTTATTTGTACAGAGTCTATCACACTTGTCTAGAGCGCTCGAGCGGTGTGCTGGGCAGCAAATGAAGTGAAATCTTATCGCAGCTGCTTTGCTGGGGGCAAGGCGCTGGTGCCTGCGTGGTGCACACGTCCATTAGGCTTCTTCCCAGCGCAGGCATTATAAGTGAAAGTCAATGCCTACCTCAGAATTTCGTATTATTTCCACCGGACGCCACCGCTCGAGTGCTCTAGACAAGTGTGATCGACTCTGTACAACAGGTGTAGGGAAGGTTCTTGTCTTCCCTCCTAGATGACAGCCCTAGCCGAAGCTTCGACCAGCCGGTGGATTTTAAGATGAAAAAAGTGTTCTTTTTTAACACAGAATGGCGGATTGTACTACGTATTCAATCTGCATAAATAAGGAAGGGAATAAAAAGCGACATTGGCCACCGTCGGAACAATGAAATAAGTCTCAACAATGCTTCATGTGACCAAAAATAACCACCGCTGCCCGCTCTGTTTGCTTCCAAACGTTTCAGTGGTGAAGGGCGACAACTGGGTTAACCGTGCCCACAGTGCAACCAGATCTCCATAAAGCGCTCTATGCGAGAAGAGCGAATGCGTGAGACTTCGTTTCACTCAGGCGCCTTCCGCGCTCATTCTAGAGCCCATATTAATTGATCGGAAGCCCGTTTATTCTGCACTCAATCCGCCGAGGGCGCTAGGATGGAAAAGGGGGAGCAGTGTTATAAAGGAAAATGGGCAACGCTGCCCCGGTTTTATTAACGGACTTCCTGGATGCAGATAAGGGGGGGCTGCGTGCATCTTGTGGGCGCTGCGCGGCCGATCACCGACCAACGGCGCCTGCGAGGAGTGCCCGAAGAGCGTATAGAAATTTTCTATAGACTGCTTATAGACTGCCTACACAAAGATATTTCCTTTTGTCTATTATTCGATATTTATTTATTTTTATTTACCACCACAATGTACATGGTGACAGGGTGCCCGTAGTAAAAGCGGCCTTTTGGACCGCTTGACTTGGCCATGGACACCCAGGTGCGAACTTTGGCAACAAAACCGTGGCACACTTTCAAACTAAATACAATATTGAAAAAAAAATCCCGACAGGTACTTCCCGCAAGAAAAACAAAATGACAAACAAAGCAATGAAGAGTGCAATACAGTCAATTCGGTTCACAGATTCAATGCAGTATCTGTAAAAAATATTCTAAAAGCTTTCTGTGTGAGGTGGTTTTTAGGTCAATGTCATTGACACAAAGAGCATTTAGTAGACGCGGTAATATGTTTTCAAGTGTTTGACAGCCATATGTTGTTCTGTATGTTTTAATGAGCCACTGATCGACGTTTCTTGTGTTGTGTACTGTAAGGGATCGGTCGTAAACGCGGGGTCATCGGAACGCGGCTGGGAGCGCTCAAAGCGAAGCGTCTCCTTTCTCGGAACGCGGCCGCTCGCGAACGCGCCGGCAAGTACGGGTGTCCCCCATCCCGCGGTACCGATTCGCGCACGTACTGGCACGAATGTGTATTTGTGTTTGTTTATTTAGTGGTAGAGAGGGTGGTTTACCTTGTTGAAGCCTGAGGGCTGGCCATGCCCTTGAAGAACCAATCATGTTAAGAGCACAACATGATTGGAAGCTACGAAATGTGGGCCGGGCCTTTAGGGCTTTAAAACCGGGCCCCGGAGCCGGAAGCGGGGTTCTGCGCTAAGGTGAGATGCTACGCATCTTCGGCAACGCCGAGTAGGGGCCTCCCCTAGTATTAGCCAGATCCACCTTTTGATTGTTTGTCTTTTTGCCGTTGTATCTAACTTGTATATTCTGTAAATATTTGTATATAAATCTTCAGTTATTGCCTTTTTTATCCCTGCATCTCAACTCATCGTGAGACCGTCTCTGACGGGGCACCTCTGGTGCGAAGATCGAGCTTCAGTCTTGAGAGTTAAACCAACCGTCTCTGACGGGGCACCCCTGGTGCGAGGAAAGGAGAAGAACCTGTGAAACTTTACTGGCGCAGTCGACAGGATCCTGCGGCCATCGGAAGACGGCGCAGGAAGAAGATTGAACGCAGGGAGAAAGGCGACGGTCAGGCAACAGCAGCGTTCGAAAAAGGACCTGCGGAAAGACAGCGGCAAGGGCCACGGCAGCGGACCAGCGACGCGAGACTGCGTCCGGTGAAGGAAAGCAGCGCGTCCAGAATTCGACGGGCACCGGCGGGTTGCAGCAAGTGACGACAACGTGCACAGGACCAGCGGCGTGTGACAGCTCTTCGCAGCGTCCGGTGAAAGTGGCGGTGGACTGCGACGCCAGGAAGCTGGCAATGCGGATCGACGCATCGAAACTGTGAGTTTCCTTCGTCGCATTGTTCACGTCCCTGTGCATGTGTTCGAGCCGGTAGGGCAGTTGAGGGACACAGACGGCGGTATGGAGAGTTATCCATGCCGGCCCTCACTCGACGTGAGGTACCGAGTGGAATTAGCGAAGGCGCGCTTAGCGTACTTTCAGGCTGAACTTGCGAAAGTGAATGGAGGAAAGGCGCCGCTGTGCGAGGAAAAACCTCAGTATGTTAAGTGCGTCTTGGAGGTATTAGAAGCAAGGCGCCAGCAGCTAGAGCTCGAGCTGGCTAAGCTGAAAGAGACTAGGAGAGCTAGTGAACTAGCGAGGGACAACTGCTCCGAGTCGCGAGAGGAGAGGCCACCTGTGCTGGAAGGTAAAGCCTTATGCTTGTCATGCACAGGTCACGAAAACAGCAGTGAGGACGCTGAAACAATCAGCCGGTATGCGGGAACGCATCTTCGTTAGGAAAGGCCGCAAATGTTTCAGGAAGTGAGAACGAGATTCCTGAAGGGCGCGGAAATATCACAGCTTTTCCGCCACCGCGGGCGGCTAGCAAGGAAAGGGAGCAGCCCGAGTCAGATCATCTGGGGGCGATCGAGACCAAACTGTGCGACAACAAACAGGGCAACGAAAAATCTGCAGAGATTACCTCTACCCCAGATAAGACCAGGGACGAGGGCGCGAGTTCAGGAATAAAAACTCCGTCTCAGGCAAACTGCGAAAAAGAGCAGTTGGTTCAGCGTGAAACGACCAGCGACGATAGACGTCAGATCGGCGAGCTAGCGACAGCAGGAAACCTAGCGTTGCCGCAACCGCACACTGTGTCGGCCATAGGGCATGAAGTGCCCCGTAGCGTTACTGGTGGCAAGAGCCCTTCATCCGAGGCAGAGAGCGGAGGTGGGCCTGCTGGGCCGACCGGGCAGAGCGCCGCGCAGTTGTCGAACGCACCCGGTGTGTGTCCGGCCAGGTCATTTGAGGACCCAGAAATGAGGGGCGACTTGCCGCAAGGCAAGCTCGGGTCAAGTGTCTGCGAGGGAGCTCATGGAGCCTCTGAGTTAGACAATGCCACGAAGCCGGCAAATGCCGATCAAGCAGGGAGCGGCAATTTAAAGGTTTGCTCGTGCAGAAAGGATGCCAATGGCTCCAAGCGAGGCAGAGTAACAGGAGGCAGGTGCGTGGCGTTCACTTTGGAAGTCGGCGCGGGTAACAGTACGTTCCGTGCCGCAGAACGCCAAGTCACGTGTGGCAAAAGTGGTCGCACTGATATATTTGGACGGGCCAGGAGCTATGCTCCTTACGCAGGACGCGGCTCGTACTGGCGCGCCGGAGAGAGCATGCCCTCAAGGACGTCGCGTGGTCAGGGATTTGGACCCATCGAGTACCACGACGTTTTTGATCCACGAGGGCACCGGCATTCGAGCTCTCGCCCCGTTGTGGCACCAGTCTAATGAGCGCAGCGGACATTGGGTGTTAATCGTGTCGAATGAGACACGTGTGGGCTCGAACGCGCACAGGGACGCTCGGTGCGACTAAGGAGGCTCACGTGGCCACTTACGGACGTCGTGCGAGTGCTACTGAACGCTCCAGTTGCGAGTGCCTGTGTGTGTGTGTGTGTGTGTGCTCGTTCGCGAGCAGGACGAGGGTGTGTACTTTGAGGTGGTGAACTGGGTGCAACCCACCAACTTGAACGCTGTGTTACGGCGCACGGCAGGCATGCCACCGTGTGTATTTGTGGAATTTGCTTATGTTGCGTTGGTGCCTGTGTGCATTTTGCTTTTGTTTTGTTGGTGCCAGCGCTGGTGTAGCTGCGGTATGTCACCCACAGGGTGGTTTTGTGACCCGTACCGATCCCTTTGTTTAATTCTAAAAGTGGCATTTGGGCCCTTTGTAGAATCTTTGGAAGGGCGTGTAAGGGATCGGTAGTAAACGCGGGGTCATCGGAACGCGGCTGGGAGCGCTCAAAGCGAAGCGTCTCCTTTCTCGGAACGCGGCCGCTCGCGAACGCGCCGGCAAGTACGGGTGTCCCCCCATCCCGCGGTACCGATTCGCGCACGTACTGGCACGAATGTGTATTTGTGTTTGTTTATTTAGTGGTAGAGAGGGTGGTTTACCTTGTTGAAGCCTGAGGGCTGGCCATGCCCTTCAAGAACCAATCATGTTAAGAGCACAACATGATTGGAAGCTACGAAATGTGGGCCGGGCCTTTAGGGCTTTAAAACCGGGCCCCGGAGCCGGAAGCGGGGTTCTGCGCTAAGGTGAGATGCTACGCATCTTCGGCAACGCCGAGTAGGGGCCTCCCCTAGTATTAGCCAGATCCACCTTTTGGTTGTTTGTCTTTTTGCAGTTGTATCTAACTTGTATATTCTGTAAATATTTGTATATAAATCTTCAGTTATTGCCTTTTTTTATCCCTGCATCTCAACTCATCGTGAGACCGTCTCTGACGGGGCACCTCTGGTGCGAAGATCGAGCTTCAGTCTTGAGAGTTAAACCAACCGTCTCTGACGGGGCACCCCTGGTGCGAGGAAAGGAGAAGAACCTGTGGGCTAAGGGCTGTGTTGTCTATTATTCGATATTTATTTATTTTTATTTACCACCACAATGTACATGGTGACAGGGTGCCTGTAGTAAAAGCGGCCTTTTGGACCGCTTGACTTGGCCATGGACACCCAGCTGCGAACTTTGGCAACAAAACCATGGCACACTTTCAAACTAAATACAATATTGAAAAAAAAATCGCGACAGGTACTTCCCGCAAGAAAAACAAAATGACAAACAAAGCAATGAAGAGTGCAATACAGTAAATTCGGTTCACAGATTCAATGCAGTATCTGTAAATAACAAATATTCTAAAAGCTTTCTGTGTGAGGTGGTTTTTAGGTCAATGTCATTGACACAAAGAGCATTTAGTAGACGCGGTAATATGTTTTCAAGTGTTTGACAGCCATATGTTGTTCTGTATGTTTTAATGTGCCACTGATCGACGTTTCTTGTCTTGTGTACTTTATAGCTTACTTCAATGTTGCAGAGTTCATGAAGGAAGGACATGTGATTAATAATTTCGCGCTCCAGTGCGTGGCTGAGGCGAAAGGTGTACAATTTAGTTACCGGGAGTATTTTGTCAATAAATTAGTCAATAAACTGTCTATATAAATTCCTACTAAATGTATATGGCTATAAATCGATGTGTTGTCACTTGACTCTCTATTGTATTTGTATTGCCTATAGACCAGTATATAAAATTTGTAAATAGAACGCCATAGACTTTATAGACAAAACTTTATGGATAGTCAGAATGCTTGCGTAAAGAAATTTTTGTAAGCGTACTTCACTGCTAGTTACACCTACCACGTTACTGTAAAACGATTTTTCCTATCGCCACTTATTTTACAGGAATGACACACATGGCCGCCTCGTACAACGAGAGCAAATTAAAACTTCGCTTTCGACGATCTCGCTTTCAAACTTCAGTTGACAATTTTCCTCAGTGCGAATCAGTCACTTCATTCCACTTAGGCTGAATTTTACTTCCTTTCCATTCGAAAAAGATGAGCTGCTACGAGCTGTGGGAGCGCCTTTATCGAACCACCTGGCCTGCAACACAACCCTGTTAAGCGTTACATAGGCCGTTGACCCTTACACGATGACTATACAGCGTGTCCGAGACAGTGCGAACAATATTAGAAGCGAAAACACAACATAAAGAACAACAATAACTTCGCTGCAAATCAGTATTCGTAAAGCATTCGGCCCCATAACAAAAGGCAGGATACCGCTTCAAAACTGCGCTATACGACAATACTTTCTAATACAATTCGCACAATACTGCTCAAATGAGCGCGCAGACAGCACTAGGCGTACAACAATGTGCACAGCGTCTGCAGTACTGTACGTACCAAAATTGAAACAATGCGCATTTTACGAGAAAAGCCACGTTCAATGCGTAGAAGACTAGAATACATCGCTACATTACCAAATTCCAATGCAATATATGCTAGTTCTTCCCGGAAGAAGAAAACTGACACAGTATGCACAATCGTATGTGGGATGAAAATTTGTATTTTGCAATTTGCATGTGTTTTGAGTAATGGAGGAACGGAACATGAACGCCATTACTATAGTGACCTTGCTCAAAACAAACGGCAGGTCAGGTTGGTTCCACATACTACACTTCACCAAAGCACGCAAAAGAAAAAAAAACGAACACGAATAGACATAAAGACACCAGGAAGCACTGACTTCAAGAAGTTCATTGCCACAGATCAGCGCTTAAGCTGATTTTTGGCAATCAGCTTAAGCGTGACATATCGCGCTTTAGCTAGCGCGATATGTCACGTCCCTCTACGTCCGTGTTCATTTTTTGTGCGTTGTGGTCCTGGAAAGCACTATATTATAGCTGCGTCCAGCGGTATTTGACAGAGGCTTGAAGTCCACTTATTCGGTTTAGAGGAAATAGGCTTGGAAAGGGCATGTAATGCGAAGGCAAGATAACCGCTGGTCCTTAAGGGTAACAGAGTGGATTCCAAGAGACGGTAAGCGTAGCAGTTGGCGGCAGAAAGTTAGGCGGGCGGATGAGATTAAGAAATTTGGGGGGTACGATGGCCGCAGCTGGCAAAGGACAGGGTTAATTGGAAAGACATGGGAGAGGCCCTTGCTCTCTAATGGGCATAGCTAGGCTGATGATGATGATGACCTGACGACAGAGATGCGAGTACGCCTGGAGTCTGCGCCATAATATTCCTTAATTTTTTGGTGAGGGACGTGTGTGGTGGCGGCATGCTTAGCCTCGCGTGGCTATAGTGCAGCGTGATGCCATGAAAAGAGGCGAGACCGTCGTTCACCACATCCGAGTCCGAGATACCCACTGCTCGACCGACAAAGCCTCGAGCGTGATTGCGGGAAACTTCGTTCCCGGGATTGTCCGAGTAGGCCGGGACCCAGATCCCATCTCCCTAGTACCTGCGGGCCCCTGTGGACTGAGCTGAATCAACGGCGATTTGGACAACCGAAGAGGACGAATAAGAACGAAGGAAAAAGCTAAACAAGACTTTCTTGGACGCCCACGTAATGAAAGCCTAACTTTATCTCCTGAACCTTTTCCCCGTTTCATCTTTATCAAAACTGATTTATTTTCATGGCACGATGCCCCTTTCTTTTATTGTTATTTAGATTTTTTTTATAAGCCGTGATAAATTAGTGCTGCTTGCAGGTATTCTTCTATCGACCTCAACCTACATTAAGTCAGTATGTCAGGTTGAAACCCTTCTAGAATATTGAGAACGGTGGACAAACCCATATTGCCCCCTTGCAGAACTACGTATGGCTCATTTGGAGTCACTGATGATTACGTCAGCGTCTGTGTTCGCAATGGCCATGGCTTTGGCTGCTTCCTCCGCAGTTTCGCAGTTTTTGGAGCGCACTGCGGGCGCTGCGACCACTTTAGCGGGCGCGTCCAAGCGTGGCTCAGACACCGCGCAAATCGAAAGCATGCGACATTTCGTTCCGTAGTCGGGGAGTGCTATACGTTGACGCAGCCAGAGAGGTATAATATTATTTTCCAAAAGGGCGTGCTAACGCAGCCTTCTTTCAGGCTGTCAATAATGGATGCCTGAATTATTTGACGAATCAGCTGTTTCCTGCTTCTTGCCATTATTCTCGTGCTCGCGAGGTTCGCGTCTGCGGTCATGGCAGAGGGAAGCTAGGCTGCTAGGTTTTTAGTCAGGCTCCTCCAGTCTTTTGTTAAAGCACCGCCCTGTCTCCCCGACGTATTCCTTGCCGTAAGATATTGAGATGGAATATACCACTAGAGTTACGCATAAAACAAAGGGATCTCTATGACCGATTGAGCATTCTTGAATTCGTCCGCGTGGATTAGGCGGTGAGGGCAGAAAAAAAAATGAAGTCAACGCCTGCTCTTTTTCCAATTCTTCTTAGTTGTGCGAAACTGTGTACGAGTATGACGGCCAGTGTTTTTTTTTTTTCGGTCGTTTGCATTCGACGAAGTCCGCTACTTCCATTGCATGGCGTTTAACGTTTCTTCGGCTACCAAAGAAAGAAGCAATGGCGGATATCAGGAAGGCACCATTTTCTCACCTTGTTTCTAGAAGCTGGCTTCAGGAGGGCGTTCTCATAACTCAGTTAACTCGTTATTTAAGAAAGATTAGACAGCTTCTTTTTAATAATTTTTTGTGCGCGGAGTCGCAGGGCAAGCCAGGTTTGTTAAACCTACATGCAAAGCACCAGCAAACATGTTACGGCTGAAACTTACAGTTACTCTCCAGAAAACGGATAGAGCCGTTCTCTGGTAGCAAGTGCGTTAAAACTGGGAGAGATGTGAAGACGGCGACCACACTGTGAACGTGCGGGAGAAATTAACTGTCATGGCTGTCAACGAGAATTAGATAATCACTTAAATACCTAAAAGATTGGCTGTGGTTTAGCTCTGGTTAAACCTGGAGGATTGCGCGTGGCCATAGCTACACTGCCCACAGTCTCGCCGTTGCGCGACCATACTGCGCATGCGCGAGGAGCAAATGACGCACTACGCACAGCTGGCCCCGGCACGTGCGCCGCTACTGCGCATGCGCAACTGGCGAGTAGAGTTGCTGTACCAAAGGTAGCAGAGTTGCGCGTCTGTTCTCCCTCGCCGCTCCGAACGCCATTCGCCGAGAGGCGGTCACATGATTTTCGTGACGTCGTGTGTTCAACACTCCGCGGAGAAGCTGACTTCACAGGTGCAGCGCCGAGCGAACCCTTGTCAGCTCGACGCGTCATGTGAGCCCGCGCTGTCGGCTACATTCATTTGTTTTCCGTGCACACCTGTGGCGTCAGGTTTGGTGTTCTGAAGTGGCAGTGACGGACGCAGTCGTCAGCTATGATTGGGTGCAGTGCGCCAAACTGCAGCAACCGCACGGGAAACGGCAAAGCGTTTTACGCAGTGCCGTGTGGAAGATCGGCGGTTGAAGTGCGTCGGCGCCTCAAGTGGCTCTTGAGAATGAACCTCTCCAGTTTGCGGCTGTGAAAGACTTACAGTATTGATAAATAAATAAAAATTTCTAGCATGTTCCAAGATCTGCCAGTGCCATCACAACCAACATTTGCCTGTTTCGACAGCGAAATCAGAATTGCATTGGTAAAAACATTTTTCATGTGTCGACATCTGTTTACCTTGAACAAATCACTAGTTTTTTTTCTAACTTACACACATTATCAAATTAGGAACAGGCAACGAAAATCTTGTTTGTCTATATCTTTTACTTATAGTGTCCTTTTATGGATACTAGTTAGAGCCTGTACCTGTTCCTCGAAGCAGTATTTGTAGCATATCACTGCATTAAAATTGTACAGAATTTACAGTCTGCCTCTGCAACTTTTTGGCCCTTCACTAGGGCATGCTCTGCTTACTCTACTGCTGCCTCGAGCCTTCTGTAGTAATGGTTCGAGGTGAAATATAAGGGACAATGAATGTTCAAGAAGCAAATTCCATGCAAAGTTTTGCTACATTTCGATGCCAGTCTCACCTGCATAAACATTTAATTTGCCTATGCAGCCGCTGCGGTGGCTTAGGGGTTATAGATCTCGGCTGCTGACTCGAATGACGCGGGTTCGATCCCGGCTGCGGCGGTCGAATTTCGATGGAGCCGAAATTCTAGAGGCCAAGTACTGTTTTCTGTCATAGCCTGAGTCGCTTTGGGCAGTTAAACCCCCCTAAACCATTTGTCTACCTATGCTATAAAGTATTGTTCTTAGTAAAAATGTCCTTAAGAACCATCTGACAAGGATTTAGTGAGAGATGTGAGGATAGGATAGGCAAAAATCGCATGTAAACAAGTGTCGCAAATCTTGATGCCGCGAATAATTTCAGCTAAAAGACAGCAAATCAGCCTATAACCTCGGCTTTAAAAAAATCCAGGAGTCGCGAAATGTTTTGATACAGCGACCTAAGCCGAATCTACAAAGAAGGAGTATAAAAATGGAAAGCGGGACATTAAATTAGTTTTTCCGAGCAATAAGGATGAAGCAGGCAGGAAAACCTAGCACAGTAAACAACAACTGTTGTAATTTCATAACTAAGGTGAAACTATAGTGCTTTTCGATAAAAAATGAGGAAAGTTAAATAATATCTACGTTTAAGAGTACTTTCAAGGTCTTTTAAAGATCCGCCCTATCACTGCATTTAGCAACGGGGTACATTTTGTGAAATGTGTTGGACAAGCAATTGAGTGTTAATTTTTTCGTTATGTCAATCTCTCCTCGTTCAATGCACTGGCGTTGCTTTAGTCTGCTTGCCTACAACAAGTTGCACAATTATTTTAATGTGGTTCTAGAGAGATGCGTTTTCGTATTTTCCGCGCATAACTCGTACAGAACACGCGGCGGTGCTAGTTGTGAAAAAAGTAATTCATCGCTATACTCTTTTTGTTCTTAAGACGTGAAATGGGATGGGACAGACGCTGTCTCATCTGGAACGAAACTGCTTGTTCTTCTGAAATTACTGGTTCAAGAAAGAAAAAAAAACTCGCAGGCCGTTTCCAGTCTTTTTTCGTCAGTTTGTCATGATTACGATTTGCTGTTAACCTTTGGCGATTTTTTTTCGTGCTGTATGCACACCCTCGGCAAATCACAGATTAGTTTTCAGCGTTAATTTTAGAAACTTGCCATCAAGTCAATCTATTTAAAGGAGAAAAAAAAAGCCCAAGCGCCCTAGACAGCGAGCTACGCAGCCCCTGTACGTACGAGAAGTGGCTTTCCCGCACAGCTTGGAACATGATGGGGACCTTCGCGCAACTCTGCTCCCTGCAGGAGCATATACAGGAACTCTACTGGCGAGCACGGCGGCGCGGCACCTATGAGTCACGAGCGCAGCTACGGCGGCAGTTCGCCAGCTGTGCGCCGTGTGACGTCAGTGCTCCTCGCGCATGCGCAGTATGGGCTTTCCTTAGCTGCATGAAATGGCTCGGGGACTAGCGTAGTGTTGCCTTCGCAACAAAAAAACTTTCTTCATTGGTAAATTTGCTAGCTTCGTGCTTAGGGCTCCGTCATCCACTGCCAGGCCCCTCAGAGATCTGTCTTCCTCTGGCACATAATAGGCGCGGGTCAATTTTTTTCTGAAATAGAGTTGTTAATTACCCCCGCCGCGGTGGCTCAGTGGTTATGGTGCTCGTCTGCTGGCCCGAGAGACGCGGGTTCGATCCCTGCCTCGGTGGCCGAATTTCGATGGAGGCAAAATTCTAGAGGCCCGTGTACTGTGCGATGTCAGTGCACGTTAAAGAACCCCAGGTGGTCGAAATTTCCGGAGCCCTTCACTACGGCGTCTCTCATAGCCTGAGTCACTTTGGCACGTTAAACCTCATAAAGCAAAGCAAACCAAACCAAACCAGAGTTGTTAATTAAGCGTAGTAGTGTGATTCGTTTTCCTTTCCCTGTCCTCGTCTGCAAGCGCTGCTTATCAGATTATGAACACAACGCTGTCAGTTTTGATGCAGCCAGGCCTTTTTTTATGGTTTATGTATGTTCTCTTACGGTTTTCATCTGTTGGTGACGGAATAAAGGCATGAGTTGTGAGAACGCGCTCCCATACGCATTCAGTGTCCTTTCGTTCTCGTCTTTTTGCTCTCAAGTCTAACTACTAAGCCGCTCCAAATGGCCCCGCTTAGCTGCCACTGAGGAGAACACTATTAATATTTTTTATAGTAAAATCCGATAGTTCGGCATGTGATGGCTTTGTTGCCACTTGGCCGGCAGCGAAAGATGCATTTATTTCTAAGAAATTTGGATTCGAAGTTGAAAAACTTCTTCCCGCCGCTCTGATTCAAACTTGGGATTCTCCTATGACGACACAGGACTAAGTGACGTGAAACATGACGTGCGCATGACGTACCGCAGACTCCGTGATTTCTAGCGGCCAGCAGTGCGGCCTGGAAGCAGCCGAAAAGAAAGCTACCGCCGGCCGCACGTTGAAGGCATCTATCGGCAATTGCGGCCGTCGCTACAGTAGCTTCGATTACGTTTGCACTGGCGTTTTGCCAGCGTTACGATGGATCTCGTTCTCGAAGTCGTCAACGAAGTTCTCGCAAATAGACACCTTTAGCATACCGTGTACCTAGTTACCGCTAGCAGAATACCGGGTGGCCGCGTACCGCCGGAAAACAGGCGCTGATTGGTCCCGATGCTTCAGGAGCGCGCGTAGCTACCGGGCACGTGGCGCCATCTGGCGAGGTCAAGGACATTTGCGCATGCATTGGCTGCGCCTCAGGGATTTGTGGCATCTCGGGTCCTAGAGTTGAAGCAACACTACTTTGTCCTATGACGTCATCACGCTTGTACTTGCGAGTTTGGCCTGTGGCGGCGATACCTAGCTGTATTTTGGTTGTTGCTCTTTTCTACGTTACAAGAGCTTTGTTGTCAGTATGAGTGGCGTTTTATAGCGCAGCTCTTTGGCGTCCGTTCCTGGGTTTCGCGTCGTCGTCGGCGTCGGCCTCGTAACCAGCTCCGCCCCCAATGTCACGCTTTTCAATTGGTCGAAATGCTCGTGACGTCACAGTGCGCGAATTTCAAATGGGGCCAATTGTACTTTGGCTAGTAACCATGCAACCAATCAAAGGGATGCTGCAACTAAGTTGGACTGAGTTTAGTTAATTGCTTAATTAATCAATTAGCCTAATTAATATATAGGAGAATGAAGAGGTCAGAAGAAAAGGAAAGAAAGACGCGCGCCGCAGCGACAACAGCGTCCGCGGAAGGAGACGCTGCTGAAAAAAACAGATAAGTACGAAGCCGCGTTCCCTCCACCACCACGCACTTCCCCACTCAGTAAGACGTTGCTCGTTTCATATACGTCGTGTCGAACATCCTAGACAGTTCCAACAATTGACAGGTTAACGACAGAACACGATGGATAGAAATACAATAATATAAATATGAAATAGCCTAATTAACCTTTCTAGTTAGACCGCATAAATCAATAAAACCGAGAACGAAATTGGTCGAGTTGGGGAATCGAACCAGGGTCTCCGGAGTGCGATACGAGCACGCTAGCCACTCCGTAATGCCAGCTGAATGGTTTGGAATGAACAAAGGCGCGTCTAGCTAATACGGCGTCTTCGTTCACTCCCATCTTCCCCCTTTCCCTTACGGAGGTGCAGGTGTCCACCCAGATATGCGAGAGAACATTTCCTTTCCTCAAAAAATAAATTTACCGTCCAGCAAGGCGTACAGCCGAATTGGCGATGGCGTTCTGTGGACTCCCTGGCAGCGTTGCAAGACGCTGTCGCGTTCCACTCTTACAGGCGATGCTTAACATGTTAACCACACATCATTAACACGCGCAGACAGCCAATGGACGCGTCATTCGCTGGCAGCACTTGATTCATCATTCACAACCACATTCTTAACGTACGCTCCCTTGCCGCACATGCCAAGGACGTACACCACGATCACATTCTGCGCCATTCCTCTGTACTTTGCTTTGCTGAAACCTGGATGGATCCCGAAGAGCCTCTCGAAATCATAGATTTCCTATACTGCTGTGGTGCTCGCAGAGACCACAACAGAGCGGCGGGAGTAGCTATCTACTTGCGCACAGGTCCCTCTGCAATACCAGTCGAAATGTTTGGCACGTCACATGAAGTGTGCGAACTGTGCGCCGCAAAGTTGCCCAACGGCTTGCTGGTAGTAGCTGCCTACTTCGCCCCTACCGCACTCACGAAAGACGTCGTGCACTTCCTGCAACTCGCATTAACCGTCCATCGATCCACACCGATGTTAGTAGTGGGGGACTTTAATGTTGACATAAAGACAAACAGCAATTTCCTAACACTTATGCGGGAGAACATCCCGTTCCTCTCGCTCGTAACGCGTCCCACGGCTGTGACAACCTCGCGAGGCACTTGTATAGATCTCGTCTTTGAGAATCAAGCATTGGTGTACCAAGTCGAACATATATCAGTCTATTTCTCCGACCACAAAGCTTCCTTCATGACTGTCAAGAACTGTTAGTGGAATCTTTGTTAAAGGAATACGTGTGAAAAATAAAAAAAAAACTCTGTGATAGCGCATACATGTGTTGCTCGATTTCTTTGCCTCAATCTATCGAAAAGGTGAAACAGCTTATTTGCTGCGCTCAAATTTCGCATTAGGAAGTAACGTAATCGTCGGTAATTTTTTTTTTTTTTGTAATCAGGAGCTGGTATTCTGTCGATACAAGCCAACTTCAATTTCTCCTCAGTGTCCCTTTAAAGGGAAACTGCTCATGCACGTTTCGCGAATTCCGCGATATTTAACGAGTCCAATCTACTGGGTGTTTCACCTAGGATATTCTACAAGTTCTAAAAATAGGTTCTTTTAAAGCATATTATCGTCAGCGGTGCAGCGCTACTAAAACGTGGAAACTAGTAGGCTGGTTAACTAACATTTAGTATTTAACTTTTTATTTATTACTGTTAGTCTCTTTATGCTCCCCCTAATTATAGTTAGTGTCCTTCCAATTAATTAACCAGCCGGCTAGTTAGCATGTATTACCTGTAACGGCGTTTGCGTGAACCCGACAGGGTCGATCTGAGTTGAGTTGTTAGGACGAAAACAGCTCCCTCGGTTCTAATCACCGCACCACAGGAGTGCGGAGAACATCGGTGTGATGTCGTGGACGTTGAGATTTAAATCTCCGCTGTTGTAAAACTCGCCCACTCTGGAGTCGCTGCAGGATGCTGCCAAACGACGTTCGGCGACTTCTTTCTGCGAAGAAAGCGTTTGCAATAAGGGAGTAATTACTCACTGACATCAACCCGAGCGCAGCCATACGGCTACAAAGGAAAAAGCTATACAGCTTTCTCGGAAATTTCGTAGTTTAAAGAAAAATTCGTCCTGGTCCGGGGTCAGAACCCGGGACCACCGCTTCACCGGAGCAGTCGCTCTACCAAATGAGCTAACCGGGACGGCAAGCTAAACATTTGACCAACATAGTTCCCACTTCGAGTTATTGATCAATTCGCTCTCGCCCTACCATAAACTTGCCGTCCCGGTTAGCTCAGTTGGTAGAGCGACTGCTCCGGTGAAGCGATGGTCCCGGGTTCGAACCTCGGACCAGGGCGAATTTTTCTTTAACTACGAAGTTTCCGAGAAAGCTGTATAGCTTTCCTTTGTAGCCGTATGGCTGCGCTCGGATGGACGTCAATGAGTAATTAATTACTCCCTTATTGCAAATCTACTCCACCTTGGGGGATTCTCCTAAACATTTGACCGAAGAAAGCGTTCATGCGTTGGAAATGTACCGGCACCGCAGATGATGTCATCATGCCCCCCCCCCCCCCCCCCCCCCCCTACTTGGCGCTGTGCGCAGCGGAGACGACTGACCGCCATAGAGATTTTAATCGGCGGATACGTCATCATTATAAAAGCTGGCCCAAAAGGACTTTGCATGCGTCACCTGCAAGTTTCACAAATTAGACACCTTTAAGATAGCAGCATTCTAAACCCTCAGCAGTTGCCCTCTAAGGGTTACGTAGCCGCGTGTGACGAAAACCATGACACTAAGTTTGCTTCCACCAAAGTGAGTGCGGTTTAAGAAATGCGCCTCTCGCATATTGGCAGGAACTGTATAGGTCAATGGGGAAGGTCTTTTGTTCTGCCTGTTCCAAGGATTTCAGGACCAATGCTACGGCTAACAAGACCTGTCCGTACCCTTAATAAAATGCATGGCGATCAAATTCTTCCATTATGTTGCAGCTAACACGCTAGCAAAATTATCGGACTTCCGCGGGCAATACTGAACCCAATTTTCGGCATAATATCTTTCTACAAAACCATGCGCCCCTTTTCAGTCCACGTCTACACATTTGGACACTGCGAAGAAAATGCGTTGCGTCTGGTGTAAAAATGTTTAGGCGAACAAAAAGCAAGTAAACAACTGAAGAAAACTGCCACTGTCCTGACCGGGGATTTTCGTGTTTTGGTTCATCGTCGCTGCGGATATCTGACTACACTGTATCGATTTATGCAAGTACCCCACACAAATGAAGTTTAAAATGTGCCGCCAAATGCCACTACTTTAAATTTGAGCGGGAAGAGGCCAGCGCTGAACCTGAACGAATTTGTTTTTCTTATTGTCTGAGCGACACAAGCATCTCATATTTACTATACAGGGCGTCCGAGCTAACTTGGACCAAGATTTATATATAAAAAAAACTAAGCGTTCTTCAGAACTAAAATCACGTGCATGGTGTTAGGGTTTATTTAAAGTTACAGTACCATTTTTTTCGCTCCTCCTATTCGAATAATTAGTCGAGATAAATAAATTAACTTTTTAAATACAGCTTGAAACGTTCAGGCGTCAATGGGAAAGTCGTGGAGCTCCACAAATATTGTCCAAACCAGGAACTTCCAACGAGATCCACTTAGCGTGGCCGTTTTTATTCGGGGAAAACGAAAGCCCGCGGAGTTTAGAAAATACCGCGTGACAGCGCACTCCGTGCGCCCGAATGCGCCTCGATTACAGCGCTCTGATCCGTGCTTTGTAAACAGCATCACTCGCTTCGCGCCTTTCGTGCTGCCCAAGACAGGGCGTCGCGTTGTGCTTGGTTCCAAGATGAGCGCCAGTGGCTACGGGCGGCAGTTGAAAGAAAGCGCGGCTCCCGTTTCTGCGGCGATAACTGCGCTCTGCCGTTAGCAGAATGCATGCGGAGGAACGATGACAATCTCATAACTTGGAATTCGGGCGCAAGATCCCAACAAGCAAAGACGCATATAACAAGCTTGATAACGTCGTGTGAATCACGATGAAAAACAGGAGCCGCGTTTTCTTTGAATTGCCGCCAGACTCAAGGGGGCTAGTGAACCAGACCGTGCCTCTTTTCGTGAGGCAGGTCAGCGCGTAAAGTACTACATGCACCTCTGCGCGAGCTTGGAAAACGCTGTCACTACCCATAAGGTATCGTCCCGCAGTTCGTCCTGTCTCTCCCCAGGGAAGCGCCTGTCGTGAAAGACAGGCACAGCGGCTTCGCCTTAGAATAATGATGCCCAACAATTCTGGAGAAAAGCATTTTTTTTCAGAAGAGAACTAATTTCTTCATATACTGTAACGAACACAATTTCTTCATATACTGTAAGATTTCACTCTAACGATCAATATATCCGCAGATAACCCGACGGCATTCTTGCACCTCTTGTTATATAAACGTTTTTACTATCGTCGAAAGAGTTCCCCATTGATTTTCGGTGACAGTCTTAACTGTACGATGCGACCGATGGAAACACTTCAAAAGATTTTGCTACATACCAGAAGAATGGAGCATTACCTTCAGTATTTCCATAACAGCATCTTATGATTTTCCAGCTTTCACTGTTCCTCTCCGAGAATGTTGGACATGAGACAAGGGGCAAAGCGCAAGTCCAGTACGTTGGTAGAAAAAGTACAGGGTTGGTAAAAAATTCCTAGGCCGCAGATTCTAATTTTCTTCCGTATATCCTGGCATTTAAGATGCCGATAAAGCTATCAAGGTCCTCTGAGGTTACAACGGTACTTCTTCCACCCTCTACACATATATTGAGCTTCAGGGGTGCCGTACTGCCTTACTATACTGCTTAAAAGTAGACCCTGTGGCCTGGGAACTTTTGACCGACCCTGTACATTCCGAATGACATTTCTCTTGCTAGTGTAGCTCCGTGTCACCACAGTGACACTGCATGTGGCGAAATGCACCCGCTGGAAGTGAAATCACATTTTCCCTGCCAGTCCCTCGTTTTCCTACAATCCGCGTTCTTTCATGCAGCGTGTGCTGACTATAAGCTTTTTTGTGCGCGCAATCTGAACACTTTAAGCTGCATATCATTCATCCTTTGCAGAGGGCGCGTTTTCTTCGGCAGAAAATCCTCCGAAAACATGGAAGCGAACTGCCGCCGCCGGCTGCCGGTCCACACTTGCGTAACGACGGTGCCGCCTTCTTCCGTTGGTGGCGAACGTGGCCCCGCTTGCGACAGCTCTTCGTGCAGCCTCTGTCGGTGCAGCCGTAATTTTGATAGAATAAGGTGAGTTGACATCTAATGTCGGGATGAAGATTCAATGGAAGGAACGCCGACCAAAAGGTTGTTGTTTAATATGAAGACGAAGACGTTTCGGCTTCCATACGGAAGCCTTGATCACTGGGCGAAAAGCCCAAAGCACATCGCTTACGTGCGCTGCAGTAATCGCCCCAAGCATTTTGAGTACGTAGGCGGGAGATTGCCTGCGTTGTGGTTAAGGGTTTTTTCTGTTGTTTGGATTATTAGGGATTCCAGAAATCGACGTGACAGCGAATTCTTTTCTCTGGAAAACAATTGACTCAATTTCTCAATTCTTTTCGAGAGAAAAGAATTGAGAAGTGGCTATGGTGCTCGGCTGCTGGCCCGAAAGACGCGGGTTCGATCCCGGCCGCGGCGGCTGAATTTCTTTGGAGGAGAAATTCGAGGCCCGTGTACTGTGCGATGTCAGTGGACGTTAAAGAACCCCAGCTGGTCGAAACTTCCGCAGCCCTTCACTACGGCGTCTCTCATAGCCTGAGTCGCTTTGGGACGTATAAACCAAACCAAACCAAACCAGTTTAAATCAGCTGAGTGGAAAGTTATTAAACCCAATTTTCTCGCCCATCAATGCGTTTCTGGCTGTCGTAATAAAAAAATACACATCATTAGGAACAGTCAGATAATCAATTTTTACTGATAACGATATAACTGCCATGTACACAGTTTAGCTGATGAAGCAGGTTATCTGAAGGTCTGACGTGTGCTCCGCGAAATTCGCGAGTGCAAATTATAGCGCAGCATAAATTAAAAATGCCTTCGAGGTTGAACCACTTATAAATAAGACGGCCACGGAGCCTCGTTTTCTCACAGGAGCCGCGGAGTTGCAAGCTCTATCAGGGGACGAAGAAATTGTCGAATATGGGCCTCTTCTTCAAACTAAATCGGGAGTTAATGCATTTTAACAGGATTAGAACACTGCAAAACCGTATGAAGAGGAGCCGATTCGCATTTCTTTGCAATAGCTTTGACAGTTCTCGTTAGAACTAAGAATTTAAAATATAGTTTTTTTTGCCAGAACTGTGGAACAACAAAATTTGTTACCGCCATGTGGCGAAAGCCTTTAATGCCTCATCGTTGTCGGCAGAGGGTTGTCAGCAGAGGTGTCACGCTTTTTGGTCGGTCGAAATGGTTGTGATGTCAGAGTGCGCGGATTCGAAGTAATGAAGTCCCCCACATATGCCTGACACACGACAACTAATAAAATATTGGAGCACACGACAACTAATAAAATAGTTATCGTCCGCTCCGACAGGAGCGTAAGGCATCCGTGGGTCTTTTTTTCATCACAAGAGTTTATAGGTCATTTAGAGCGTCCATTAAACTGCGAAAATCCTATGGTTTGTACGTTTTCTACTTCTATGGTGCCAAATTTGTATTTTATTATTTCCATTCTGTTCGGAATGTATATATTCGCTCCTGCGGTGGGCAAGCATATGCCTGCTGTATATTGGAATAGATAAATAAATGAAATTCCGCTTCTTCGAGATCCCTCAGACATGCAGGCGACTGTTGAATGGCCACGCATTCGGACGGAGAGGAGAGCAGAGGCGCAGACGAACCGACGCCTCTGGGGCGCTGTCGGCCTGGCCATCGTCACCGCCTGACACAGGGGCCCGCTCTGTCGACGCTGACACCCGATCGTCGGCATGCGGCCAACCGGCGCGCAAGAAAAATGCAGCGCCGGCCAAAAAGCGCGCTGGAGGCAAGCTGGCAGCCACTTGCCCAGGGAGGCGTAAAGAGGGCGAGAAACAAATGGTGACTAGAAGAGCGATGTCGCCGACGGGATCATTGCTCCTCCGATGAGCAATTGTTGCATTAGAGTATTGCTCGCTTTCTTGGGCTTATGGATTACTGGAGTATAAGATTCGGTCTCGACCCCTGAGGGTCAATAATCCCAGCTTATCGACTGGCTGGCCAAAATGTCAGCAAGTTTTTCAACGAAAGTACCGAAATATCCTTGCCGATGCCGCCGCAAAAAATTCAGTGCCATGATTTTTTAAGCAAAATATCGTGTAATAGTCGTTTCTTATGACTGCTTTTTTGTCGCTTAAGAAAACCTGGCATTAATAACATAAGGACCCAGCGTCGGAGGTATCCGGATTGAATCTCGCTCCCACCAAGGTTATCCATTCGTTGTTGCCGGAAGTGAAACCATGCCCTAATCCGGCCGTACGACTGCGGCAGGTGGTCAGGCTAGTGTAATCAAGGTTCAGCAATACAATAATGGATTGCCGCGTGAATAGCATCAACGTACTCTCCCCTGGGATTTCCCTGCCAGCTAGCATTAGGCTGCAACTGACTGCACGCATCTGTCAGTTAACCCTCGGCCGTCAGAGCTCAACAGCAGCGCAGCAACTCACGAATGCGGCTGCGACGCAGCGAAGAATGCTAGAAATACGCGGCCGTTGGAAATTGAACCTGGCCATTTCGGCTCAAGCAAGCCTTAGCTCTGAGCTTCCAGAAGCCGTGAGGCAGTAACGGCTTTGAACAAATGTTCACCATAAAAGAACCGAATCAAATACCAGTGAAAGCGGATCACTTTCGAGGCCAGCAAAGATCTGTGCTATACTTTCACGCTAGAACGTTATGACGTTAGACCTGCGCTGGCTAAACAAAACCAAGTAACACGGAACGACACACACAGGTTGCGCCGAAGCTACAGTGGCTCTTGGAACAGTGGGATCTGCTGCTAGCTTTCTTTTTCGACCTTCCGGTAATCAACCCTGTCCGCCTCTCCGCATTTCTTTTTTTTTGCCTCCCATTTTCCTCAAATTCATACCAACATCTTCCGGACCTGATACTTAACACGAAGGGGAACATGACGCAATTTTACATCTGAGTGGTATCCAGTTGACCCGACGCTAAAAGTACTTTCAAATAGAACTGTGCCATGAAGGCCTTTTTCTTTAAAGAAGCTCCTGTATTCGCCAAAGAATTCCAAGATAAGCATCTGTAGAAAAATAGAAATTTTTTTATTGAGGAAAGGAAGTGGCGCAGTATCTGTCTCACATATCTCGGTAGACACCTGAACCACGCCGTAAGGGAAGGGGTAAAGGAGGAAGTGAGAGAAGTGAAGAAAGAGCATTTACCTTCTGGACTCGAGTTCTTTCAGAAATGTCGCGATAGAGCTGTAAACATCTCAAGGACACTGTACACTGTACTCCAGGGAGTCACCGCCCACTCTTTGCTTGATACAAGACATATCCGTGCTGAGTAATGCCAGCGCCGTGACAAGGCCCCGAAAAACGTCGATCAGTGCAGATGGGTGCGGTGGCCGACGAAATGATTCATAGCGTTGTTCTCGAAACCATATTGGACCTGCGCTCCACGCTGCACGTAACATGTATGCAAACTGGAGAGCCCGGCTATTGTCTCTAACATTGCGCCTCTCTTTTTTGTTTGTACACCCCACCGCACTTTCCTCAAGTTAAGCTTACGCCTTTTCTTCTTTAGCCTCCGTGTTCGTGCCCCCCAGGTGAGCACAGGCAAGGTATGCTTTCCGGTTGAGGGATGTTGGCAAGCTGCTGAAGGACTTTCAGCATTCGTAAAGCAAGCTGCATTTCATCAGCGTCTCCGGAAGATGATCGTCGTCCGGACGGCGGCTGCGGGCCGCCAAAAGCACTTCTTTTGCTTTGCGACCTCAGCGGTCGTGCTAATCCCGGACAGCGTAAGTGTACATATTGGCAAGTATGGGTTGCGGAAAAAGCGTCCCGGGAAAAAATGTCCCCGGAAGAAACGTCCCTATTTTATAGGAAAAAATGCCCCCAAGAAGTTCACCAAACGTCCCGTAACCCCCTCTGATTTGAGCATCCGCCTCACATGCCGGAGGTGGGGGTTAGATCCCCAGTGCTGCCGAGTACCAACCGGCTTTATAATGGGCACCAGATTATATCCCTGGCCTGGTGTGGTATGCATGCAGTGCGCTCTAAACTGGATACTTCTCTACGCTGGGGCTGCGTTAGACGTAATGGACGCGGAAGAGCAATAATTGTGGACCGAGACTAATGCCAGAAGGGTCCCGAGTCACACTAGACTCCTTTGGCGCATTGTATGTTTCCGGCACCTACAGGACGGCAAACAGAGCGAAAATATAGTAAGTCTTCGGCGACCGCCTCCCATTGAACCCCCTGCGATGTGGCGCGTCCACTCGGCCACTCTTGGAGGAGAAACAGGTCCAACAATGCAACATTGCACGCTACAGCGATTCCACCCATGGGTTTGGAAGTGACTGAAAAAGGAACTGTTTCCGGGGGTTAATACCTTCAATGGTGCTGAGACAACCGTAAAGGCTGTCATCGAGAACTCTGAGGGGTCCTGAACGGAGCGGCGATCAGTGCCACAATCACTCTTGAAGTTTTTAAAGGACAGTGCCCTTACGAAACACTGGTGCAGCCACAATCATTTAAATCAGTGACTCAGTCGGAGCAACTGAGCAATTGCCGACAGGTTACTATAAGTCTAATTCCCAACGAATTCAATCTTTGAGTGATTTTTCGCTTGGGGACTTTTTTTTTCTAGAGGCCGCTTCCTCAGCGGGCATTTTTTCAGGGGACGTTCTTTTTTCCTGGGACATTTCTTCCGGGGACGTTTCTTCTGCACCCGTTAAGTATAGCCGGAATTTTTCGCATCAAGCCATTTAGTTTATTCGCACGGCTGGGTAACTGAAGCAGTATGATTCCTCGCAGTAACCTGACTTATTCTGTACGGGGGAAAAATTCAGGGGGACACTTTGACTTAAAGTGCGGTGAGGCGAAAGCCTTTAGCGCGGTGTTGCTGCTTGTGTCATTGATGTGTGGTTAAGAAGAAGTTCCTTTATTTTGCTTGAGCAAAAAAAGGTGCTAATTAGGTACAAAATTGTTTGTGAACCTTAAAAGCTCGAGACACTGGAGGGCGTTTGGGCGGCATCCGTCTGATCCGACGCCTTTCTTCAAACACTCTCCAGCGTCCTAGACAAGGAGAACTACATACGCGTTGGCAGGAAGTAGCGTAGCCATTAGCACGCTCGGCTGGGGAACGGAAGGATGTTAGTTCGAAGCCCATCGTGCACAAAAGATTTTTTTTCTGGTCTGACTAGAAAGGCGTCACACCTCTGCTGACAACTTTCTGTCGACAACGAAGGGGCAGTAAAGGCTTCCGCCTTAAAAGAACAGCGCCGAGAAGCTCGCAGCTATTGACCGCGGGGTGTCGATGGCGCAAACTGTTAACGGGCACTGCCAAAGATGACGAGAAGTCGGGAACCACGAGAGAGTTGTGCTTCGCGCGTTTTGCGGCGAGCTGTGCATTCAGTTCAGCATGGACGGCGAAAAGCTGCTGCAGCGGTGGCGGAACTCGAAAGGGCGCGGCGAAAGTCTCCAGTCGCGTTTACATGAATGCGACAGCAGCGTATCGTATCAGCTTTCTGGCGTATCGCGCTCATGTAAACATGGAAGAAGTGCCAGCAGAGCTCATTGCGCTAATCCCTCCTTAGACCGATAAGGGCAAGTAGACTTCCGCGGTGAATAGTAACAAGTTTGGAGGCGTCCCACCTCCTGCCTGGGGTGCCTATACAATACTTCCACAGTCGGACAACAAAGCAGGCCACTCTCAAAATGGGAGCGACTGGCCCCCTCCGCCGCGTGCACCGGGAGAGGAGCAACCGTCCAGCCCGACTTGATGCGGTACATGCAAACAGTGGTGTGTCGGCTTCGCGAGATATGCTAGAAAACACGATGCGCCACTGTCGTGTTCATGTAAACGAGGCTGCCAGTGAAGCGCCACACCACACGCAGCGCACACACAAGCTGCTCAGCGACAAGGGAGCTTTAGCTGATCAATGCGGACTACGCCGTCTGACGGGCCTCCATACAAAGCACCTTGTTACGCGACAACGTTAAGCGCACATTCAGCGGAACAACCGCTGTAAAAGATCCTGATTGGTCGAAATCCTCGTGACGCACTCTCTCTCTCTGACGCACGTTGAGCTGCGGAATGGAAAAGTCAAAACCTTAAGTTAAACTGTGATTTTGCGCTCGTAGCATGACTCAGACCTCATTACGAGACGTAATGATATCGAGTAAATTAATTACCCTTAAAAAATTGCGATATTCAGCTCGGAAACGAACCCATGACATTAGGTTGTGGGTTAGACACGCTATCTATAAGCCTCTGAGCCACGTTCGTTCGTCTTGGTTAAAGGGAGAGCTTATTTTCCGCCGGACCCGGACATGGGCCCATACTGGGCCCGACTGGCACAGTGGAGAGCGGATGCGCACGCACTCACTGCCTCTCGATGTATGTACGGCTCGCTTTTACACGTCACGGCCTTTCCTGTCCGCCGAAAAGCGACACCGCCGTTCTGCCTATTCGCGGGTCCTGTGGCTTGCGCTGCTCTGGGTGAAAAAAGAGCTTTGGACATATGCTTCTCTGAACCGCAGTAATGGCACATCTCATTAACCGTCCCCCTTGTGGAGCCCGCTGAGCGAGATGGACGGAGCTGCGTCTGCGGCCGTCGACGGGGGACGAGCGCTGGGCTGGAACGGGAGCCCGCGCCGGCCGAGCAAGGACGCGGAACAGGCGCGGCACAAGGCGACGAACGGAGCGAAAAATCCGGTACGGCTGCCACTCCGCCGACGCATTTTTGACACCTTACTCGGCTCGCACGGTGTCCATCACGCAATCAGGAGAACCCTGCCTGAATTCAAGGAACTGCTTCGAATGCGATGCACACATGTCCAACGCTCCAGGACATAAATTTTGAAGACTGCGGAATTGTAAGACACTGTTATGGAAGTATTTAACGTAATCCTCCATTCTTCTGATATGTAGCAAAATCGTTCTTTTCAAGTTTAGTAAGGCATGTTGACGGGCTAGTCGGTTTTGCATCTTGAAACTTGGAAAAAACGCGCAAATGAATTCACAAGGACAAAAAAGGGACGAGGAGACCTGTCCTGGAGACTTGGCGCCTGTCTGTTGTCTCCTCGTCTCCTTTTGTCCTTGTGAATTTGTTTGCGCCTAGGTGGTTTTTTCCAAGTTTTTTTTTTAAGTTTCCATCGATGGCATCCAACAGTTAAGACTGCCATCGAAAACCAATGAGGAACGATTCGCTAATGACATTGGCATGCTAAGTCACTCGGGACATGAACTGCAAAGCATGATCAATGAGTTAGACAGGCAGAGCAGAACGGCAAAAATTAACATGCAGAAAACCAAAGTCATATTCAACAGTCTAGCAAGGGAACAGCAGTTCGCAATTGGTGGCGAGGCGCTGCAAGTAGTAAGAGAATATAACTAGAAGAATATGAATGGAATGGAGCGCATATGGCAGGTGTCTTATCTGTACTTACCTATGGGGCAGAAACGTGGAGGCCAACAAAGAGGGTTCAGCTTACATTAAGGACAACGCAGCGAGCTATGGAAAGGAAAATGATAGATGTAACGCTAAGAGATCGGAAGCCGGCGGAGTGGGTGAGGGATCAAACGCGGGTTAATGACATCCTAGTCGAAATCAATAGGAATAAGTGGGCTTGGGCGAAGGCAAGATAACCGCTGGTGGTGGTGGTGGTGAAAACTTTTATTTTGTGAAAAAGAGTTTGGGAGCCACAGAGTGGCCCCGCTACATGGTCGGCGTCCCTAGTCCGGGACACCGCATGACGAGGCCCCGTCTCTCGCCCGTTTCACCAGAGCCCTTTGGGACTCAAGCGAGGAGCAGTTGAGGAGGGCAGTCTCCCATGCCTCTCTGGAAGGGGTAGGGGAAGGGGGAAGGTGGGGATTTTGAGTACATGCCCACACCATGTGGAAGATATCACAGGTCTCCCCACAGTGTGGGCATCGCCCATCCGTGTTAGGATCGTAATGTTTTATTATTGCAGGACAGAGTAGAGTACCTGTCTGCAGGCGCCTTAAAGTTCGCTCCTCCGTCTTACTCAGCCCTTTTGCCGGGGATGGGAAAAGGCGGTGGTTGTCGCTATAATGTGTTAATATTTCCCTGAATCGCAGCAGCGGCTGAACCGCTGGTCTGTAAGGGTAACGGAGTGGATTCCAAGTGAAGGCAAGTGTAGCAGGGGCGGCAGAAAGTTAGGTGGGTGGATGAGACTAAGAAATTTGCGGAGATACGTTGCAACTGGCGAATGACAGGGTTGGTTGGAGAGACATGGGAGAGGCCTTTGCCCTGTAGTGGGCGTAGTCAGGCTGATGATGGTGATGACTTGGCAAAACACGCAAAACGCGATTAGCAATTTCGACCGCCTGGCGTTCTTCAATATGCACTGACTTCGCACAGCACACGGGCCTCTAGAATTTCGCCTCCATCGAAATTCGGCCGCCGCGGCCGGGATCGAACCCACGTCTTTCGGGTCAGCAGCCGAGCGCCGTAACCACTGAGCCACCGCGACGGGGTATATTAGGTGTTGAAATCACGTGCCATCCATCATACTTATTTTTATTTTACTACTCGTCGAACAGGGTAATAACTGAACTGAACTGAACAGAACAGGAGTAATAGTGATGCAAAATATTGCACAACATCTCAACATATTGCGCACGTTGAGCGAAAAAAAGCTCGATTTCACGCAACATCTACACGAAGCGCAACATTTCGCAAAAAAAAAAAAAATAAACGGTCTCTCAGACACTTTCACCGGAACAGCGCGCACTAAGACACGGACAAGAAGGGAGACACGACACACACGAGCGCTGTGTGTGTCGTGTCTCCCTTCTTGTCCGTGTCTTAGTGCGCGCTGTTCCGGTGAAAATGAGTTACCAACTTGCCCAAGCATCTGTCTCTCAGACACGCTGTCCCCACCATATGGGAGATTGTACGAATATCGACAATGACGAGTCGTACTTCCGGCACGATGTTGCAGCCCTTCCATAGCTAAAATGAGACGGTCGGCAATTCCGTCGGTTGCAGATTTCGATATTAGATGGCGATAGTTGCACCTGTGGAAACCACAAATAAATTAAGCATTATATTTCATAATCGGAAATACATACAAAGATTAGATTCGATATAGATTACCTTTCCAGACACGAACTGTATGCTCTAGCACGTCGCGTTTCATTTCGCTATCGGTTCGAGGCTGGAGTTCCGAGGTCAGGCTTCAGGCACAGATCGGCGAAATCAGTGATTACGGACCTCGGTCGTAACCGCCACGGTGGCTGAGTGGTTAGGGTGCTCGGCTACCGATCCGGAGTGCCCGGGTTCGAACCCGGCCGCATTTCGATGGAGGCGCCCGTGTGCTGTGCGATGTCAGTACGCGTTAAAGATCCCCAGGCAGTCGAAATTGGTTGGTTGGTTGGCCTCAAATAAAATGGCACATCTACGGGAGAGTGGCCAAGACACAGGCGGTGCACTGCTGGAGAGAGGAGCATATATAGAGGAAAAGGTGGTTAGTAATAGGGTACAGGCCGATAGATTCGACGACGCAACGACAGGGGACCTGTTTAGCTGGGAGATCGAAATTATTCCGGAGCCCGCCTTTCAATACATTCGGCAATTTTTAACCGACAGACAATCTTACATTCGAGTCCAGGATAAAGAACATGGCCCTTTTCATTTAGGAACCAGGGGTACACCCCAGGGCGCGGTGCTGTCTCCCCTGTTGTTCAATTTGGCTATGATGCGCCTACCGGCCCAGCTGGGCGCTGTCGCCGGTGTGCAGCATGCGCTGTACGCCGATGACATCACCCTGTGGGCTACACAGGGTTGCCTTGGAGACATTGAGGCCAACCTGCAGGAGGCGGCGACCATAGTGGACCGTTATGCTCGCTGCTGCGGCCTCCAATGCTCCACCCAAAAGTCTGAATTTGTGCACATACGCCCCTCACCAAAGTGCACAGCCAAAATTTCATTGTCTCTTGAGACAGGTCCAATTCCTGAAAATATCGGAGTCCGGGTACTGGGGCTCTTCATACATCAAAACAGACGGTCAGAAACAACATTGGCCAAACTCCGTCAGGTGGGGGACCAGGTGGGCCGCTTGGTCCGCCGGGTTTCTAACAAGCGCGGGGGGTTACGATGTAAGGACGCCTTGCGGCTGGCGCATGCATTTGTAACCAGTCGAATTCTATATTCGACTCCATACCTCCACCTGCGGAAGCAAGACGAGGATTCACTCGAAGTCATCCTCCGCAAAATTATTAAGCGGGCTCTGGGCCTCCCCGTGAACACCTCCAACAAGCGCCTCCTGGGGCTTGGCATGGTGAACACATTTCGGGAGCTCCGGGAAGCCCACTTGACCAACCAATACACACGTCTCTCAAAGACATCGTCGGGTCGCCGCCTGCTTGCCCGACTGCACATCCAACACACCACTCTTATGGAAGAGCGCGTACGTATTCCATCCCAGTGGAGATGCGCCCTCCACGTGCGCCCTCTTCCCGCGAACATGAACCGTGAAGACCATAATGGCCGGCGCCTGGCGCGGGCGGAAGCCCTGGCCCGCCACTATGGAGCGAAACCCGGCGTATTCTACGTGGATGCCTCCGGCCCCCACCAGGGGATGGTACACGGCCGCAGTCGTCCACCAATCCAAAACAGTGAACGGCCTTACTTTCCGAGCCCGTGACATAACACACGCGGAGGAGGTCGCCATTGCGTTGGCTGCATCTGATTCCAATTCAAAAACAATTATTTCCGATTCGCGAGGGGCATGTCGGAACGTCGAGCAGGGCTGGGTACCATATCTAGCCTACCGCATTCTCCAAAACAGCGTCTACACCGGGGACCCCGCGCACCGGCGTATCGTTTGGGCTCCTGCTCACATGGGCCTGAGGGAAATGAGGCAGCTGACGCCGCCGCCCGCGCGCTCTCTCACCGGACATTCCCCTCCGACCCCGACGATCAGGAACTCGAATTCACTCCCGCTTACTCCTTTAAAGTATCAATCTGGCCATGGTCTTTATCACCGCCCGTGTAAAGGTCTCTCAAAGGCGGAGGAGCGGCTTTTGCTTCGCCTGTATACCAATACTTTGCTGTGCCCGGCAGCTCTCAAACACTTCGACCCTTCTTTCTCGGGCAGCTGTCCGCACTGTGCGGAGAAGTCTTCGGACATTTACCACATGGTGTGGGCCTGCCCCTCCAACCCTGCTATCCCCCCTCACCCCAACCCAACCCGGGAGGACTGGGAGGCGACCCTGCTCGGCTGCTCTGACCTGCAGGCCCAACGGGCCTTGGTGGCGCGAGCCCGGGCGGCGGCCGACGCCACTGGGGTCCCGAACTAGGGACCTCCACCTAGTACTTGTAAGGGCTGGCCCCCTCTGGGTCAGCTCATGCAATACCTCCAGTAGTGCATGTGTGAATAAATGTTTTCCACCACCACCACTCCACAACGGCACTTCTTTTTTTCCTTTCTTCTCTCAGTCCTCTTTCTATCCTTTCCCTTACGACGCGGTCCAGGTGTCCGCCGAGACGTGAGACAGATAATGCGCAATTTCCTTACCTCAAAAACCAATTTTCGTTTTTACGCCAGCGCCTACTTAGCGCGGGGCAAAATCCGGCAAAAGTGTGCCACGGACCGGGGTGCCGACGTCATGAACCATGGGAACATAAACGCTGCAGTGTAGTGCGGCCGTGCGGGGGTCCCAGGACCTGCGTGCGCCGCACTCCTCTGTGCAAATAAAAGTTTTTACCATCATCTCCAGTAGCCTTGAGGAGAGCGAAGACATGCTGTCGTTTTCTGCTCCGCCGTGAAACTCGCGTAGAGTCGCGCTCATCTAAAACACGCTTCCTATTTCTCCACTGTCCCGAGCACAGTTTACGTGCCATGCTTCGGATTTATGTTCGACTAAGATTGTCGAGAATCCGAACTGAAAGCATTTTATAGTCAAAAACACTGCGCAAATAATTAGGACGCAACTCACTACACAAAGTGGGCGGAAACTTAATGTGGTCGCGATAGGTTGCTCCGGAAGAGCAACCTGGGACTCACAATCCCCAGAGGTGGCAGCACCTCCTATCGCAGGGCAGTGGCCCATCACTTAACCGCATCACCGCTGCGCCTGGAGCGGTATGAGGAGTCCCAGGGATCTATTAATGTAAAGTTTAGAATGACCAAATACGCATATACCGGAATGAACCCTTTAACGCGATCGCATCATAGCCTTACGACCGAGATGGTGTCCCCCTCGAGTATACAGAGCTGCGAGAGCTACAGCAAAGCAAAGAAAAACAGTATACTGTTGCCACGTGACAGTATACTGTTTTTTTTTCTTGGTGGACACCTCAACCACGCTGTTAGGAAAGGCATACAGGAGAGATCGAAAGGCGGAATAGGGAAAGAGGTGCCGTCGTAGACGGCTCCAGAATAATTTCTCGCCACCTAAGGATCTTGAACATGCACTGCATTTGAATGTGCCTTTAACACATCTTGAACACGTCTTCTGCGACTTCCCCTTCGAAACGTGGTCGCCGCGGCCGGGTTCGGACCCGGGTTCGAACCCGACCGCGGCGGCCGCGTTTCGATGGAGGCGAAACGCAAGAGGCGCCCGTGTGCTGTGCGATGTCAGTGCACGTTAAAGATCCCCAGGTGGTCGAAATTATTCCGGAGACCTCCACTACGGCACCTCTTTCTCTCTTTCTTCTTTCTCTACCACCTTCCTCCCTTCCCTTACGGCGCGGTTCAGGTGTCCGCCGAGATATGTGAGACAGTTACTGCGCCATTTCCTTTCCTCAAAAACCAATTTACAATTTACAATCTGGCGAAGAATGAAAGCAGAGCGATAGGGAAGGAAGGGCAAGAATGAAAAGGCTAATGAGGAGGTAGCGGCGGAAAAGAGAAAGGCTTAAGCGTGAGGTATACAAAAGGAGGAGGAAGGTACAGGGGCCGCAGGCGAGAGGGGTCGCGCTGAGTTTGTGCTGGCTGTTGCGTATTTCGAATTGAAAACTGGTTTCTGGGGAAAGGAAACGGCACAGCTATTGTATCACATCTCGGTGGACACCCGAACCTCGCAGTAAGGAAAGGGAAGGAAGGTGGGAGTGAAACAAGAAAGAGGTGCCCTAGCGTAAGGCTGCGGAATAATTTCGACCACCTGGGGATCTTTAACGTTCACTGACATCGCACAGCACATGAGCGCCTCTTGCGTTTCGCCTCGAATTGTCCGCCGAGGTGGCTCAGTGGTTAATGCGCTCGTCTACCGAGCCGGAGTACCCGGGTTCGAACCCGACCGCGGCGGCCGCGTTTCGATGGAGGCGGAACGCAAGAGGCGCCCCTGTGCTGTGCGATGTCAGTGAACGTTAAAGCTCCTCAGGTGGTCGAAATTATTCCGGAGGCCTCCACTACAGCATCTCTGCACACATGTACAAACTAGAGGTAAGATTTTTCTTGGTGTTAATAATGTGTTTTTCTCTGAATTGTTTTCTTTTGTTATTTTTGTTATTTTTTTTCGTCGCCTGTCACTGCTGCCCGGTATAAGGGGGCTGCGGCTCAGTCAAGCTGTCTATGACAGCTTTTTCTGCAGCTCCTCTGTCACTTTTTGAGGCAGAAATAAAATGATTGATTGATTGAATGATTGATTGATTGATTTATTTATTTATTTAGTGATTGATTGATTGTAAAACATTTTATTCGCCGGAAAGAGCTTGGTAAGAGGTCGCGTTAAGTGGTCGAGAGTACGCAGCCCTCGACGACTTTGTCAGCCCACTCCTACGCCAAAACTTGCGTTCTGGGGTTAGAGCTAGCCAGCACGGTCACCCACCGCTCGATAGAAGGAGCAGTAACTAGATCACCCGGAGGTGGCTCTATTTTGCAGTCCCGCAGGATGTGATCATAGGTGGCTCGTTGGCCACAGTGTTTACAATTTGGGTTGTAAAGATCTGGATAAATGTGCGCGAGGAGTGATGGGGTGCGTATCGATCTCGTCTGTAGACGACGCCGCGTAACCTCTTGTTCTTTAGTCAGGCTTTTGTCCGGAGGGGGGAAAATTGTCCTCTCTAGTTTAAAATGATTGGTGAGGTCATGATATGTGATCATGGAGTCCTTCGTGAAATTCAGGGAGCCAGACTCAAGCACTGCCCGGTCGACAAAACCTCGGGCTTTATTGTGGGCTGCCTCGTTCCCCGGATTCCCCGAATGGGCTGGGACCCACATCAATTCGGAATAATTTGGTGAGAATTTGGTTGCGTTAAGGATTCTTCTATCTCAATTGACTATTTCGGTATTTCAAATTTGGCGCCGTGGTCGCTTTAAGCAAAGTGGAAAGTTGGGCTAGTCGGATAACGTTCATGATGTAAAAATAGCGCACAGGGAACACAAGGGACGGAAAGGGACGGTTGCTTTCCCGTCCACTTACTATATCTCCGTCCGGCTTATCCAACCGTCCAATGGGTTTTGCTGATAATTAATTACCTAATTAATCTATGTCAATCAAATTTTTGTTCGATTAATCAGGACTCATTAAATGCATTTAAAACTTTATTTTTGCTCTTTTGCCTGTTTTCCCAATATTTTGCCGTCCACGGCTGTATTCCCGTCCACTCACTTGATCAACGTCCGCGCTATTTCGACCTTTTTCGACATTTTTCGATCAAATTATTCAACTAATCCCTCTATCGACATAATTTTTTGTTTTGCGCAGCATCCTCACATCATCCTCTTTTGATTACAACTACTCGTTTGACGCTACCTCTTCAGAGAACGTCAGAACTGCTGGGGACATATTTTGCGGACATGTTTTGCGGACACGTTTTGCGGACACGTTATGGTGACAATACCCCGCCGACATAGCCTAGCATTTCTTTCGCATTAATAAGGTCATTAACAACCGAAGGCACCTGCAGACGATTCAGCACCCCACTGAGCTTCCTCCAAACATCAGCGGTTCCCTTGCTGTAGTCACTACGAAACTGGTTATGTAAATACGTACTTTTCTCACTCCTCAGAAACTATTTGAGTTTACTCCGGTACTGCTTGAATTTTTCAAGTCGTGGATGGACTTTGTTTTCCGGAATTTTTTGTATAATTTGATTTTACGCTTTATGCATTTCAGGAATTTGCGGCTGATCCATGGTTTGCGACTTTTGGCGCTATTCCTTTGATGCGTTTTTCAGAGAAATGTTCATGGTTAATGCCCTTCAATATGCGAAACAAAATGCTTCGTAGGCAGAGTCTGCGCAGTCGCAGCATCTGACCGTGTTCCACTGTCAGATGCTGCGTGTCCATCTGCGTGTCCACCGTGTCAAACTGACCGCGTTCCACCCTTGCGGAACACCTGAGGTTACTCTAATATTGTTAGAAATGCACTGGTAAAGTTTCACTGCCTGAAAACGATTCGTTAAAAATTGTTCAATCCAATTAGTTGCTTTATGGTCAAGCTGAAGACATTGGGTCTTTAATAGCAGACGTTTATGTGGCACACGGTCAAAAGCTTTAGAGAAATGTATGAAAATCGCATCTGTGTCATTCGAGATACGTATGGAACGGTGAAGGTCTGTTATAAGTTCGAAAAGTTGAGTTTGATATGACCGTTTGTGTCTGAAACGGTGCCGATTATCTAAGAGCAAGTTATTCCTATTCAGATGATTCATGACGTGGCTAAACAAGATGTGCTCGAATAATTTACTTGGTATGAAGGCTAGAGATATTGGCGTATAATTTTTGGGATTGGTATTGTCGCCTTATTTATGTAAAGGAATAACATGCGCAGTTCTCCAGTCATCCTGTGTCAAGTGATTGCTGGAATATTAATGCGATAAAAATAAATGAGTAATCGGATGTTATGTTTAGGAGCTTAGAGCTAATAGCGTCAGGACCTGGGCTTGGGCTTATGGGCAATCTCTCGACTGCCCGGGCCTTATATCTGAGCACAGCGCGCCAGATAAAGTATCGTCTGCATTTGTTTTCGCGATAAAGGTATGAAAGAGCGTCGCTGTGAATGGCGCAACACGGGTGGGCGTGTATGCGATAATGGCATGGCCATTGGATGGTACAGTTGACAGAAGCAATGCTCTTTTGGAATTAGCCTTGAGGAGGCAAACGATAACATCACCTCCGAGTGGTAACTTACATCTGTTCTCGTTAACATAGCTGAGGAGACTGTCAAGGTGACCTATAAAAGAATACAAATTACCATCCGGGTGACAATACATTGCACAGTAAATGTAATCGCGAAATGGTAGAGACAGGCATTCGATGCCCTGAGAGATTAAAGAAAATTCGGGAAGAATTTCGCGTTGTATTTCATTCTTCACTAGAACAGTAATATCTCCTCCAAGTCAGATTGCCTGGTGCTCGGCTGCTGACCCAAAAGACGCGGGTTCCATCCCGGCCGCGGCGGCTAGAATTTCTTTGGAGGAGAAATTCTAGAGGCCCGTGTACTGTGCGATGTCAGTGCACGTTAAAGAACCCCAGGTGGTCGGAATTTCCGGAGCCCTCCACTACGGCGTCTCTCATAGCCTTAGTCGCTTTTGGACGTTAAACCCCATAAACCAAACCTATTCAAAAGAACACTTCGATGGCCCTCACGCTTGTATATTTCAGTATCGGACTTGTACCATGTTTCTGTCAGCATTATTAAATCAAAATCGAACTCGTCCAGCAGCACTGACAGGTGATCTTTGTAGGGTAGAATGCGGGCTAGTTGGTGATCCATTGCATATAAATACCAGCGCAAAGCAGCGAGACACACGCAGCGCTTGTGTTTCCTCGTTCTTGGTCGTGTGTCTCGTTGGTTTGCGCTGGTATGTAATCTTCTTTGTGCCGGGCAGACCGAATGTTTACATGAAAACAAGCAAGCTTGCAAGCTCCACAAGAACTGACTTTGCGGTTGACGTGTCTAGGAAAGAGCGCCATTTGTGAGGCGATGGAAAATGTCAGCAATTAAACGGTCCATTTTACGCTACCTCTTCAACGGCGTGAACAGTGCGGATATAGGTGATGTTTCTGTTTTCTCGGCCAGTATCTTTCCACCACTCGCCCGGACATAACACCATTTCGCAGATTTCTTTTTTTTTTTCGATAGCCATGCCGAACAATTGGTTCACTGCAGGGCGCTCATTCACGAAATCCTTGGGTGTGAGACCTCGGAGAGGCCGCACCTTAGGACGCGCTTGTTCACCTGCACACCAACCACTCTCGCCATGCATTTAAAGAAAACTCTGCGAGCCCACTACCAACAGCACGCGGTGGGTTCTCCGGCGGTACATGGCTATGGACGTCGAAATAGCGCTTTGCGAGAAGGCGATGAACCAATCGTGGCCAGGCGCAGTTGCAGAAATCCGGAAGTGGTGGCGCAATGTGCACTAAGGGAATTTCCCGGCTCATCTGTTTTCGATAACAGTTGGAGATCTGCTCCCACTATGTAGCTTACCCGGTATCCCGCTTTAGTGCTCCCTTAATGAATTGGAGTAAGCAGCACCTGTGACGTTCCCGCCTGTCGGGGGTCAGTCACAATGCAACACAGTTGTTTTGTTGCTATCTACGGGTTCTGCTGAAGCGAGGAGAAATGAGCCAACACACAACGCCTCCGAATCAACCTAATTTATTCTCACTCTGCCTGAAGGTGAAACTGGGAGTTCCGCTCACCGCTGTCTTCCGCTCATCGCTGTCACCGCTGCCTCGCTCTCGGCTGCTCTGGCGGGGGTGGCGCTCAGCCTGGTGGCGGTCCCACGTTTCGGTGACTGTGACGGGTTGTGGCGGCAGGCTTCTTGGGCGTCTCGGCTGGCGGTACTCTGACGGGTTGTGGCGTCCGGCTTCTTGGGCGTCTCGGCTGGCGGTCAGTTTGCAACGGATGCCCTCGGGTCCGGCCTCACCGACTACAGACCAGCGCGATCTGCTTCCGTCCACACTTCGCCCGTCTCTGCCCGTTCTCTCCTTTGTCCCTTCTGTCTCCAACGCGTCTCTCTGAGGACTCCCTTTCTTTCCTTCGGTGTCCTCCTCGCCTCCTCTGCTGGGAGCCCTCTTGGTGCTAACTTGCCGGCCTCCCCCGCCACCTCGAGCCATTAGTAAGGCCGTCGCGCTGCAAGACAATGCAGGCCAGTAGGCCCGCGAACTCCGGGAAGCTGTTTGTGCCGCGAGCGTCCCGGCCTACCCTCCGCGCCACAGGGTGCCGGCCTCTTCGCGAACGCGGGTCTCATGTTCAGCCGAAGACGCACTCCTCTCGAAGTTGACATATTTATGAGGGTCACGGCTGTCCTCTCTCTTCTCGCATCAGAACCCGGGGTGGTCTCTTCCAAGAACCGCGGCTTGGACACGCGACCACGGCACTCGAAAACTTGGCCGTCAACGGACAAAGAGATTCCTCCTCTAGCAGCGGAAGAGAGCAGCTGCTCGGGGAGCCAGTCTGTACTTTCCAAGGAACTGGGGCCCTCTTTTCTTTTTGGTTAACTTCCCTTAATAAAGACCCAACTCCTAGCCTTCTCCGAGTCCACAGACCGTCCCTCGCAACAAGGCCGTCTGCAGGCGTGCATGCGCGCACACACAAACGCACAAACGTGCCCGTCTCAGAGCGCCAAAGGGGGGGGGGGGGGGGGGGGGGAGTTGGGGACGCGCTGCAAAACGGGCCGCAGGGATGCGTGTGGTCGCGCTGGGCTCCGCGCGCGGCCTCTCCTCTTTTGCCCTCTGGCTATTTCGCACGTCTTTGTGTTGCGCCCGCTGCATTCCACACAACCGCCTTCGCTGACGGAGCAGGGCGATAATTTTGAGAAAGACACTGTCTCTGGTGTTAGTCGATGGAGAGAGTTCTTTTGGGCCATGCCTAGTCCTCCCGTACACAGTCCTTCACAACCCCCTCTTCTTATAAAGAAATTTTCTATGAAAATTTTGTGATCACCGCACTTTCACAACCAACGGTACGTCGCAAAGTTCGCAACTCAATCTTATGGCAGCAGTCATATTTCGAGCACAACAAAGCTGCCAAACATCGTCGTCGCGCACAAGCACTGGTTTCACAACACGGCACAATGTGGGCGGACCCTCAGTCCCCCCAGGCAGAGGAGTAAATTTCACACGGCGGACAATTCCGCCCTCTAAGTAAAACACTGCTTGAAGGAACCTAGTTGCGCTATAAAAAAGACAAACACAGGAAAAAGCCAAGAGACAGACAGAGCGCACCAACTTGCCCAACAAGAAGTTCTTCTAAGTAAAACACGCAACCGCAGAAAAGTCATGAGTACAGGTAAAAGTAGACGATTTTCCCCATTCTCTCTCGTCTTTTTCCTTAAGTCCAGGCTATTAGCATACAAAACAAATGATCGCAGCAGCTCGTAGGATCATCCTAGATTCCGAAATGTATTACAAAGGTTATATGTGATTATGGAGGGTATATACGCGGCCCGCGGCTTCTTAGAGCGTAGTTATGTGTTGGCAGGGGTATCCCCGAAGCGCGAGTCTCATCTTGATTGGCGAGCTCTAACAATACCTCCGGTGGGACGCTCTGCAGGCCATTTTCGGGGACATCGGTCGGGGGAGACCCAGAGCTCTCCGTCAGGCGTGGTCGCGCCGAACTTCCTAGCGTGCTGGAGAAGGCCTCGGCACCTCCGGCATGACGTAGCCTATTAACATGGACTATCTTTTCTTGTGCAGACTGCGTGTGGCGGATGCGAACGGTCACGTTAGACAGGCCCTCCACTATTCGATACGGGCCGACCCACTGTGGCGACAGCTTTCTCGCAAGTCCCTTTGATGGGACCTCAGCGTGCAGATACACTCTATCGTCTACCTTGAAATCTGCCTCCCTGCTAGCCCGCAGAAATCATGAGCACAGTTCAATGGTCGTGGCAACTCCCAGACTTCCCCTAAGTCACACTAAGATCAGGAGGTGGTCCATGCAATTCGCTCACCCTCGGTTTCTTTCTCCACTGGCAGTTTCTGCTGTGTTCTGCAACATCTTGTCTCAGTCCATGCCAGAAATAGCCTTTGCTAACCGCCCGGCGGGTCTTTTGAAATCCTAAATGTCCTCCGCCTTCCATATCGTGGCATAACCTCACAACTTCACTCCTCATTAGCAAAGGGACAACTACTCGGTTTGAGGCACCGTGCACTTTGTCTCTGAAACGCAGTAAACCACAAGAGTCCAAATGATACAATCTTGACTCTTTTCGTTCTGAGCTGTCGCACTCGTTTATCAATTTTAGCACAGACAAATCTTTCCTTTGCTCCTCGTACAGGCGGGTTTGCTCAATCACAGGGGGAACCTCAGTTAGCCTTGCGTCCGCCGTGCTTCTGAGCGCGTCTGAATGGCGATTGGTCTCCCCTGGCTCGCGAACTCCTTCTGCTTCGTCCGTGCATAGGCTCACTACCGCTTCCGAACACCCTCGCTCGTGATGGCTCTCAGTTGATGTTTTATCTAGCTCCTTGATACATTCAGGGCTACCCTCGCCTTCCTTCTTACGCTGCTTGGAGTGGTCCAAGCGCCCTGAAATGTGTCCGTGCGATATCTGACGCAGACGACAAAAACGTGAGATGTGCCCTAACCTGCCGCACAAGAAGCAGGCGATTGGTTTGACGCGGCGATTCAATTCTCGCGCCTGCCCAGATGGAGGGCCCTTACGTATCCGAAGGACCTCTTCGAGCAGCTTCTCCAGCCGATCCAGACGTTCACGAAACTCATCTGTCTCCTCTCTGCTTCCTACATGTCGGACAGTCGCGGTGCTCGTGCTCGTCACTTCCTCTAACTGCTCTTCTCTAGACGCTATCTCCACTGCCTCTTCGAATGTCTTGGGATCGTGTGACAGAGCAAATCGCCTAACCGGATCGCGGAGCCCATTCAGAAAAATAGAGGCGAGCTGCTCCCTAAGGATTTCGAGCCTCGCTTCTCTCTTCGACGCGTCATCGCCATCGATGTCCTCAAAAGCTTCTGTTCCGAGCCTACGCAACCGGCTCGCGAACGAGCGTACATTCTCACCAATGCTCTGCCTTGCGCTTAGAAACTTCTCAAACTTCCTGCACGCCGGCTCAGTATCATATCGTTTCAGCGCGAGCACTTTAAACGATTTATACGAAGTCACGCCTGCCACCTCCTCATCCAACCATGCAAAGTCCAGAGCAGCCCCGACCATCTTACATCGCGCCATCCCGACTAACTGTTTCTCCTGCCATCCTCCCAGATTACCAACCTGCTCTAAAATTTGCAGAAAGTCCCTTATCTTGGGACCGTTGTCACCCCCCGTGAATGATGGAATCACAGCTCCCAACAGCATCTGATTTGCTCCTATCACCCCTTCGTGAAGACTCGGTGATTCCTGCAGCGACATGTTGACTCCCTTCTCCTCGGGTACGAGGGTTAATGGTCTCGCACCAAAACTTCCGCAAGATCCCACCGCTGCCACCACTTGTGACGTTCCCGCCTGTCGGGGGTCAGTCACAATGCAACACAGTTGTTTTGTTGCTATCTACGGGTTCTGCTGAAGCGAGGAGAAATGAGCCAACACACAACGCCTCCGAATCAACCTAATTTATTCTCACTCTGCCTGAAGGTGAAACTGGGAGTTCCGCTCACCGCTGTCTTCCGCTCATCGCTGTCACCGCTGCCTCGCTCTCGGCTGCTCTGGCGGGGGTGGCGCTCAGCCTGGTGGCGGTCCCACGTTTCGGTGACTGTGACGGGTTGTGGCGGCAGGCTTCTTGGGCGTCTCGGCTGGCGGTACTCTGACGGGTTGTGGCGTCCGGCTTCTTGGGCGTCTCGGCTGGCGGTCAGTTTGCAACGGATGCCCTCGGGTCCGGCCTCACCGACTACAGACCAGCGCGATCTGCTTCCGTCCACACTTCGCCCGTCTCTGCCCGTTCTCTCCTTTGTCCCTTCTGTCTCCAACGCGTCTCTCTGAGGACTCCCTTTCTTTCCTTCGGTGTCCTCCTCGCCTCCTCTGCTGGGAGCCCTCTTGGTGCTAACTTGCCGGCCTCCCCCGCCACCTCGAGCCATTAGTAAGGCCGTCGCGCTGCAAGACAATGCAGGCCAGTAGGCCCGCGAACTCCGGGAAGCTGTTTGTGCCGCGAGCGTCCCGGCCTACCCTCCGCGCCACAGGGTGCCGGCCTCTTCGCGAACGCGGGTCTCATGTTCAGCCGAAGACGCACTCCTCTCGAAGTGGACATATTTATGAGGGTCACGGCTGTCCTCTCTCTTCTCGCATCAGAACCCGGGGTGGTCTCTTCCAAGAACCGCGGCTTGGGCACGCGACCACGGCACTCGAAAACTTGGCCGTCAACGGACAAAGAGATTCCTCCTCTAGCAGCGGAAGAGAGCAGCTGCTCGGGGAGCCAGTCTGTACTTTCCAAGGAACTGGGGCCCTCTTTTCTTTTTGGTTAACTTCCCTTAATAAAGACCCAACTCCTAGCCTTCTCCGAGTCCACAGACCGTCCCTCGCAACAAGGCCGTCTGCAGGCGTGCATGCGCGCACACACAAACGCACAAACGTGCCCGTCTCAGCGCCAAAGGGGGGGGGGGGGGGGGGGGAGTTGGGGACGCGCTGCAAAACGGGCCGCAGGGATGCGTGTGGTCGCGCTGGGCTCCGCGCGCGGCCTCTCCTCTTTTGCCCTCTGGCTATTTCGCACGTCTTTGTGTTGCGCCCGCTGCATTCCACACAACCGCCTTCGCTGACGGAGCAGGGCGATAATTTTGAGAAAGACACTGTCTCTGGTGTTAGTCGATGGAGAGAGTTCTTTTGGGCCATGCCTAGTCCTCCCGTACACAGTCCTTCACACACCCTCGAACCCCGAGCGATTCGGCGAGATCGGGAGCGAAAAGAGCGAGGCCGCCAAAAGAGCACGGCCATGGAGGCAGGGCGGCGTAGGCGAGAGAACTCGTCCAGCTGAAACAGAAGCGGCATGGACCGTCCAGTTCGGACCACACGCGCAGAAGAAAAGCGACCGAAGTGGCAAGCAATTCGCCCCGGTCAGGGCAGTAGCTGGAACAAAGGCAGGCAGTTTCTGGAGAAACCCTTGGGCTGCAATTCAGTGGCGTAGCCAGAAATTTTGTTGGGGCGGGGGGATCATGGTGCAGCGCGGCCTCCTCATGGAATTTTTGGAGCGATCAAACGCAAGAATAATAGCTGCATTGCCATTGACAATGCCATTGTGTATTAGATAACGCTACGCACTGTCTAGACAAGTGAAATATCTATTTGTTAAAATAAAAGAATGTATTCGCATGTCTTAAAAATTGTGGAAGGCATAACTCATGCCAATGCTTCCATGTTTTTGCGTATTTAATAAATATCACACGAAGACTAGAACTATATCAGCCCGAAACCAGCGAAGCAGTGCATGCCGCGTATATAAAAAAACGGAAAGGCCATGCAATTAGCAAGTAGAGGACAAATATTTTAATGAATCTTTGTCGTTCAAGAACCTTTGCATTTGTGTCCATATACGGCCATGAAAAAATCTCAGTGACGCTGTCCTTCGTTCCAGTGTACTGCGCAGCAGCAGCTGTCACCGGTCATGTATTGCGAGTAATTGAACCGAAACTTTAGTCGCAACAACGAGCACATGTATAAATAAGGAGTTCGGCAAAATATGCATTACAAGTGGAAATATAAAATGGAGTATTAGAAATGCGAAGATACAACTTGATATAGGACAAAAAAGTGTCACTGGAAACAAAGTGACTGTATGTATACACAAAACCTCGCAACAAGACATTTAAATACACGTATGTCTCCATTAAATATACGCAGATAAGCAAAAGTCTCCCTACATAATGCGTCAAACAAGGCAAATAAACATCTTGCGCAATCACAGACAGTAAACTTTACACAAGGAAAGACAGACTATCCAGGCAAGAACAAAGCTATGGCAGCAGAAGTCGCGATATGTACTTGGGCCATGCTGCGGTCGGTGACAGTTCGAAAAAATTTCAAGGGGGGGGGGGGGGGGGGGCTGTATCCCTATAAGCTCCTCCCCCTCCCCCCATTTCTACGCACCTGCTGCAAATCCTCGGTGTGCGATCGGTACAAGAGAGAGAGAGAACAACTTTATTTGCCACTTGAGGGTTGCTCTGCTGTGCCTTTGGTGAACTTGTCCGCGAAATATCCTCTGGTCCCACACCACAGCTAACGCTTAAACGCTCTCTTTACATAGTCATACTTGGACTTTTCTTTTCCTCCTGGCGTCAACTTGCTCAAAGGCAAAGAAATGAACGTGCCCTTTTCAAACCCGTCGTCACTCCTAGCGCAGAAACATATCGGTGGGGTTGTGTTATTTTCCCTCCCTCAGTGAAATACGCGCACGCGAAGCCTTAAGAACAAGTACGAGGGTCCCTGAACTCGCCTCAAATCGTGGTGCGCTCGCTCGGTCTTACACGGCGGCCGCTGAGTGGAGGAGGGCGAACGCGTCCGGTGACGCCGGCGGACAAGGGCGCCCTTCGCAGAGTGAAAGGCGCTCCCCGAGGGAGGGTGGGAAAGGAGGGAGGCGATAATGCGCTGGCGATGCCGACGCGTCGAAAGGCGACACCGGATAAGCGGCGCGCCGTGACGCTGTCCAGGCCAGTGCTGCGCCGCCGCGGACCACGAGCGACGGGGCTCCGCTGTCGACCACGTCGTCGGCCGACGGGCCCGCTCAACAGCGGACGTGGTGCGAAAAGGAAAACGATCCTCGCAGTCTGTTGCCACAACGGGCAATGACGCCTCCAGCAAGTGGAGTCGGCCGGCCGCTAGACCGGCGGATATTGAACTGGACATCACGGCACAGATATGGAACTGAACCGGATTATTACGAATGCGATAGCAATAGGGGAGTCCTTCGTAAAATAAAGCCGGTGTCCGTCCATGCACAATCTCGAGAACAATTTTCTGTCCGTCTTGCTAAACATATAAAGCAGTAAAGTACATAAAGGGAATCTTTTATTACCTGCCATTTTTCCCCTGTATTTTATGACTGTACTTTGTTGACACTGTTTTATTGTTTTTGCTGCATTGACTGCATCTTGTTCCTGGTGGTCTGCGTATGCCACAAGTTTGATGTTGTCTCCACTCCTATCTTGGTCCAGGATGGACCGATAGTATGTACAAATAAATAAATAAACAAATAAATAAATACGTGCACGAAAAAGCTGGTGGGGAACCTGCTCATCATGGTAGGTGGCAATGAAATTAATTCAAATGAATTCAGTGTGGTTGATACCAGCCAACCACCATGGCACTGTGCATCAGCTTATTGGTCGAGAGACAGACACCGTCCCGAAGAATTGCCTCAGCAAAAATGAGCAGCCTTACTCGAGCTCGGCAACAGCAACCTGGGTGTCACAGCCCCAATGGTGGCCGTGTTTGAAGCAGCCACCTGCCGGGGCGGCGGCGCATCGCTTGGCCACTGCGCTGGTAGAGGTACGTTAGGACTCTTCGCGATCTATGAAAGAGAAGATTACGCGGGTAGGTTAAGCGTCGTGCAACTTTTTTTCCCCCGCAACCAAACAAAGTTCCGTCCACCGTCTGAAAACCGAGCGCGAAATGGTAAGAGTAGGAAAGAAGCACAAGAAAGACGAGGGCCAACACAGCGCCTGTCCGTCTTTCTTGTCCGCGTTACTACTGCGCTGTGGTCCTCGGTATGATGAACCAAGAAGCCAGCCACTAGTATTAAAGAAGGAATTAACCTAGATATTTTTTGCACGTCATCCCGGCACATGGTTCCACCGCAGTAACTGAATGTGCTACCGAGAAGCACAGCGACGACCGCGCATGTGCCGCGAGCAGCGTCGAGTTGATCTCAGAGGGCAGTGCATTCCTTGTGCGCGGCTCTCAGCGCTCCAGGGACTCAATTCACGGCCGGAGAAGTGAAGCAGAGTTACAGGCAACGCGAGGGGAAAGGGAAAGAAAACATGAAAGTGCGACAGAAAATCTTCAGAAGTGTGGCAGTATGTTAGGTTATGCACTGACACACCCGATGCTCTGATTTCACTACGGCTACTTAATAACTGAAGTATTTATTGACGCCACGGTGACTGAGTGGTCATGGTTCTCGGCTACTGACCCGAAAGACACAAGTTCGATCCCGTCCGCGGCGGCTGAATTTCGATGGAGGCGAAATTCTAGAGACCCCTGTACTCTGGGAAGTTAGTGCACGTTAAAGAACCCCAGGTGATCGAAATTACCGGAGCCCTTCACTACGGCGTCCCTCATAGCCTGAGTCGCTTTGGGACTTTAAACCCCACAAACCAAACCATTTTTGACGCGATAGGTTTAAAGGCCGCGTTCCCCCGAAACTCCGGTGTCGGCGTAATCAGCGTCGGCGTTGTGAGCGAGACTTCCCATGTGGTTCCAGATGGCCACTTAGGAGGCAGGTGAGCCACTTAGGTACCTTTCGGCATCACCACAACCTGCCCACTATGGCAGTTAAATTAATGACTATGCCGTCGAAAGAGCAGCCTGGGCCGCAACCCACCTGCCATCGCAGAGCAATGGCGCATCGCTTAACCGCTGCACCACTGAGCCAGGAGTGGTACAAGGAATCCTAGCGATGTATGAATGCAAAGTGGACAATTACCGATTCCGCATATTTGGCATACAGGGTATTAAGTGTCCCCTCGAGTTTTTAAGCTTGGAAATAAAATGCAATAAATTATTATAGAATGCAATACTCCTTCTTTGCTTTCGTTGCACAGAAGGTTCTGTCCCCCCAATTATTAATTCTTATAGCAAATATCTCCTCAGCATTCTTCAGCTCACCAAGCGTCATGCCCACTGAGGCCGTACTTTCCCACGGTGTTTTATATCTTTTTTTTTTTGCTGCTTACAGGAAAGGACGTTAGCATGATTCCAATTCTTGCTGCCAGAGGCATTACACTGATTGCTTCAGAAATACAAGAAAACATTTCTGGCCTCAAAAAAAACCGAATGTAAGATCCCGATCTGTGACCACTGAGGACTACTATCCAACTTCTGAGCTCGGCGCCTTCAAACTGCGAATCTACGTACGAGTTCGTGTCGCTGGCGCATTAGGCCATTATAACTGGATACCGCCACTTTTTGAAGAAGAGAAAAACGTAAGCCAAAGTGTTTTTGTTTTCTTGTCTTCTATAAGTTCCTCGGCAACGCAAACGACACTTCGAAACTGACACCCCTGCTGGGTTGGAAAGCACATGCCCGGTCTCAATGTGCCTCGTGGTAAAAAACAAATAGCGGACGTTGAAAGTGGTCCGAAGCACGCCTGGCGCTTGGTATGAGTGAGCAGCATTTATTAAAATGGGTCTGGCCCCAAGGCCCCGACCTCGGTATGCTCAGTCGCGAGGCTGCAGGGGAGGCCGGAAACGCGTCTGACGCGAACTGTCGTAGATGGTGTCCGGTTTCGCGACTTCGCTCAGCCGAACAGCGGGCACCGAACACTGGCGCAGAACTCTCGGTCGGGGTTCGCTCCTTTACCCGGCCGATAAGGAAGGGCCCTGTTGGAAAGCTGAGAGAAAACGACGGCGTGGCTTCCCTCAAACTGGCCCCGCGCTTCTTTAGAGCAGTGCTGAAGTGATGCTTGCCCTTGTTGCTTTTGACAACAAAAACACGAGTTTGGTTGCTGTGTCCTAATTTTATAATGCCTGAGCTATCGTGAAAATGCGGAAAATCGACATTCGGCTGAAGCCGAATTTGGCCGGAATCAAGCGGAATGTGTGCGCGCGAGAGCGAGCTCTGAAGATGGCATGTCGGGGGCGGCCGGACCAGGCAGACCGGTCCGGGAATCAAGTGGAGGCTGAGCGGTGGTTTAGTATAGTTTGATGTGGACACCGGCCAAACATAGAGCGATAGCGGGTTTGTACTTGCTGCACAATAGCACTTGCACACAGCCAAGTGCCATAGTGTTGCGCAAAAAGAGTTGTCGCAGCTTCTCAACCTGGCGCCTGGTCAACACGGCCAACAGAGGGCGTGACTGCCACGCTACCACAACAAGGGCGATTACTCCCTCTGCCAGGAAAGCCAGAAGGCCACGCTTCCTTGCACGGGAATTATTATTGCGAAGCATTATTTGACTACCTCACTCAGATTTCGCGGAGTATATGTATCCATAAGGGAGTAATTACTCACTGACGTCCACCCGAGCGCAGCCATGAGTAATTACTGAGTAATTAGTAATTAATAATGAGTAATTGCTTCCTTATTGCAAACCTACTCCACCTTGGGGGATTCCCGTAAACATTTGGTCAATATGTATCTATTTTTGCGATAAGGTTGCAATGCAACCATGACCTCACCTTTGCACACGCTAAAGGAGCCATCGACAGCGTTCTAATGGCAGAGGTGGAACAACTCGACTCATGCAAACTGAACACGGTTTTAAGTTAGACACGTAACACGGCCGAAGATGCTACAGAAAAGATGAAGGTTTTCATTACATCCTTCAACGTCCAGTCACACAACGTGCACACTCAAAACAGATCCAGACCTCCAGAAAAGTGGCTTGCTCGCTACGTCTCAAACGTGTGCTTGGCCTGTAAATTATGGCCGAATAAAGGTCTTGTACTACTACTAAAAAAGAACAATCCCCAATGGGCGTTTAAATTGTTGACGTTGCCTTTTGATCTACATGTGAGGAAAAAGTTACTTCATCAATATGGGAAAGAAAAGGAGGAAAATGCTCTCGTTTCCTGCCTTCCCCGATTCTTGGAGCTTAGAGGAGGATTGTCCCCCTTTTCAATCCCATTTTGATATGGAGTTTCTTGCTCAGTGTCGAATCATTATAATCTTTTTTTTGTAACCTTAAGGGCCCCGTTGGGCATTACATAAGGGGGGGTCCGATGGTAATAACGGGTCACAAAAAATAATAAAAATAAGTTACATAAAAATAAATAGCAAGCACAGGTTGACAGAGTTGTTTACCTTATGAGATACGGAAGAAAGGCAATAAACAGGAAATAAGAGGGCTTAGAACAGGAACTCTGAAGAGAAATAGTCTAACAAAAACAGAGTAAATTTTTGCAGGGTTTCTTACATTGACCACATCGTCGGGAAGTGCGCTCCACTCCGCTATGGCAGTAGGCAAAAATTATTTATTGAAAACCCTCGATGAACCATGAATGCGCTGAACACTTACGCAATTAGGCGTCGTGAACATCTCATGTCGAGCAGAATAAGGGTCTCACGGAATTGCGGGAAAGAATGATATAGTTTATGGAATCGCAAAAGTCTTGCTATCTCACGACGAGCTGCCAGCGGAAGTTTTGATGTTAGTAACGCTGAGCCGGCAATCATATTGGGATGTTATAAAACGATCTGCTCGATGGAGTAAAAAAAAACCGTTATGGGCCATCCGCACCGCCACCTAGCCTCTGCCTGCTTCAGGTCGGTCAGGTGATAATGGCGGCGGGTGGCGTCGCCTTCGTCAGCATCGTCGCTGACTCGCTTGTGCTGCGTCAGGGGCGCCTGCCGCGTTACAAGATGTCGCATTGCCGTCGTTTTGCGCTGCAGTAAGCTAGCTTGAGCTCCTCACCCGAAACATTCGGCGTGCTCCTACCGTACCTGACCTTCCTTTGTTCGCACCGCTACACCGTTGGAACCTGAGACTGGGCCTCATTTTCAGTTTTATTTTTGAAGCGAGAAGCTCCACTAGGCTAGTCAACACCGCACTTCGCGTGAGCCGGAGGCCAGATTTGCCACTTCTGCGCATGCGCGAAACCAAGCGACGTCACGCACGGCGCAGGTGGCCGCCGTTGCCGCCGCTGACTCCGTCGCCTGACCTTCCGCCGCCGCCGCGCGCTACTGCGCATGTGCGCCGCCGCTTCTCCTCCTCTCCACCGTTTGACCTTCGCCGCAGCCGTGCGCAGTGCGCATTTGAAAGGAGGGGTATATAAGGCGCGCTTGCCCACAGAACAGGCGCAGACACTCGCCATGGAAGGAGACGAAGAAGCAACAGTCGGACGGCGCAGAAACACCGATCCAGAAGTGGTAGCTTGGGAGTTGCTTGAAAAGCAGCGAGAGCTTTTCGCTTATCCAGGTTTAACCTTAGCTAACTAGCTAACCTTAGCTAACCTACTCAGGTGCCACAGCCACTTTTTTTTAGGTGCGGATCATGTGGTGTGCTGCAATAGACTATGCAGGGTGCCCCAGCTAAGACGGACCAAGATTTTAAAAATTCTCCCAAAATGAAATCAGTTGAATCTTATTAGGAGTCATGTAAAGTAATTGCCTGTCTTTTAGTGCGACAGCATTAGGAGGGTCATGAAGGCGAAAACTATTCGGCCGCGTCGGCGCGTTTGCTAAGCCTCTACCCGGTATGCGTGTTATTTATGGGAATTTGTCTCTCCCCACCCGACACCTGTGAACCGTCCCCCCTCCACTTGTAGGGGAGAGAAGGCACAAAGCAGGGCCAAGTCGCGGATGAAAGCGCTGAAATCGCGACGCATTAGGGCGCACGGGCTCGCTGTCACGTGGTATGTAACAACTTTCGCAGTGTTTCATTTTTGCCCAGTAAAGAAGGCTCCCTTATCGGTAAAACTTGGGTCGGACCATTTTTATGGCGCGCCACCACTTCTTATTCACGCCTGAGCGTGCAAAGCTACATTTAAGAAGGCATATAATTGTTGTAAGCAATTATGGAAGTATGCGAAAGGAAAAAAATGCTAGCACGTACTTTACATAACTTCTAACAATATTCACTTGATTTCAGTTTGGAAGAAAGATTTGTTTTCTTTCCTAATCTTGGTTCATCTTAGCTGGGACACCTGTGTAGTGTGGCGCATCAACATGGGACTACGACTGAACGGAGTCTCAACTCCGAGCTCTCAATTGAGCTGGTAAGGCCGCATTGCTCGTCAGTCAGGTTAAGAAAAAAATTAAAAACATGGAGATCAAATCGTACACTGTCCTATACTACAGTGTGGTGCATGGCCATGAAAACAGGTCTGAAGCCCCTTGTCAGTGCTGAACAGTTGATTGCAAGGTTACAGCGCTGTATCTATGATAATGGGAAGTCATACGAGCTCGCAAAGCGCCAGCAGACGACAAGCCGATTGCTCCGCCTACGGTGCCTACTCAGCCGCTGAACTTCGTGACGGCAAAAAGAACGCGGGGTGACGGGAGAGCAGCGCAGTTGCCAAAGGTGAGTTTTCCGTTGGCCCCGTACATCCCTGTCCGTTTCCACCGCTGACACTGCTCTAGAAATGAACCTGGATGAGAATGCATAAACAGGCGCCATGTTGGTATTCTATTTCTGTGAACATTAAAAATTTTGATGCCCTTATAGGGGTGTAAATAAAATACTCCGTGTACATAGAGTAAACTAAAATCTTTTGATGGGTGTACGCTACAGGGCAAGCCATTTACTGTTAGTTGGGCGTTTCTTTCTTTTTTTCTTGAGTACAGGAGTGAATAAAGTTTACTCAAAATCAAGAAACTGCGTCGTATTATTCACAATGAGTTGCTTCATAACCACGACGAATGTTTTCGCGGTTCATAAACATTCAGCCCAGTAGCTGTCTGCATTCTTGTATTCCTTTTCTTAAGTACATTAATGATTGATTCACTCACTCTGAACCATGAGCGAAGTGGTGCTGCTGCTTCCAATATGCAGGCACATGAAAAGCATGTCGTAGTCATCCTATAACGTACAGTCTTTGTCAAAGGTAATCAGGCTGCACGTTTTTCTTCTCAGTTGTATGTTAAAGCAATTATGCCAGCCCTCAAACTCTAAATCTCTGCATGGTAAGAAGAACCCCTGTTCTCACCTTCAAAGAACTTTATGATCTTTAGGGAAGCCGTGAGGGCTCCACTATATACGAACGAGAAGCAAACCATAGAGCCTGGTTACTTTTGACAAAGACTTACATGCACACGTCGGTCAGAAGTCTTTTTTAAATATTTTGCACATACAGTAACAACCTTCATTAATGACATTTAAGGTTCGTTTTCATGTACGGAGAGACTTAAAAATTGGGACTGAAGCCGGAGCACAAGTCGTGAGCATGATGCGCGGCACAGTGGAGGCGGGCAAGTCGTCGATGTTCGCACTGCTTGCAACCGCACCTCCGGAGCCCTCCAGCTGAATCCTGCATGCATCAGGCCACAAGTGTGCAGCCGTCTGCGGGCATCACCATGCAGAGCGAGCTCGACATCAGCCGCAACTTAGCACAAGGTAGGCTGTGGAACGTCGCTCAGGCGATGACCTGAAGTGTTCCCGCACCGCAAGAGCGTAGTGCGATGATCAGCATGATAGCCAGCCGAGTCAGCGATTTACCGCGGTTATCCGTGCTCAGCGTTAGTGGCAGGGACGTCGGGAGGCTAGCCACGGTAGTACTCGAAAAAAGGATAACAGATCAGAAATTCTGGGTCGAACGGATTGACGCCTTCACTCAGCCGACGCTTTGTTGCGTGGATTTTTGCATCCGCATTGCATCCACTTGTATCCACGGGTAGAACGCAGACCCCACAGCGAGCGAATAATGCGACGTTCGCCGTGTTTCCAGGTTTTTCCTCTTCTCGAGTGGAGGTTGGCTTCTGAAACGCAAAACAGGCCTCGAGGGCCGCTGGGAGTGCCGGTTCGAGTCGAGGCGTGCTTATGAATTTGGCGCTGGTATTCACAGAAGAAGGATGGACAGCTGGGCGAGCTGGTAATAATTGGTAAGTTGGTAATAAGCTGGTAACAGCGCTCGTCTGCGTCCTTCTTGTTTTTTTCCGTCGCCTAGTTCCCGCTGTACCACCCACAATGAAGCTGGTATTCATAGCCTGAAAATTTTGTAATAGATCACTGCGTTATTTTCTGAACCCTAGTGAAATGAGTATAGTACCGATGTCGTAAGGGCACAACAGCGGTTAAGTATAAAGTGGTCGCGTTGTTTCGAAACGGTGCAATGAATATCATTTTATATTCACTTTGCGGTTCAAGAGCTACAAAAGATACGCAGCCTGCGCCCCGCCGCACTGCCCTCTTGTTCCGGATGGCTGCGCCATCTGGAAGCGACAAATAAAAGCTGTCGAATTTATATTCCAGAGAGCGTTTCTATTTTCTTGTTACAGCTATTAATTTATCACTTGGACTCTTATATTTATAGATTTTCTGTTACTGTACCTGTTTCACTCATTTTGCTCTCAGGTGGTTGTGCGTTTATCTACTGTGTCGGAGTTAACACAATTTACGTCATTGACCACTGGCGTCCCTACAGTCTGTAAAGGCCATAGTTTAGCTTCATAAGACCACCATTTCTAATATATGCAAGCTGTGGGGAGTTTCACAAACGATGACACAAGAGAGCTCTGGTTAAAACCATATTCACGTCAGCGTTTCAAGCGATTATTCTCTAAGTTGTCTGAAACGGTGCAAACGTATGAAATCAGAGCCACACACACACTTTTTTTTTTCTTCACTCCGTGCCTGAAATCCTTCGCTTCACCAGCGCCAAGGCCCCTTAAGTTGCGTTCTGCTACCGAAGCCAGCAGTGGAGCTTAGGCGCATGAGTAAAGCGCGGAATGGGCAGTCTTTCCTTTCGAAGCGCACTCGCAAAACCATGACACCATCGGATGGGCGTAAGTTTTTCGAAGGAAGTAAGATGCGTAGCAGGCTACCCTGTTTCTCTACTGGTATCGGCACCAGAGCGGCTCAGGTGAATGTTCCGCAGGCAGCTAGTGAAAACAACATTGTGGCTGTGATCCTGTGTGTGTATACCGGGTGTTTCACCTCCCACTTGACACAATCTTTTTAAGTAAGCTTTTTGAAGAAGGAGAGCGCTTTCTTCGGCATATGACTGTTAGCAGTGTAGCGCATCAAAATACAGCTATGACGAACTAACTGAAGGCAGTAGCTAATATTTAATAGTTAACTTTTAGCCATTACTATTAGTCACTTTTTGGGGGGAGTGCGGCCCACCGTAATATCCATGTCAGTTTTTTTTCTTCAGAATTTCGGAGATGCAGTTACTGTGGGCGCTCTGGCCTAACAAATTTTGGCTATTTTTTTTAATTTATTACAGATACCGCAAGGGTCCTTGGGTGAGTGCTTTACATGAGGGGGAGTTACGGGCACTCAAGGGGGCTCCTTTACGTGCAAGCTTTTAGAAAGCGCATGTATTTTGGCGCGATGTGGGTAACATTTGTTCGGCCATAGCGCAGAGGGTAATTGCGTCTCCGAAATTCTAAAAAAATGGTAAGGATATTACTTGCGGTGGGCTACACGCCTCTCATGAATAAGGAGGCTGATACTAATAGTTACAAAGTTAACTAATCAATACTTGTTAGCACGTTTTAGCCGTATGCTGATGAGCTACGCTGCTGAAAATGCTATGCCGAAAAGAGCGCTCTTCAAACTCAAAAAGCCTATTTCTTAAAATTGCAGACAAACTTAGGTTCGTAGTTTCATGGTGGTCGGGTTGGTCAGGTTGTTGGTGCCACAGCACCTATCCGCACAAGCCATTCCTCGCTGAAAAGAACCGATAGTTTTTATCTTCGCTCGAGATTTGCGAGCTCCTCGCCGCGTCGCTCGACCGCGCTCACGTAACTCACAGCCGCGGCTCTGTTGTCATTCCTCCGCTGCCCGCGACGACGCTGGGGCGCCACGGGGCTCCGGGAAGCCGCCGAGCGAGGCGGCCCCTTTGTGCGTGCTCCGTCGAGCGACCGCGGGGGCGCCCTGAAACACGCGTTGCCGCAGTCTGTGCTCTTGACTACAGCAGCCGCTATGCAAACCCGGCTGCTTTGGAAGCGAGGAAGTGACTGAACGGCTTTGCGGACAGCGAAGCTATCCACATCTCCCGTTCGCTTTTCCGGATACGGAACGCTGACAAGTTCCAAAAATCGCACCGCTGTGCTCACCCGGTTTTTTTTTTTTAGTTCGCGCTTAAAGAAGCATTACTTGCGAATCTCGAACGAAGCTCCCTTGTGAAAAACCAGGTAATCTTGAACTGAGCCAAACCAAGCTAGCGGCTTTCTTTGGAGACCATGGAGACCGTGGAGACCTCAAAGATCTGGCTTCATTAACATTGCGAACCAGTGTGTACAACACACGTAGCACTGACAGTTGGGTAGTTTATTTATTTATTCAAATATCCTAAAGGCCCGAGCGGGCATTACATTGGGGGGAACAACAGTAAAAACAAAGCAAGAAAAATTTCCGATGAGTACAAAATTCGTTGGCCGGGAACACATTGTTGAAAAGCATCAAACACCCAAAATATAAAGGCACATGAAAAAGAACATTCAGGTTTCCTTCAAACGCAGTGCTTCAACAAGAATACAAAAAATATGAAGGTTACAAGCTCGAAGTGACGTTTTAGGGCGGTTACAAACGTTTTGTAATCATTGGCAGACGCAATGGTGCCAGAGTTGCCAGATGGCGCCGAGCAAACAAGCAAATAACCACCCCAAAACAAGCCCAAAAAAAGCGACGTGACTTTGCTAAGAAGCCCAAAAGAAGCGGACGATAACAAATTTTCTCATTCTTGGAAATCTTTTAATTATAGTATCCGAAAATCACAGAAATACGAACGGAAAGTGAACAAATTACTTTATTTTGGTTTGCGCTTGGTTTAGGTTTGGTTTATGGGGTTTAACGTCCCAAAGCGACTAAGGCTATGAGAGACGCAGTAGTGGAGGGCTCCGGAAATTTCGACCACCTGGGGTTCTTTAACGTGCACTGACATCGCACAGTACACGGGCCTCTAGAATTTCTCCTCCAAAGAAATTCAACCGCCGCGGCCGGGAAAATTACTTTATTTTGAACAGCGACGATATCCACAAGAATGAGGGAAAACACTCAGGAACCATACAGGAACCACTTCGGAACCATACATGTTTTTAGAGTTGAATAGCTGTAACATTTTTAATGTCGGTTTAAAGTCCCGGCTGCAAACACCTCGAAACTTGTTTACCATATTTGAACCACTTCGAAGCCATTTTGCACAAAGAACACCGTCAACACACTACGACGTAGACGGCCAGGAGTGCTGGCAAGGCGTCAAAACATTAATGAATTGATAGGGACTGTTTCGTGCTTTGTGGCTACTGCTACTATCGCGTATATATAACGACAAACGCGCTTTACGAGCATTAAAATAACAATATTTGCAGGAAAAGTGCGAGTAAGCCAAAAACAAAACGCGACAAGCGACTGTAAAAATTTGCAAGCGACTCGGTGAAAAAAGAAGCCCACATTCCCTTATACTAAGCGGAACTGGCAACCCTGAATGGTGCCAGGGAGTAGATTCCATTGACGGATGGCAAGGAGGAGAGGCGAATGAAAGAAGAGATTAGCTCTAGCAGATGGGTCCGACTTTCAGTTGGTGATCACTGCGTGGGAATATCCGATGAGCCGGCTTGATATGGTACGAAGCAAAGGAAGAAGAACTTTTTGACGGGTTAGTTGGTACATTGTCTTGAAAGAATGTCGTACGCCAAAAAAGGACGAAACAGGAAGGAAAAACACAGAACAGGAAAGAGGCGCATGCGCCTCTTTCCTGTTCTGTGTTTTTCCTTCCTGTTTCGTCCTTTTTTGGCGTACGACATTCTTTCAAGACAAAGGAAGAATGACTGTGATACAATTTGTAGAAAAATGACAGTATGCAAAGCATTCTCCGTTTTTCGAGAAGAGGTAAATTTAGAGTTTTTTTTATTTCAGTTACACTCGCTGATCGCGAGTAGTTCTTCGATATGAACCGGGCGGCTTTATTTTGCAGGGACTCCAATTTTCTTACTAGGTATGCTTGGTGGGGGTTCCAGATCAAAGAGGCGTAATCCAATTTCGAGCGCACTAATGTAGTGTATGCTAATAGCTTTGTGTCTGGATTAGCTAAACGCAGGTTACGTCTGAGGAAGCAGAGTGTTTTGGAAACTTTGTTAATAACCGTATCGATGTGCCTGTTCCATGAGAGGTCTGCTGATAAATGCAAACCTAAATATTTTATGATGGGTGCCGATTCTACGCGCACATTGTTCAAAGTGTAATGACAGGGTTCGGCGCTAGATATCGTGGTAAATCTAACAACTTTTGTTTTTGAGGTGTTAACCTCCATTTGCCATTGTGTGCACCAGTCATTAATTTTGTTAAGGTCGGATTGTAGACGAGTAGAGTCGGAAGGATCAGTAATCTGTCTGTATATCACGCAAGCATCTGCAAATAATCTGACCGTGGAATTTAGGTTATTACTTATGTCATTAATATAAACTAAGAACAAGATAGGTCCGAGTACAGACCCTTGCGGTACTCCAGATTTAACGGGAGAGAGGGACGATAAATTCCCATTAACAAATGTTTGATACCGACTGGCCGAAAAACTCTTGATCCAAGAAATAACCGTAGGATTTAAGTTCAGATTCTCAAGTTTATTTATTAGACGTATGTGTGGGACTTTATCGAATGCTTTGGCGAAATCTACGAATACGGCGTCTATTTTAGAGTGAGCATGCACAGCGTGATGAAGGTCAGTGATCAGTTCAAACAGCTGTGTTTCGCAATATCGACCTTGTAAGAAGCCGTGCTGATTGACAAAAAGAAGTTATGCTTCACCAGATAACCCATGATGGCAGATTAGAGTATGTGCTCGAGAAATTTGCAGCTGATGTTGGTTAACGAAATTGGTCTGTAATTTGAAAGTTTAGAAGCATCGCCAGATTTAAAAACGGGAATGACACGCGCAATTTTCCAGTCGCTTGGAACACAACCCGTGTCAATGGATTGCTGAAAAATAGCAGCTAAGATGGGGCATATTGCAGGTTTTGCTATTTTAAGTAATTTAGGACATATCCCATCGTGGCCGGGTGCGGAGTTAGCGGGTAGACGGTCTATGGCAGAGGATACGCCCTCTGGCGTTACAGTTATGTCGGGCATAGTTGAATGGAGCTTTGTAAGTCGCAGGTCAGAAGGTAAAGGGCTCTCATCTGTGAACACTGAGCAAAAAAAAAAGGTTAAATTCCTCTGCTACCTCAGGGAAGGTAAGGAGCTTGCTTTCTTTAGCTATTGCCTTCTTTAGTTATTGACTTCTTTAGTTAGTTCGTCGTACCCTAACAAATTACAGGCGTCAAATGTTAAAATAGTTTGCCAACTACTCTCAACTCGGAATGCATCTCCTCACTCTGAAAGAAGATTGCAAGCCATTCGTTTTCTCTTTTGTTTCTTTTGTGTTGTTCCGAATTTTTCCTATTGTTTTGTGCTCATTCCTAACATAGTGATCATCATAGCTGTCTCTGCCAAGTGTTTGTTAGTAGGGGGCAGGTCTCGTCAAGCCTCCTGAGGGCTTTTTTCTTGCATCGGCAGCATTGCCATGTACGTTGGGATGTTGAAATAAATTTGATTTGAAATTGAAATTTGATTTGATCTGACACTGCATCGATGCGTGACAAACTTAACTACCCAACCGTTAATTGTTTAAGCTTGCATTTAAAATCTCTCATAACGTTAAACAAGACCCTAGCTAAGCCTACAATAAATTTTCATGGACTCAAGCAGTTAATTGTTAGTGCTTTGATTAGAGCACAACGTAACTTTAAGCCTACCCTAGCTCTAACCCTACCATAGTAAACTTTCATCCACAAGGCCAGAATGAAACATGAGCTTTCGTCCGGTGAGCTCTTACCCATTGCTCGTCAGTTGCACCTCCTGGCACGGCTTACGGGAGTGGTCCTGTATGGAAATTGAGTTTGTTTGCCTTCTTTCGGCAAAAAATATGTGTCCGGGTGGTCTTGAGACAAGAAGAAAGAGAAGCCACGCCTGCTCACAGCGCGCATCAACAAAAACTGAGAGCAACGCCCAGGCAACCCCTGGGCGTACATTTAGCGATAGAATAAAGAAAGTTACGGCACCTCGCCTCCGCTGCGCTCTTCAGCCTAATGCTGCGGCAGCTCGGGGTCTATACCTGGTGCTTCCGTTGCATACGCTTAGCATCCTCTGCAGTCGCTGTGGGAACGCACTGTCGAGCTTGGCGCTTTGCTGCTCCGCAGGATTCTGATGAGATTGTCGCTTCCGTTCGGCAGTCGCGGCTTCATCGCCGGTGTCCGGACCCGCGACGCAGGTTCCATCACACGTCCGGACGCACCGAACATGAAAGGAAGACTGGCAAGAACGCGCGCTCATTGGTTCTGAGTGGCTTTAGAGTGCTCTCCGAATGGCTCCGATTGATGACGTTGCCTGACGTCCCACTTCATTACGTACATGACGTCGTATGCTCTGCGATTCCAGCTCTTCCCCTTTTTTAAAACTCCGGTAATAGCTATGGAAAGAAAAATGATAGGTGTATAACGTTAAGAGATCGGAAGCGGGCTTAGTGGGTGAGGGAACAAACGCGGGTTAATGACATCCTAGTTGAAATTAAGAGGAAGAAGTGGTCTTGGGCACGGCATGTATTGCGAAGGCAAGATAACTGCCGGCCCTTAAGGGTAACGGAGTGGATTCCAAGAGAAGGCAAGCGTAGCAGGGCGCGGCAGAAAGTTAGGTGGGCGGATGAGAATAAGAAATTTGCGGGGATATGGTGGCCGCAACTGGCGAAGGACAGGGTTAATTGGAGAGACATGCGGGAGGTCTCTGCCCTGCAGTTGGCGTAGTCAGGATGATGATGATGATGATGAATAGCCTCTTACTGCGTACGTATGCAATGATATGATACATTTTCACATTCCGGATCTTCAAGACACATCATTGTGCCCCGTTCGCCGTCAAAGTTGTCAAACAGCGTCCAGCTCTATGGCGATGCGACGCCAAACGAGTTTTGGGCTTCCCGTTTCCAATTTTCCGGTGTCTGGTGAAGCCCTTATGCTTCGCAAAAAAAAAAAGGCTATAAATAGTTCGTAAATTCGCCGCAGCGTGGTAGCGCAACACAGACAATTGGTAGGTAGAGAGGGCCATTAGTCATGTATTCGAGTGGGGCCTCGGAGACACATCGCACAGGTTATCAAGCACTACTAAGCGATCTTTCAGTGGCGCCACTAGACAAAAATAAGGCTGCTTTTTCCTTTGAGTGAGGCCGAAATGACTGTCTTTTCTAGGCGTGGTTAAGCATACGAGTGGAATAAGGTTGATGTGTCTTTTCTTTGGAACAGTTGACATGGATATATCGACATGGGGGTCCCAATAAAGCCGCAGTTGAAAGTTTGCGCTCATCATGTAGTTGCAGCCCTTCTTTACCCTCGTTCTGAAAGAGCATAAGTTTTCTGGTTATGGATCATTACTAGGTAAAAAGGTCAACTGTTTTAATCTAAGACTGAGACGTTTGGCCGGTTTTCAAAATGGTTAAGGCTCGACACCTAAAGAATACTCACACCTTTATACTTTCAATTTTAATTTTGCTTTGTGATGGATGCATAAAATTTATCGGCGCCTACTTTGAAGTGGCGCGGTCAAACGCGAGAGAAATCCTCATCTTCGTCCTACGCTGATTAACCATTGCCTCGAGCAGAATGAGAGGCTCAATTTAACGACTCCTAGACTATTTTCTCTCATATCAGAACTATTTCACATCTTATCAATTTCGGACTTCTAGAAAAAAAAATCGGTCCTATTCCGGTCCTTTGCCATTCTGCGCTATTTTTCCGTCCATTGAAAGAGAAAGGAGCCCTTAACATCTTGGAAAGCAGTTAGCAAGCGCTGCTAGCAAAACCAGTTGCGGAGGACTCTGTATGGGCTGACAAAACGAGAAGCGATTTAAGGGTATTTGGCGATGTGCGAAAGGAGATTGCTTGGGTTGGCCATTGTTATGCCTGGTATGTTCAGAGGTGATTTGCTCTGGCCACTAATTTTTCACGTATTGCATGTAACTGTCTTCGGGGCAGAGGAGGAGGAAAGAACCTCGTTAAGAGAGGACGGTAAGAAAATGAGTCTAGGACGTTATGATGGCAGTGCTCGTAAGGTCCAGGAGCCTTGCAGCTTCCTCAAGCGCCCTGATCCGTGGCCCGCCTCCCAGGAAGATCGGGTAGAGTTTGGCATAGGTGGCACCGATTTGGGTCACTGGCACTCCAAAACGTACTACGCTTGCCCTCTCTTGGAATCCACTCCATTGTCTTAAGGGTCCCAAGCCATTAGAGAGATACTTTTGGGCTAGACATAAAATTCCTGCCATCTCGAAGGCAAGAACCCTAGCGAGCATCTTTTGAAGTGAAGCTCTTAGTAGATCATTTCCACTACACCCGTCGGCGTTGGGGTAGTAGCACGGCTCGTCCAGCCGTACCCAGACAAGCCTCAGGGCGCTCGCCATCACGTGCCGTGACCACGTGACTCTACTCCATGGCGTCAACGCGAACGGAGACGTACGGCGTCCGACCCTCCTAGCCACGTGAGCATGCCTCAAAAGTAAGGCGACGAGGAGCGGTCGGAAATTTACAAATCGCAAACACAGACGATTTGCACTGCGCTGGATAAACGCATAGAGGGGCATAACCATACCCAACAAATCTGGGCAAAAATAAAAAAACATTTCTGACTGGGAACCAGTTTATGAACGCAATTTTTTTGTAAATTTATCACTATAACAATCAATGTGTCCGCAGATGTCCCCTCAGCAGCCTTGAGGTTCTTTGCTACCAACGCTTTTGCCATCGTCAAAAACGTTCCCCATTTCTTTTTTTATCGCAGTCCTAACTGCTCGATGCGACTCATGGAAACGCCCTGAAAGAAAGATACTGCTACACATCGGAAGAATGGGCCATTAGCTTCAATATTTCCATAACAGTAGCCTACAATAATTCCATATTAAAAATTTTCGTTCAAGAATGTTGGACATGCGTATAGGTTTTTTTTTATTAAACACACTTATGTGTGTTTAATGTCTCAGGCAGTTTTTTTTTGTTGTTGTCGTTCGTGTCTTGCTGCTTTGTATTGTTGCATATATTGTACCTTGAACTATATTTTGTCTGTTGCTGACACTCCGCATTGTTATCGCATTCTTTTTGCGTAATAAGCGTATTGTATCGCCTCGCCCCCCTCCCCCCGATGTAATACCGGACCGAGGGCCTTTAGGCGTATATGGAGTAAATAAATAAATAAATTTGTATTCTGATGCCGATTAGCCCTATCGTTACTTCTTAATATGAGACTGGCATGAGGTTTAGCATGGTCGGTAGCGACATCCGAAAACTGGCGGTGAAGAAGGCGGTGTGGTGGTGAAGAAGGCGGTGGCGGTGAAGGCGGTGTGGGGGAGACCTGGACCTCCAATGATGAGTTTGAGGCTGAACAGAGTCAATATTGTTTCAAGCTCAGCTCAGGTCAAGGTTTTAAGAGCAGCGATGCAGAATGGACGTGGTAAGTGTCTAAACAGGAAGCGGTCGTGCCGACGTCGACTCCAGCAGCGCAACGCACGTAAACGCGCTCGTGGCAGCTCCTCGGCGCCATTTAGAAATGAGCGATGCTCGTGCGGTGCCTCGTTTTCTTTCCTCCCGTGCTGCCGTGAAGCCGCTCCTGCTCGTCCAGTTCGGGCACAGCGGAACGTGCGTTCAGGAAGAGATCGACGTCGCGTCCTTCTCCCTCTCTGCCGCGGAAAGCGGGGAGCAAAGGGATGTCAAGGCGATAGCCTTTAATGCCTCGTACTGTCGTGGCCAAGGAGTGTTAGCGAGTGTGTCCGCGTTTCGGAGTCACTACTTAAAAAAAAACTGCGAAGAGGCTGGAAATCGAACCAGAGCCTTCGGCATTTGAAGCGGAGACACTACCACTCCGCTACGAAGGCTGAAGGTTCGAGCATGAATAAAGGCGCATCTAGTGAATGCATGTGTTTCATAAATAAAAATAAAAGGAATGAAAAAAATAAAGATAAGAAAAGAAACAAAAATAAAAAAATTATAGATTATGAAAAATAAAAAGTAAATAAAAACAAACAGCGCGCAAGGAAACGCTTTCGCCTTGCAGCCCTTTAGAGACCCAAAGTGTCCCCTTAATTTTTTTCTGAAACGCCTCTAAAGTACTGCTCTTTGAGGTGTGAACGTTGACGCTGAGGCAGAGTCGTCCGAGCCAACCAGCAAACTCAGCCTTTCATTTCTAGAAGTGTGCGTTATAATCAGAGTTTTCAGTGACAATCACAAATTGCGCGAACTTAAAAGACGAACACAGGAGAGAAAGATGACTGGACGCGCGAAAGCACTTCTGCGTGTTTACAGGGCGACAACTGATCCTAACAAAGCTGTATCAGGAATTTTACTTTGTATATACGCGTAGAGTAGTCGGTTCACGTCAGTCACTGGAAAAGGCGCATGGCTATGCTGAGAAGGCACTCTTGCAGGAGGGTTCGCGCGAAGGTTTGTTGACAGCGAGGCCACGAAAATCGGATTCGAAAAAAAGCGAACCTCTCGGGCTGTGGCGCTGCTGCGACGTCTGGCGAAATCGTCCCTTCCGCAGTTGTGCAGACGCAGTGCCGGAAGTGGAGCATCCGCTTACAGATGCCTGCTCAGCTCGGCGCCGGAAACGCCCCTCGCTGGCTCTGATGCGAGGCCAAGGCGGAGGCCGGCCTGCCTCACACCGCCTGGATCGAGGAAAGCTTTGCGGCAGCGCGCTCTCCACATGAGCACCGCTGGCTCAGTGGAACAATCAAGGGAAACGAACCGAGCACAGAAGTAACGGGTGCAGAACACGTCCCGCACGCTTCAAAGCATAGCTGTCTCAAAAGTTAATAACTTGGCATTGCGATTACAACAAACTCAGACGGTCAGTACACAGAGCACTCGGTCAGCGGTCAGTACACAGCACAGTACACAGTGCACATGAGCACCCAGCGGCATTGCGAAGATTTTGGTTGATAAAAGGAAACCTTCAACGCGATCCAAAGGGTGAGCTCACGGGCTGGTTGGTTATTCATAATAATTTTTTCAACAGCGCATGCTACACAAGGACACGAGACGAGGAAAGACACACACGAGCGCTGACTGCAACTTTATTTGAGAAAAGGCGCCAACCTCTACATATATACCCTCAAAGAACCGCCCACTAGAGTAAAACCTAAAATCACTGCACGTGTCAAGCCAAAAGCAAGAAAAAATATTAAGAGTTAAGCATACAGTACAAGGGTGACCAAGACCGCAAAAAGAAGAAAGATTACAAGAAGCAACGACAAGAAATTCTTTCACTTGCCCTTTTTTTCTCCGTAACAGTGGGCACAAATCGTTTTTAAAAGTGGTAAAAGCACAAATCGCGGTAACTAAGCATGATGATGACCGAGGCGAAAAACATCTCAAGTGCATGAGGGCCAACTGCTAACACGGCTAAAAAGGAGGTGTTGAAGCAAACTCTCTGTTGAAGCAAACTCGTATGTTCTTTGCCGAGAAATTTGAAAATATGATGATGGGAAGGCTTGAAAAGCCAGCTCTCGGTTCTTCAGCAAATAAAACCGTACAAAATGAGGTTAAGAGAAAATACGGTATAGATTCTAAAGATGTCAAAATGTCTCTGTTGAACAGAGAGATAGCATTCCTGTCTGGTTTTATGTGATTTTGACCTGATTTTTTCCGGTAGTTCTTCCTTGGTTTTTACTTTTGCTTTTACCCTTCTTTTTGTACCTCCGTTTTATCTCTTTTAGTCTTCGTGTTAGCACTTTTTAAATCCAATTTGACACCTCTTTTTTAGCCGTGTTAGTTGTTGGCCCTCATGCACTTCAGATGTTTTTCGCCTCGGTCATCATCATGCTTAGTTACCGCGATTTGTGCTTTTACCACTTTTAAAAACGATTTCTGCCCACTGTTTGTTACTCAGAAAAAAAAGGGCAAGTGAAATAATTTCTTCTCGCTGCTTCTTGTAATCTTTCTTCTTTTTTGCGGTCTTGGTCACCCTTGTACTGTATGCTTAACTCTTGAATATTTTTTCTTGCTTGTGGCTTGACACGTGCAGTGATTTTAGGTTTTACCCTAGTGGGCGGTTCTTTGAGGGTATATATGTAGAGGTTGGCGCCTTTTCTCAAATAAAGTTGCAGTCAGCGCTCGTGTGTGTTTTCCTCGTCTTGTGTCCTTGTGTAGCATGCGCTGTTGAAAAAATTATTGCGATCCAAAGAGCTATAGTTTTCGGTTACAGTTCTGCAACGATATCTAAACAATAATTTGCATCTGAATCGTGGAAGCCGCCTTTTGTAAAGGATATTTTGGCATCCGCACGACCTAGAAGAAAATATTTTTGATTTTTGTACAGAAGCATCATGGAGCGTCCGCGGTCTCGCGTTTATCAGGTTCTTGGATCTTCACATTGTTCTCCGTGCTTCACTGTGTGGCTCTGGTCCCTGTGTACGCTTCCCGGTGCTTCAGAGGCAAGGAGCCCGTCGTTTGTACATAGAATACATTAGGGAACGAGTTCCCGCTTCCATCACTGCTGCAAAACAGAACGCAGACTTTCGAAACGCCCAGGAAAATTAGTCGCCTTGTGCTCCCGCTCGGAAATACTCTCGCTGGGCAGATTAATACGAGGATATCCGATCGCGTAAATCAGCTTACTACAAGAAGCCAAGACCGCCGCCGCGGTGGCTCAGCGGTTATGGTGCTCGGCTGCTGACCCGAAAGACGCGGATTCGATCCCGGCCGCGGCGGTCGACTTTCGATGGAGGAGAAACTCTAGAGGCCCGTGTACTGTGCGATGTCAGTGCACGTTAAAGAACCCCAGGTGGTCGAAATTTCCGGAGCCCTCCACTGCGGCGTCTCTCATAGCCTTAGTCGATTTGGGACGTTAAACCCCATAAACCAACCAACCTACAAGAAGCCAAGAAGCCGCGCTCTGGCTCAAAACGAGAACAGTCAAAGAATAGGCACCCGATCGTGGCAAAGACTGCACCAACATTAGGGGCTTGCCACGGATTATATACAGCTCAGATTATATACAGCTGGATTATATACAGCTGTATTTCTGGATATACAGCTCCACCTTCCTGAGAAGACTCGTGTAAGCTATAATGCATTTAGGAAATCATTTCATCGTGTCCTACATTCTAAATTATTCGACAAGCTCCGTGCCACTGGCATTAATTCAAAAGTAATAACCTGGATAAAATCTTATTTCACAGGTCGCATGCAGTCTGTTGAAATGAACAATGCACAATCCGAACGACTGAACGTTTTCTCCGGGGTCCCACAGGGATCCGTCTAGGGACCGATCCTTTTCCTAATATATATCAACGATATCCATGCCTGCGCTGAACCTGGAATAGCAATAAGGCTCTTCGCTGACAACTGCGTGCTGTACAGAACGGTACGTACACCGGACGACCAGTTAAAGTTAAATTCTTCTGTAAATAACATTGCCAGGTGGTGCGAAACATCGGGAATGGAAATTAGTATCAACAAAACGTCTTGCATCCCATTTACCCATAAAAAAGTGTCTCTTGTATATTCTTACAATTTTTTAGGATCACACATAATGAGGGCGGATACGGTGAAATATTTAGGCGTTACATTTACCCATAAGCTAAGCTGCGACACTTACATAGCCAACACGTGTGCAAAAGCATTGAAACAGCTCGGCTTGCTCCGTAGAAAACTGTCGGCAGCTCCTCCTCATGTAAAGCTAACAGCCTATAATACCTTGAGTACGGCACCATCATTTGGAGTCTTCATCAGCCATACCTCAGCGAAGAACTTCAAAAAATTCAAAACAAGGCCCTTCAGTTTATTTACTCCTGCTAGTTACGCCGTGACAGCGTTTCTTCCCTGCGAGCTAAAGCGCATATCTCTACCCTTGCTTGTCGGCGACGCGAAGCCTCGATGAAGTTTATTTTTCTTCTTTACTGCAATCGTATAAGAATTGATAAAAATCCGTACATCAAGGCACCTTGTCATCGTCCAAAGTGATTAAACCATGAAAAGTGCATCAGACCCATCCGAGCGCGATGCAACACATATAAATTCTCATTTTTCCCGTTAGCCATTGAAGAATGGAATAATCTGCCTCACGAATTCATGGAGGACGTCTCTCTTGATATCTTTTTGCAAAACGTGGAGTCATTTTTGGAAAAACAGAATTTGCAATAAAAAAAATAACTTCTACGATGCCTCAATTTATTCAGCGCGAGTGTTCAGTTTAATATTTTTTTGTGCTTGTGCTTTTTGACTATCATGTTTGACCTTGTTGTATCTCTTCGTTGTTTTGTCGTTCTTCTTTCCCGTATTTTAGCTGCATCGAAATGAACGTATATGGCAATGCGCATGTCCTTTGACAGTCTCTTAAAGAACTGCATATTTGTTATCTGCCTATTTGCCATGGTCTATCCTACTGCAGTGCACATGTTTTTTTTTTATCTTGTGTATATTATACTAGATATGCTATTGCCTTGTATAACTGTCCCATTATTTTGCCCAATCCTGTAACAGCCTAATTAGGCTTAGAGCATGCTTAAACAACTAAAGCTAAGGAATGAAAAGCACTGATCAAATAAATACAAAGGCCCGCGGTAAAGCACGAATTCGCTACTTAATTAGCATTTACCGGAACTTGGCTCGCTTGAACACGAGACGCAACTCAAGTTGACGAGTAAAACTTCCAAGCCATAACTAGGGGGGCGGTGGCATTGAACTTTACATGAGAGAACAGATGTCGTTCTGCCGTGTGGAAAACGTCTTCACACTCCGGCTCTACGCAGCCGTCCATCTGGGCGAGGAGGCAGTTAGCTCCCCGTAGTGGGGGAAGCGGAAGCAGCGACGGCAGTGCCCCCTATACGGCTACCCCGGAGAGGGCCTCTTTTGTATCCGGTCAGCGCCGCACGCCCCCGTCGCCTCCCGCGGAATGGCATTGCTCCAAGCATGCCGCGCGCACGGGAAGACGCGGTCGCGCACTGCCGCCATTCTCGACCGCCGCCCATAACTGGCAAGTTGCGTACCTGCCCCTCCTTCTACTTCCGAGGAATGCCTCGTTGATGTTTTTCTCGCACCCTCAGCGCTTTATTTGCAAGTCTAATAAATAGTATACTCCTGTAAACGCCTTGTCGTTCCTCCCTTTGCTACCTCGAGTATACACGAACACCTCCGAATTTAGTGGACGAAAACGCTGCATCCGCTATGTCACCACAGCTTTCATGGGCGACTACGAACTTATCGCTGCGAATCCTTTCTTCGCCGTATTTGTACCGCATTTGTAGAGCATCGCCACTCTTCTGGATGCGTACCTTAATGCTACAAAAATCTTTCAGAAACGTTCCTATATCCTAACTGTCTCCTTTAAAACACCACAGTGGTTATAAGCAAATAATTGAATAATAATGTGCTCTCCGCGTATTCCTCTGCTTGCAAGCTACTTCTTATCGTCCGATAAGCGGAACAAGATAGCGTGATTTACGTGTCTACCAATCTAACCACCAATAACGAGTCGCTAATTCATTTGCACTTTGCGAGCTGTTCAGATTACAATGTCGCCGATGTAGTCCACTCCTCCCCACAAGCTTAACAAATTTTGCAAGCTCATAAATTTCCGCGCTTCTTCCAAAGAACACATATGTGCAGGGTGTCGAACCGGAACCGAACCCGAACCCTAGACCGGAACCGAACCCGAATTTTCGCCCGGAACCGGAACCGAACCGAACCCATAAATTTTTCGCCATCTTGGAACTGAACCCGAACCGGAACGATTCAAAGGAACCGTTCCGAACCGGTTCGGGACCCGGTTCAGCGCCACTTTTTTTCATCTCGGCATACTTCTTGTTTTCGGACAAAATGAGATGATCTAGCGCGTAGATTTACCCTCCCGTAGCTGTCTGCGCTGGGAAGTGCGAAAATGGTACCCAGTATATGCGACAGCAAACTTACAGGAAGTCTAGTGCCTGGGAAAAAGTCTAATTGACGCTTCTGCAATGTACTACCGCCAATTCTTTGTGCGTCAGGTTTATGTGAAATCTTGAGTTATTACTCCTCCCCTTTTACATATTTGCGTAAATCTTTAATCAAAATGTTAGGACTGCTCTAACTCAGTAAAGTACTAAAGACACCAAATTTTTTGCTTGCGTGCTTTCTTCTTTCAAACGATGTGTTAGACGTTGGTGTACACGGAGCATGGCGTGGTATTTCACCAACACACAATAAATAATTTATATTTCAATTTCTTCATGACCCTGTTTCGGTTTCACCAACATAACGATGGCTGTGACGTGTAGAGGAAATTAAGTCGCGTGAGGTGCAATAAAACGGCAATATAACTGCTGATACGTTGTTCGTTGTAAGTATAGGTCTTGAAGCTGGCTGATTTAAGTGCTATAGTGAGTCAAAACAACGTATCAGCGTTTCTATTAGTTTTCTCGTGCCTCACTGGACCTAAAGTTGAAATCATGTAACAACCATCATTTGGTTGATGAAAACGGAACAGCATGGGAGAAAAAATTGTTTTCTAAATTATTTAGTGGCAGTAGGCGAATACCACACGGTGGTCCATGTATTCTAATATCTGTGGCGTAATTTGAAAGAAGAAAACAGGCAATAAAACTGGGTGTCTACAGTCATTTAAGCACCGATTAAGAATGCCTTCCTTTTCTTTGGGTCATTTCCCACAAATAGATGAAATATTAGCGCGAGGATCCAACAACGTTGTGACGGTGGTTTTTGAGGAAAGGAAATGGCGCAGTAACTGTCTGATTTCTTGATGGACACCTGAACCACGCCGTAAGGAAGGGAGGAAGGTGGGAGTGAAGGAAAAATCAGAAACAGGCGCAGTAGGCGTACACCGAATAAGTAACCGAGCGCCCTAACCACTGAGCCACCGCAGTGGGTACTGCAACATTTACTTTTGTAGGCGCTCATTATCTCAAACAGCAGGTTCTAAATAAAACCCCTCACGATGTAGCTCAACAAAGAAAAAAAAGGCTGAATAGCTGTGGAGCTCGGCTGCTGATTCCAAAAATACAAAGACCAGCGTGCTTCCTCGCACGCCGAAAATCCCCAGCTGGTCCTCGATAATATGGAGCCCTCCACTACACGGTCCATCCTATAGCCACAATGTCTACTCGACACATTAAACCCGAGATATTCCTACTATTATTACCAAAAGAAGGATGTATAAATTGGTACAGCTTGTTTTGTTTTTAGAATCCGTATATTCTTGTTTGTGCGCGACGGAAATAAGCAACGAAAGGCGGGTTCTTGGCAACGGTGGAGATGTACTAATAAGAAAAAAATTAAATACCGAATACTCAAAAGGGCAATGCGGAAATATATGCGCTCGCTGGCATGCGATAGTGATTACGCATAGAAAGATACTACTGCGATTAAATGTAACTGCGATGAAGTGATTTCGTTATCCCTATTCGCTGAAATCGTTCTGCTTCTAAGAAAAAATTGCTGCCAGTCACCCGCGCGCGGCTCCATCCGCTGTTCTCTCACTGCTCGATCTTAAATTCTCTGTCTGGCGACTTATATCTACTTCTCGCTGTCATACTTCCCATTCGTAGTGTCTGACACGATTGGCTTATGACTGTTGGCGTTTTTTTCGTACAACGCTTGGGCGACTGAATACGTTGAGCCTTCACAACAATCTGCCTCGGCTATATCGGGTACAGGTGGGTGATGGGGGTAGAAAGATGAGTGAAAGTTTTTGAAGGTGCATTTTTACCAGTGAATGCCCGAATGTGCGCCCACCGGAGTGCGCATCAAGGATGGAGGCTGCACACACACACACACACACACACACACACACACACACACACACACACACACACACACACACACACACACACACACACACACACACACACACACACACACACACACGCACGCACGCACACGCGCGCACACACGCACACACACGCACGCACGCACATGCACACGCACACGCACACACACGCGCACACGCACACACGCACACACACACACACACACACACACACACACAGTGCGGTTATTTTTGGGAAAGCAGGCTATAGTGCTAACGCAGTAAAAAGAACAACTAACAGGGTTTGTATACTCTATATCCTCTGACTCCGAGTGGGATTCGTACCAATGGCGGCGCAACAGAAAACTCTCTTTACAGATGCTTTAGGCTATTCGGCTATCTTGTAGGCTTCTTTTTATGGTTGTTGCATGGAATATTTGGAACCTTTCTGACCCTTTGTGGCAGATTGAAACTACAGTTGAGCCCATCTATAACGAGCCTGACGGTGACGCGGCTTCCGTTCGTTATATCTGATGTTCGTAGCAAGTGGATTCTTCGTACAACAGCCATAAACACTAAGGCCACTAAAAATGGCGTCTATTTCTTATAAACTGCGTTATTCGTGCCTGCTTGTGCAAAGCAGAGCCTGTCGCGGCTCTTTCCAAGCTATCTAGGGCGGTCATTTAATCATCGTCGAGACCTTGTTGCCAGCTATCAAATTTAGGGACAGGGTATAACTAATCATGAATGAGATGTGCATGGCAGTTGGTGGCAGGTCGGCCCCATAAATGAGATTCCTGGCAGTAGGGAGAACTCGCCCATGGTGTTCAACGTCTCTGTCAGAGCATGCACTTCTGCGATTGTGTGGTCGGCAGGAACGTAGTTATCCGAGAAAACATCTGCATGGCTATGGATCAACGTAGCGCTGCCAGAAATCTGCATGAGTCTGGTCACGCGTGTTTGCGAGCTTCTTCTGTCGTTCCTGCATGGGATGATGCAGCGACGAACTAGCGCAGCGCTTGTGGCGCAGAATGCATCAGTTGCACTGTCCGCTGTGTGACAATGCCTGCACATGGTAGCGGCGCAAAAGATGGAGACAACTGGGCAGGCTATGCATACCACTTGACCGTCATGGCCAGCAAGGATTTCAGAATTATCAATCGCTGCTTTTAGTTGATCCTTCGGAGCAATAGCGCGAACAGGACAAGGGACCAAGGACGAGTAGACACACACAGCGCTGTGTGTCTACTCGTCCGTGGTCCCTTGACCTGTTGGCGCTATTGCTTCGAAGTATGAACCAACAAGCCAGGATTTCAACGTTTTTAGTTGATCCGCGACCATGGTCAGTAGCTTCGCTTTCGACGATGCCCCCGTCTCACGCACACCGCGCTTCTTCCATACGGGATGCTTTGCCGAGCCTGCGAACGCGTAGGCAATGATTGCCCTCGTAGGCCATCGACGCGGGTTTGGCCGGCGGTTACTTACTATTTCAATAGAGAGTTATAGCATATCGTTACCGTGTTTAATTTATCGTTTACATTGTTACCAGACGCTGGAGTTTGCGGTTAGCGCTGCGCAGGGCGGTGCCGCCTTTTAATTGCACTTCTGGGTCGACATGTTCTTTCCGGTTGAGAGACACTTTTTCATCTGCGTGCTTAGTGGAAGCACGACCTCTTCAACTTCGAGGGTAGTTTACCGCGCCTCCTCGTTCGCTATAGCCGCGTGGTGCGGCCAGACTTGTTCGTTGCATCTCCGACAAATTGCCATTATGCATATATGAATAATGGAAATTCATATTTTGACGGTAGCACCGCATCCGCTCGTAATAAACGAGGGTTCGTTATATCTGCGGCCGTTAAAGTGGGCTCGTCTAGCTGCACATCCGCGGAATTCGCTTTAATACACTGGTATCAAGAAAGTCCAAGCAGGGCTGCAGATGTATGAGTAGAGGAAGTAATGGCCGATCGCAACATTTGTCATCTGCCTTGTGGAGAGGCCGTACAGGTAAGTGAAAGCGAAGAGTGAGAAAACCGAATGAATCAACACAAAGTTTTCTCGCCAGCACGTCCAGAAAAGACAGGCAAGAACTTAGTCGCCTATTAAGCATAGCTGCCAGAAAGGAGTTGTTTGTAGTTTTGAAAATAAATGCCTGAAACAATTTGGTGGACAAATGGTGCATGCCAGATTAACCACTCTTTATCACTCAATCAAGGGCGCAAAAAATTCTGTTGACGCAAACGTTGCCTTTCATAGCGCCCCAAGAAAAGTCGCAAACATTCGGTGTAGTGCAAGTATATCTGCTTCCTCGCACAATGCTGCACTTGCAAGAATGTTGCAGCTCAAGGTCGCAAACAAACAGGTTGCCAATTTCTTTGGTTTGGTTTATTGGATTTTAACGTCCCAAAGCGACTCTGGCTATGCGAAACACCGTAGTGAAGGGCTGCGGAAATTTCGACCACCTGGGGTTCTTTGAGGTGCACTGAAATCGCACAGTACACAAGCCTCTAGAATTTCGCCTTCATCGAAATTCGACCGCCGCGGCCGGGATCGAACTCGCGTCTTTCGGGTCCGCAGCCGAACGCCGTAACCACTGAGCCACCGCGGCGGTGAAATTCGAAGACTATCTTCCATAGTAGACGGCACTCCCCTATCCCCTGGACCTCACCCAATTGCCAAAAAAGCCTGACTCCTTATCTACCAAACTGATAGATGGTGAAGCAACAAACTCATCTGCTTCCTTCCGGATAACATAGGCCTCGACCAACTCCCTACATATGCAAACAGGGTTATTAAACAGGACACTTGTCTTATCTACTGGGGGAATCAATTGTTGCACTCGCTGCAATGCAAAGCCAAGTTGTACGACACCGCTACTTTTTCCCCCCATCTGTAATGCTCGAACAAATGCTCATTGCTTCCCCACTTAGAAAGACAAGTCTCCTGCTTATTCACCCTGATCGAATTGGTAGCGAGATGGTGGAGGCCTTTATGATCAGGAAGGAAGCAGATGAGCGTGCTTGTTCACCATCCATCAACTTCGTAGATAAGGAGTCTGACTTTCTTGGCAACTGTGTGAGGTCCAGAAGATAGGGGAGTGCTGTCTACTATGGAAGATAGTCTTCGAATTTCGTTGAAACAGATGTCATGACTCGACATTGATGTGCATGCGCAGTATATTTGTTTTATTTTTAATCTTTGTTGTTCTGTTTTTTGGATTGTTCACTGTGTCCTGCGCCTTCATATACTTTTCCGAAAATGTAATAACCTGTTGTTAGTCAGCGTCTGTGTCGTCTCCAGTCTTCCCTTTGTCCTGTTTACTGCGCTTCTTAAGCATGAACCCTTACAAACTGGCACAGTTTTATGTTCTCGTAAACAAATCTTTGCATTTTTTTTATACCGATGTGCCAGAAAAAAGAAAACGCATAGCAAATTGACTGAAACTCATCTGCGTTCTATTTTTTTTTTTGTCCTGAACCCGTTTGAACCCGTTTGAACCGGTTCGGGATGGTCCGAACCGGTTCGAACCGGAACGGAATGGCCCTCTGGAGCCGAACCCGGAACTGAACCCGAAAGGCGTGAACCCGAACCGGAACCGAACCCGAAAAAATGCCGGTTCGACACTCTGGGAAGTCCTACCCATTGAAGGAGGCATAACCAGAGATCTTCTTACCCAGAGGAAATTTGGAGCGCTGGAGATGCATCACGAACCACACAGTGAGGCTCGGAAGCAAACCCCTGGGCTCCAAACTTTTGACAAAGGCTGTACGTTGAGTGCGAAGACTGCGCTGTTCGTTGCTTCCAGATGTCAGTTGCGGCAAGCAGTACACGTGGGACAGACCAGGCGCTGTCTCAACGACCGGCTGCGCGAGCACAACAACGCACGAAGTTGGACCGGGGGCTTCCAGGCCATTCACTGCAGTAAGTGGCGGGACTGTGCTGCGCTCCTAAATCAGTACCGCGTCCTTTGAAGAAGTCGAGATCAACTTACTTGAGAGATCTTTTGTGGCACAAAAAAAACAGCACCACTGGAAACTAACCGGGGCAGTTCAAAGCATATTTCATTATCTGGAAAAGAGCTTGCGTTCCTCAGTATGACCTATAGTAACAAATGACGTTTTTTTTTTTTTGCTGCTATTGCAATTCCCGTGCTTGAGTATGCGCATAAAGCCCATGCGGTTTTCACCGACACATCAGTTATAAGTAGCCCTCGTCCTTGTCAGTCTCTCCCTGTAACCACGTTCATTGTACCGCCTCCGAAAATGTATCTATCAGGGAACAAAAGTTTTATACACCACGCGGTGGGAGCCGGAGCAACGGAAAACTGCGGCATTTTGGCGAGCTAGAGCACAGAACATTGAAACGAGCCAAGCGACATGCCTGCTGATAATAAAGGTCAGCACTGGCTGTCTCCATCCCAGACGCCGCCTGTAGATGGCGTTGAAACGCAGTTTTCCGCTGTTACGGCTCCCGCCGCGTGGAGTACACCACTTTTGTCGCCGATAGTGCATGCACCAACTATTCTGATCAGCCACCGTTCTCTATTTCAGTCGTCGCGAGACGTATACTTCCGACTCATTACGATAACATCTGCTGCATACAGGTTGGCAATGCAGGCGGTGAAATTAAAAATGCAGTCATGGGTAGCAGTGGCGTAGCCAGAAATTTTTTCCGGGGGGGGGGGGGGGGGGGGGGGGGGGGGGGGGCGTGATCCAGCGTGACCTCCTCATAGAATTTGTGGAGGGATCCAACGCAAGAATAATAGCTGCATTGCCATATTGGCAATGCTGTTGTGTATTAGACAACGCTACGCACTGTCTAGACAAGTGAAATATGCATTTTTTAGCTTAAAAGAATGTATTCGTACGTCTTAAAAATCGTGGCAGACATAATTGATGCCAGTGCTTCCATGTTTTTGCGTATTTAATAAATATCACACGAAGTCTACAACTATATCGCCCGCAACCAGCAAAGCAGTGCATGCCGCTGATATGAAAAATGTAAAGGCCATGAAATGAGCAAGTATAGGAAAAATATTTTAATTCATCTTTGTCCTTCAAGAACCTTTACATTTTTCTGCATATGCAAAGGCCAGGGAAAAATCTCAACGACGCTGTCATTCGTGTCAGTGTACTGCACAGAGGCAGTTGTCACTGGTCATGTATTTCGAGTGATTGCACCAAAATTTTAGTCGCAACAGCGAGCACATGTATAAACGAGGAGTTCTGCAAAATGTGCATTATAAGTGCGAAGATAAAATTGAGTATTAGAAATGCGAAGATACAACTTGATAAAGGACAAAAAAATGTCAGTGGAATCAAAGTATGTATCCACAAAACCTCGGAACAAGATATTTAAATACACGTATGTCTCCATTAAATCTAGTATCTAAGCAAAAGCCACTTTATATAATTCGTCAAACAAGGAAAATAAGCATCTTGCGCAATTTCAGATAGTAAACTTTGCATACGAAAAGATAGACGATCGAGGCAAGACCAAAACTATGGCAGCAGAACTCGCGATATGTACTTGGGCCATGCTGCGGTCGGTGACAGTTCGAAAAAAATTCGAGGGAGACAGAAGCCCCATAAGCTCCCACCCGCCGACCCCCTGGCTACGCCCCTGCTGGGTACAAAGTAATAGTATGCTCGGAGAACTTCAGGACTGGTTCAGAAGGGGTAGGCGTTTAGGCGATATCCTGTTCGTGCTAACCCAATGCATAAAAATAACTAACACGGAAAACAGACGTCTGTTTTAGTCTTTCTAGACATAAGCGGTGCATATGACAACGTGAACAGGGAACTCCTGCGGAACATATTAAAAGATGAAGGCACCGGTCATGAGGTAATTGATTTTCTCCAGAAAATACACCGAGATAATAAAGTTGAAATTACTTCGGAAGTGATAAGAAGTACCACATCTGTGGAGAAAAACAAATGATTAAAGTAAGGCTGTCCTCTATGCCGGCTGCTGTTCATGCTTTATATGATAAATATGGAAAGAAGGCTACAGGAAGTAATTTAGGTTATAATCTGAGGCGAAAACGTCGTTGAGCAACGACTCCCGGGTTTAATGCATGCGGGCGATATAATACTGTTAGCAGATAGCCAGGAAGATTTACAAACTCTGGTTATTCTTGTGGAGACGAAGGAGACGCTCTAGGTTTCAGTTTTAGCGCAGCTAAGCCAGGTTTGATGATTTTCAACGATACAACTGATCAGGTGCTTAGAATACAAGGCCATGAAATACCCAGAGTGGCCAAATACAAATATCTTAGAATATGGCTAAACGAAAGCAGATATACACGAAAAAGCACGAACAGTCTCTTTGGGCAAAAGGGCCAAGAGACGCCGGGATAATGAAACATGGGACATTATGAGGGTACAACAAATATGAAGTACTGAGAGGTATTTGGAAAGGAACAATGGTGCCAGGGCTTACTTTCGGCAATGCGGTTCTGTGCTTAAGGGCAGAAGTTCAGTCGAGATTAGAAGTAAAGCAGACAGCAGTTGGAAGATTAGCACTAGGTGCCCACGGCAAAACCACAAACGAGGTAGTAGAAGGGATATGGGCTGGGCATCGTTCGAAGCACGGGAAGCTAAGAGTCAAATACTATATGAAGAACACCTGAGGAAACTGGACGATTACACGTGGGCAGCAAAGAAAGGTATTTAAATAATTATACAGAGAGAGCGTTGAGT